>NW_020450949.1:664608-684999 GCF_003343035.1 Apteryx rowi | reverse complement strand
GGCCGGCGGGGAGGGGTGCGGCCGTTCCTGCTGCCTGCTCGGTGTCCCCGTTCCCGTGGGCGATACCGCAGTGACTTTAGAATATCTCTGTCCTTGAGGAAGCAGCTCTTGACAGACAGCTTAGTGCCGAGGCAGGCTCGTGTGAAGCTGAGACCATGTTTTTCTGTTCCAGAGCTCGGCTAGTTTGTTTTGGATTCTGTCTTCCCTTAACCTTTGTTTAAAAATAGCGGAAAGGTTTGTCGAGTTAGTAAATAAGGTTTTCTGGTCGAAAAGTAATTAGCAAGGAAGTTCTGCTTGTGTTGCAGAAGCGCCTCAGAGCTCACAGTGAATGAGGTGCAGTGCTCGGAGCAAGAGGTCCGCAAAGGCACGTGTTCTGCGAAACCATGCAAGAAGGGGTTCTTCTGCAGGGGAGTCGTCCGGCAGTGTGCTTTTCCTGAATGAACCCACCCGCTAGACTCATTTTTCTCACATGGTTTGAGAGTCGCTGGGTCTGTGCAAAAATGCAAAGACGACTCAAGTTCTGAGAAAGTAAATTGCCATGGCAATGCTATTTCCCATGGATTTTGGTGCTGCCATAATAGTAAGAATTGTGCTCTTTTTCTAACGTGGTTTGGGAGTTGTGTGGTCCTTAGGGATGTTAGTGACAAAGTTAGTGGGAATCCTTCCCATACCAGATTCTTCTAATAGTTTTGTAAAAGACACAACTGCTCGTGGCCAGTTCTGGCCATTGTTTTGTATGCATCACAGATGATTCGGGGGAATCTTGGGGAAAAACAGTCCACAGATGTCGGATCTTGGCAGGAAAATGAAGGAAAAGAGAATTTTGACTTTAGTGAGCTAAATATGAACTGAAGTGCTTTCTAAATATGTAGAGAAAGCTCTTTAAAATCCTAAATGATGACAGAGAAAAATAACATTTATAGCAAAAAGCAGTTTTGAAACAGAGTGCTTGTTTGTGCTTGGCTGACCTTCCAAGCCTCGGTTAAGGGTGCAGTGTTTCTCTTGCCCACGTCACTACTTTGCAGGTTCCTGACGAGAAAGCATTGCTGTGCTAGTTGGGACACAGTCTTTGTGCTAAGTGAAACGGACCCTTGGAAGCAGATCCCAGGTTTAGAAGGTCCTTGTTCTGTCAGGCATGTTTCATGCCTGTGGAGGAGGCATAGTCTCTAATATGCTCCTTTTGTAAGATGCGAGTAGCCTTTCTTCTACCCTTTAATATCCTAGATACTTTATGGGCACAGAAGAAACTATGCGCTCTGTCCGAAAGAGATTGAGCCCACACCCAGAAAGGGAGTTAGGCATGATGATACTATAGATATGCACCTAGCTTAAGGTGTGGAGTTCATAAACTATAGTTAGGTGTTTATGTTCTGCATAACTAGTGGGGAGAGTGGAGTGCTTGAAATCGTTTTCAGGAAAGTCCTTCACAAGGATTTACCTAGTTTATGTGGAAATGCCAAAAGGGTGTGTCTGAAATTCCCTTGTTTCAGAGCCTAGGTGCCAATGACCAATGCCTCTGCATGGTGAAAAAGAGGGTAGCTAATTTTATATGTGCTTGTCTGGAAAATTGATTTGGGGGCTAAATGGTTTTGTTTGTTTTTTTTTTAAGCTAAGGGAAACGTTCATGCTTGTGTCATTCTGGGATGCCAGTGACTGCTCTACAAGGAGCAGAGATGTTCCATTAGAATGGAATCATCTCTGCTCTTCTAGAGCCAGAGATACCAACTATTACCTTCCATCTAGTGACTTTTTCATGTAAGCTCATGGACTGGGTGAGGAACCATTTGCCTTAGTCTGGTAAGGGCGGCAGGTGAATGTGATCGGGATCTTACCAACAGGTCTTGTTTAGCGTATTTTCTTAGTGACTAGAATCGTGCAGTTGTTACTGGAAAATTGCCCTGTGCAAAGTGTTTTTGGTAATATTAACTTTAGTTCTATCTCAGATCAATGGAGAGAAAAACTTGAAGAAGCCATAAATTCAGCTGAGCTTGTCAAAACTGTCAAATTACCACCTGATAAAGCTCCTATCTCCTAATGATTGCAGCCATCAACCAGAGAGGAAATGTATGCGGATGGGGCTTTCAGGCAACAGTGCCAGGGTTAAACATGGTTATACTTTTAGTATAGTGTTATCTAGGGGCTCTTTGGCTTTAATGAAGGGTGAAGCTTTGAGAGTGCGTTGGTTTTTTTGTTTGTTTGGGTTTTTTTTGGGGGGGGGGGGAAGGACCTAAAGATCTAGACTAGCATACTACCCCATCTTAGCAGCCAGATTAATGCTGGCTGCTAAATTTTAGTAAAGGTTGGTTTTGGTCCCATTTGCTAGTATTAGGAGTCCATAGAGATTATGTCTTTTCACATATGAAAGATGCTATTGATTTTCTGTTACTGTTATCCTGAAATGTGCACTGTGTGTCTATGGAGTAGTGACAATCCTCCATCACTAGTTTTATGTGAAAAGAATGGTTATTGAATCTCTTCCCATAAAATATGATCTTTCTTCTCTTCCAGAATTTGTGAACCCCCATGGGAGCCCCTCGAGTTATCTCTTTGAGAAAATTGATTTTTTTTCCCTCTGCTTTGTACATTTGACTCTAGTTTTATTTTTGATTTGGCTCATGTGATATGGAGGCTTCCCTAACCTTAAGTGTGTTTTCTCAGTGTTGTATTGCTTCTGTCTCATACAGATTATTTTATTTTAAAACATTCTAAAAATGTTAAAGACATTTGTTTGGCACAAGTGTCTTGTTGCTGGGAAATTTTTACATGGGGTGAGTCATGGCCCTGGATTGCTCCTTCTTTAAAGGCAGGTCTTGGATATTGGCAGCTTTTCAGCTGCTTACAGGTAAATTTTGTGCAAGTTTCCAGAGTCCAAGCAGGCTGAGGAGAGTATTTCAGGTGAATGTAGCAGAGAACACAACTTGCAGTACTGTCTGGTTTTCAAGCTTAAACGATGGCAAAAATATTCTGTTAAATTTGTCCTTTCCTCTGCTTAGCAAATGATTGATTATGGGACTTTTTCCTTTCAGGGAGGAAACGGCAACATGAATTCATAGATGACGAGTAGGATGCCAAAGACAGAGATGACTGTGCTCTTGAAGAAATGCTGGGTAGAGCAAAAAGGTAAAAGGAACAGCTAATTGAGTGCATTTTGGAGCCTGCAGGACTTCATGTGTTACCTTCCCTCCTGTGGCAAATGACATCCCTTAAACTGCAACTCAGTTTCTTGAATTCCCTCCTTCTTGATTTCACATGATGTCCCAGTGATACCTCTCACTTCTGACCTACTCTTTTTATGGTTAGATCTTCCCCCAAAATGCATCATTCCGTATCAACAAACCCCTGTGAAACTTGTACTTTTACATATGTCCTTTCATGCACATGCTTAGAGGTCCAGCAGCTACCTCATCCTGATCTGCAGCTGACACAATATCTAGTCTAAAAATCATACTAGGTTGTCTACTGCCATATTCTGTGATGAGAGCAAAAAGAGAAATAAGAGATAAAACTCAGCCATGTCACTCGCATCCTGTGCCGTTCTCCGGAGGTGATAGTTCAGTGCAGTGCTTTCCTGTCCCATCTTCTGACTTAAACCTTAGCAGATACATGTTAAAATGCTAGAAGGGCATTGCAAACAAGTTGCCTCTGTGAGGACTAAATTACTTTCTGCTACTCCAATGCTCTTTTTTTTTTTTTTTTTTTACTGCATTTTATGTTAACATTTTTGAGATGCCCAAAGGAATAATTTCTTATTGGCGCTTTCGTTCTGAGAAATTATCTTTATAACTGAGGCATGATAGTCTACTTGGGGACTTTGGGAAATATGAGGCAGATTTAATCACACCCGCACAGAACCATGCGGTAGAAAGGCCTTCGTAATATGCATCTAATGGCAGCAGAAGTGGCTGAAGCAACTGACAAGAAGCAAGAAAATTTTCATTACTAATGTAGCTCTCCTTGGGATATTTTCATGCTTGTTTGTGGAAGAATGGTTTTAATCCCCCAAAAGTCAAAAGCAAACATTCTTCTTGAAAATGTTCCAGGTGCATAGTAATTATCTGCTTGTTGCCCTCTGCCTCTCAGCTCTTCCTGGCAGCAAGTGTATGGGACAGAAGGGCATTTTCGTGGCAAGGAGAAGATGTTGGCAGCAAAAGAAGCAGAATGAGGTGTGAATGATTGGTATATAAATAACAGATCTATTCTGCTGGAATTCATTAAAATAAAAATCAGGCAGGAATTTTCTGTAGTTTAGATGTTAATGCTGAATGTAATTTTTCTGTGCTTAAGCTGTTTCCATTGAAGATATGCTCTGTTAGAGCATGGTGCAGAGAGGTATTAAAGCTTTTGAACATCCTAACACCACACCCTTCCTTGATTGACACTAGTGCAGTTTTGACAGTGTCAGAAATTGCTTCTTCAGGCTTCATATTGCTAGGAAATCTTCTGAAAAAAACCATAATTCCATATTCACACCAGGTATATGCGAAGGGAGATGTTGGCCTTCTGTTGACCTTTGGCACCTGAGACTGTCAGTCCGCTTGTTTCTTACTAAAGTGCATTTACTGCAGTAGTATAGCTTAATCCAGCGCGCGTAGTGTCTTTGGATCATTTCAGCCAAGTGCATCGAGAGCCTGCTATGGGGACAGAGCTCTGCATTAGGGCATGGCTTTTATCTGAAGGAAGCTGTGGAGCTTGCCAGAAAGCCAACCTTATGTACTTTGAAAACGATAAACATTAGGAATGACTTACAGATATCGTTTTCCACTAACAGCCCTTTGGATTTTAGGCTGTGGTGGTGGCTGGAAGGTGGCAACTTGTATTCCCCACTATCTCTTCTCTCTCTGAGGTGAGTCTCCAACTCACCTCCAGTAGAATAATTCTCTGAGAAGTTGTCAATGACTTCCCCTACTATGTCAGTGAGAACATTATTTGGGTTCAATTCTGTGAATTATTTTTGCATGTGTTTAATAAATTACTTTCTCGTTTTTGTCATGAGAAGGAGCTGCTCCATACAGGATGCCCTGGAATCCTCATTATGTTTAGGCCATCTGATGTAACGGGAAGAACAACACCAGCTTCAACTCTTGTGATGTAAAAGTATAGTTTGTCCTATTTCACTTGGCAAATGTACCCAATGTTTGAAATAGAATATAAATATCTTAAGAAATACTGATTAAATAGCTTTTTTTGAAATAGCTATAACTTGCGTAAGATATCATTTAGTTAAAGTATATGGTGATCTAACTTTTAATTTAATAATGCCAGAGTTGAGATTTCAGCCATACTTAATATGAACTAGAAAATCGTCGGCCGTCCATATTTTGGGAGATCTGATGCTTTTGCGCATTCTTTTTCTGCATATAGCTATGTTCAGGCTGTTGGTGTATCTTTCGGTTATTTTTATAAACTCCAATGTAAATCTCTTAACGCTAACTGTGAGTTTTGAAATTCTTCACCATTAATCTGTAAAATGTTAAGTCTACTAAAATTGGAATACAGTCAGTGTTGGCAAGGAGCTGTGTCTTTACCACGGTGCCAGTTCCCCAGAGTCATGACTTCTGGCTGTTCCCTTTTCCTCCCGTTCACTCTTCTGGGCCCTGGAGCTCAGCCAGTGCAGCTCAGTTGTTGACTGCAGCATCCTACTAGTCCAGCATCAGAGCAGTCTGAGGCGTTGGGGAAAATGGAGAATGAGGAGGTTTTTTCGGTATTTTGCGATTTTGACAATAAATATTATATACAGGGTATTTACTATTCCTGCCACTAAACATTAGCTCAGGGAAGATGCTTGGTGCTGTTGCTTTAAGTTGGCTAGTAGCCACTAGCCATGCTCAGCATCACCTCTGCCAGCGCCGGCATCAGGACATGTGCTGTCAAGTCAGCAGTGGCTGGAAAGCTCAGATAGGACCAGATCTGGCATCAGCATAATCACTTCTGGCTGTGTTGTGCTACTGACGTTGCCAGCTCCTCGCTGTTTCTTCTTTTTCCCAGTGCATGGTATTTTTATATGACCCTGAAGATACAGTTGCCTAGTAGGCTAGCCTGTATCTTTTTCCTCAGTCTTGTAAGTCTTCAGGTTTTCAATTGCAGAGGGGCATTGGGAAATACGTATTTTATTTTGCCCAGAGTCCTGCTAACGCTACCTTCCTGGAGTTGTTGAGAGAGCACAGCAGTGGGCATTAGTGTGCTGTTAGTCATTCAGGTGACATGACCTGGTGGACAAGGCTCTCAAACTAGTAAAGGAGATGCTTATCTAACAGATAATTTCATCTGGTAGTTCGGGGTTGTGTAGCCTCACCTTAACACTTGATGCAAATTCTCCTGCTCAAATGCAGGTGGAGCTTTACCAAGTGCCTAATGTTATGTTCATGCTTGGCCTAGGCCTTGCAAGCATGCAATAAAGGAATGTGAATTACTCATTTGTATCCTTTGATCTTAAATCTTGGTATGGTTCCTCTCATCTTCTGTAAGTGATCTGTCAGACAATTTCTTAGACATTATATCTTGAGATCTAATCCTCAATCCCAAGTACAAGGCAGTAGGATGCTGCCAAGGTACATGAGAAACAGTCAGAATTCTTCTGTCTTTGAAATACTTGATTTGGCATAGAATATTTCAAGGCTACATCAATGCATTTTAGTAAGACCTTATCCTGTATCAGTAAATATCACTACTGTTGTTGTTACTAGAAAGCAAGGCTCCAAGTTTGTTTTTCCTTAGAAATTACAGATATTCTTCACTAATACAAATGAATCCCTCAGATAACCTTTGATAAGCTTTCACTGCAATTTTAGAGGTTTGTCTCCAGATACCTGCTTTTGACAAACTTGTTATGAACCGTTTAAGCACCTTTTGTGCAGATAAAATATCAGTATTGTCACTGAGAACATTCTAATTTAAAGTTTTGATTCTTTGGAAATGCTCATGAATATACTAATGTCTGCCACATAATTTGTCTGCTTCCAACCATACTCTTCCTAAGTAGATATACTTTTCTTATAGAATACAGCTAGCAACTGACTGGCAGAAAATAATTGAAGTATTTTTAAAGATGGACAATGCAGCTTTTCCTGTAGTAGATGGTGGATACCTACCCCTTGTGCACTGTTTGCTTTACAGGATTTGTGTGGCCAATGACTTATTTCTAATAATTTAGTAGATATGGGCTTTTGTAGAGTCACTGCACAAGCAGGAAAATGTTAAGAAATCTAAATGATGAAATGGGACATTTTTCTTCAAATGCCGTTGCACCAGTTATTCCTGGTGTAGGATGAACAGTGTTTTCGACATTTCTTAATCATTGTTGCTCATATAGAACTTACTTTTAATGGAAATACCTATATGGCCTCTGGGGATAAAAATTTTCAGAGAAAAAAAATCATTGGTTGAGGTATAATGGCTTTAAGAATCCAGTTCAGTAAGCACAGGGTTCTTGTGTGCTGTATTTTCTCAAATAAGTGAACGCTTAGGGATTAATTAAACTCTTTTTGGTCTCTACAGCAGTGTAATCTTTCTTTTATGCATTTTAGGGATTGTACCATGTAAAAAGTCAAATATGTTATCTGTATGTCTCCAAGAAAAAGCGTCGGGATAAAATTATGCACCTTCTTGAAAAGAAAGAGATGTGCAGTACTTGTTATGTACTTACGTTGCCCAAAAGACTGTGACAGTATTCAAGCGCCGAGCAAGTTGCGGCCACCTGCTGTTCCTAGATGTACCACAAAGGAGATGTCCCTGTTGCACACATCTTTCCCGGTACAGCTTGAAGTCTGTGATGGTGAAGTGGTTTAATAATCTTTTTCACCAAGCCTTCCATTGTGTGCAGCTTGCATGGGTTGTTTCCAAATAACCCCTGCATTCTACTAAAAACATTTGGTTTTGTTGCTTAAATGTCTCATTCTTATGCAAGCAAGCCCCACAGCCTGCTCAGGGCTGTCTCTGTATCTGCAGTGAGCCCATCATCTTATTATTTTACCACTATACATATAATTTCACAGGTGTGACTTCTTTCCAGCAGGAACAGACTGCATCTGATTTTCTCATGTTACAATCTTCTCCATGTATGGAAACAGATGCCCTAGTTCTCAATATTCTCTTCTGAGATATGTAGCAGTAGTACTGTTTTGTAGTTACTGTCATTGGAGAAACAGGCTTACTCCAACAGATGTGTCTTGCACGGTATTCTAAAAGTGGCAAATCTCATGTGTATGTAGTGGTTTCAGCAGATCGAGAGCCCCACTGTGGCTTACTGCTGCAAAATTCGTGTACCAGAGGAGAGGCTACCTACAGAGGGGAAGAGCAGTTTTGACCATTGCCCCCTAGTTAGGTGTGTGAAAACATTAGCGTTCAAACTGGGTCTGAAGCACAAGTTACTTGTTTGTAGAAGATACCTTTGTGGGCGGAGTGCGCTCAGAGTAATCCCCTTTCTAATCACTTTAACTTCTCTCTGACCAGCTTAAATTTGAAACAGGTACTTCCCATCCTGCTGCTTTTTTTTTTTTTTCTTGAATAATGATATGACGTGAGAAAGATGTAAACCATGTGTTAGTGTATTGCTGGCGTGAAACACATCTTAGTGTTTCAGCATCTCCCTTAATGAGATAAAATATATTTTAAATATGGAAGGGAGCAGAATTGAGCCCTGTGGGATTCCACGTGTGAGAGGGGTTAGGGAAGGAGCCTCTTGGTGATGATGATACATAAGCAAGCCATTCGGAAGAAGAGCCTTTTGCTTTTTGTGCCTTAAATAGTGCAAGAAAGGAAGCAATGTTCTCTGAGCAAATGAAGCAGGAAATACTGTATTTCTGAGTTTCCAAGAGCTTTATAGACAGTGATAAACAACTAGTTAAAAACAAGCCTTTAAATTTTTTCTGATTCCATATCTGAAACTTCGTGGTTATTCTGAGTAACTGGAAATATCTGTGCTGGCATGATTGTGCCAGAAGTAGAAACATGCCATCAAGCATTGTAGTGAGCCGATTCCATTTTTGGCATTTGTGCCTTTCTGTCATTCATGCAAAGCATACTTATTTTTTGATGGAAGCTTGAGGTTAAGGACATAATTTCATCCCCCCAGATTTTCACCTTAAGGGCTTAATGCTGAATGTACCAGAAGTAAGTGCGGTCCTTTGATTATACTCCTAATCAGTGCTTAAATTCATATGTAGACCTTGCAGATCCATTTCTGAAATGTGCCCTTTAGGCTCCTGATCCAGCTGACCATCCATTTCCATTAATCCCATACTGATTTCTCTGACTAAGACCTGTTTACTTTTTGTACTTTTAGTTGATTTTGATCAATCATTGATTCTACAGAAGGATTAACTTTTAATGTTATAGTAAAGCTCCTTACATTTTTTTTAAGCAGGAAGAGGTGTTATAAAAATTTAAATTGTGCAACACTAGGTCACAGGTTCTGCTGTTTAATCAGAGATGGGAGTTGAAAGATGTCATTCCAAATATAAAAGCTGATTCTAATATTAATACTTCCATTACCAGTTAAAAAGGACTAATTTTATGCATAATTCATTTCTTTAGGAGCACATGCTAATTCTGAGTCCCTCTCCCACTCTAAGGAGTCAGTAGGAGTTATTTTAAGCTGCCTATTGTGGTTACTATAGGTGAATTGGTAATATGTCACTAATCCTTGGGTGGTGCTGTGGCGTTGCTCAGTATTGTATGGAGACATCTTTTCAGCATCATGAGAATGGAAAAGTTCTGGTCGTTTGGAGCAAATTTTAAAATGTGCATGACAGGCTCTTCATAGACGTAAGCAAGAAGAAAGAGAAGGTCATGGACTTTGTGTAAATGTTCAAACGAGGTTATGCTAACTTACATATTTGGAAGATGGTGTGTTGTTTCCCTAACAGATAAACATTAAATATAGACTGACACTGTCAAAAAAGATAAAGTGTGTCACTTAACACTGAAAGTGACACTCCATAAGGATTTTTTTTCAATTTATAGTTCAATAAAAAGTAATCTGTGTAGGGGTATTCTGTCCTTGTCTGCGAAACAGTTCTACAGTACAAACAGTACTGCAAAACAGTTCTGTGATTTTGACAGGCTCATGTTCTTGGTTTTACCTTCATGCTGTCCCAGGCTAAAATACTTCATGTTTAACACTATTCCATAAATAATTAACATGCCTGTCTAAGCAACTGAAGATCAGCAGCAAATTTTATTGTTGATGAGTAAT
The DNA here is from genome assembly GCF_003343035.1 of Apteryx rowi. Classification (NCBI taxonomy): domain Eukaryota; kingdom Metazoa; phylum Chordata; class Aves; order Apterygiformes; family Apterygidae; genus Apteryx; species Apteryx rowi. The sequence goes on along the minus strand of NW_020450949.1, from coordinate 674,807 downwards.
AGGGTTCTCCTGCATTCTTCACTCCTTGTATTGTATCTTCATTTTAGCTCTGCTACCAGGGGTTTAGGACTGATTTACTCCACTTTAGAAAAAAAAGTATTACTGTTCCAGTCCTTCTTGGGGAAGAAGTTTAGGTGGAAAATCAAGAAATCACAAATGAAACCATCTAAATAAAGGCTTGTTATTTCTAGGTATTTTGAGTATACTATTTGTATATATTTCTCATTCCGTGCAAATCTTGTGGGTCATATGGGAGAGAACTATTTTAATAATTAAGACAAGATTGAGGTAAATCTAGAAAGAAAACTCTGTTATATATCTAAAATTAATTAGAAAATATAAAAGAAATAATTTTGGTTTATAGGAACTACTGCATATCTGTAATGACAAAGAAAGGTTTTATGTAATAAGGTACTGGACAAGCATCCAAGAGAGATTTGAGTAGCTGCACTGCCATGGTATCACCATTAGCAAATCATAATCTGTCTTGATTCTAGTTTGTGATACTGGAATTACAGTGTAGCTTTTTTGTAGCCTTCCATTGGGTTTATCTATTCATAAATGATGAAAAAAATCAGAGAAGTTCCTTATTGTTGTGAATCTATAGCCTGACAGAATCATGGTTGAGTCCTTTAAAGATTTGAGATGGTGATTTCAACATTAATGCTTTTTAACTTAAAACATGAGTGTGCTATTTTTTGTTCATTATGTTTCCACGTAACATATACAGAAACAATAAATAACAGGCATATATGGATTAAGACTTGGTTTGGTAGCTCCAGGACAGATTTTGGTGCAAAGGGCAGAGATTGGGTGGTGCTGTCATCAGAAGCTCCTTGGGAGCAGAATGACTTGGTTAAATTTGACTTTGGCTTTGAATTTGCATGGCTTTGAACACCTTTTAACTGCCTTTCTTTCTATGCCTTTGTCAGTTTTCGCCTCCTTTGGTTCTCTGTCTTTCTTTCTTTCTTTTTCTTCTTCCATTACTCATTCTTCTGTTTTCAATGTCTTAGGCTGACATTTTCATACCTGTGTGACTAAAGTTTGGCTCCTAAATCCATATTTATTTGGTTAATATAGACAGCAGACTAATTTCAGAAGTGCTATGTATCCTGGAAAAGACATTTGTTTAAAAGTAGGAACAGAAATTTAGGGCCATACCTTTAGGGATCTTGGACTTAAACACTTTGTTTGCTCATACGTTCTTACTATATTTGCTTTAACTGTCACTAGAGATCTCATATCAAACTAACCTGAAAAATTACAGTATCTTGTACATGCTGAGAGAAAAAGAATTATGGAAAATGCCCTTTTCTTCTAGTGAGACTGGTTACCGTATGGGTTTCTGTTCATGCTGTGGGCTGGGATTCAGTGAGCCATGTTTGTCTAGCAGCATTTTCTGGCTGAGCCAGGAGCTGTTCATTCACTGCCCCAGTCAGAGCTAGTTATGGACCAGCCTTATACACGATAACTTTGCTTTACTAATTTGTTTGTAGAATTTACGCTTTCTTCTCGCTTCTTAGGTGACAAAAGCAGTTGTACGTATTAGCAGGGGAGAGGGTTTGGGGCGTGGGGAAAGAACTTTCCCAGAGAGTAGCAGCCAGGCCGTGCAGCTTGTCACAGGATGATGACAACTTCAGAAGAAAAAATTTGGGGGGTGGGTACCCTATTGAAGACTGAAATTATAACTGAAGCCACCATGGGTGACAATTGTATTGCCTCTTTAAACTACATAACTTGATTGTCTTAATGTAAAAGAAAGCAAGGAGGAATGTTCTGAATATACTGTAGGAAATTGTCTATATTAAATCTAAACCAGCATTTATGAGCACTGTATATATTACCTGATTTTGCCAGAATTATGTAAACATGGGGGGTGGAAATTGTTAATGGAGCCTGACTACCAAAATAAATCACAGCCCAATTATTCTTTTTTTCTGGCTAAAATTAGAATTTGATATAATGGTCAATAGACATTTTCTTTAATTTTTGATACATAATTTCTAATAGCTAATCCAGAAGAACTGAAGAAAGTTGCTGCAGAATTGCAAAAATAAATTATCTGAATTTTCTGGTGACTTACTAATAAATCCCCTTAGTTGGAAGCTTTAATTTACCTCATTTTTCAGTTTTTCCTCTTCTGACTGGCTTATGGGTGTATATTACAGCAAAATAATCATTATTTTCTCAGTGCCACCAGGGTGCTTAGAACAAGTATGGTACACAAAAGTAAAGACAGAACTTGTCCCATTCAAGCAGAGAAATAAAGCCCTCTGCTACGGACAGCAGAGGAGGAAACAACTTGGCGTGTGGCGGAGGCAGTGTGCCACAGTTTGTGGCATTGCAGGCTTTCTCAGCTGGCATCTCTGGCCTCAGCAAAATGCTACAAGTTGGCACCCATTTAAGTCAGTTCTAAAACTGCTTGAAGTTGTACCAGAACTGGAATAAATGGGACTCCAAATGTGCAACCCCCCAGTTTGGTCCCCCTTTTCCCCCTCCAGACTCAGTGCCAGTGTAGAGGAACAAATTTTTGTACTCTTGTTTTTAGTAAACTGGTGAATAGAGTGTTTAGTTTTGAGGCTACTGGCTTAAATTCCTATAAAGAAATCGTGAGGGTTAGCACAATGAAAACACCTTTCCTCCAGGGTCCCTTATAATGTTTTAGGCTCTGGAGTAAAGGTTTGTTGTAGTGTGGTGCAAATTCCCTATGGCCAACAAAATTTTACTAGAGATTAATTGAACCTAGTGCTTGTACTTCTGAAGGAAATAAGTGGATGAAGAATTGCAGAAGAAATGGGTAGAAGAATGTATCCAAACCCCAAAACATGGAAGATAGCTGAGTTTGTCCCTCTGCTAATGTAGTATACAGTTTCATCCAGTATGAGGGTAATCCAGTATTTTTAGTTCCTGGTAATTTATATTCTTCTCCAACTCCCACACATCATTTTAGGCAAGTCATTTGGATGGCAGAGCTCTAAATAGAGTATATTTCTCTGGATAACCTTTCTGAAGAAATGCATGTTTTGGGATATTTACCTGTTTTTGATGAATTTGAGAACTGGCAATTATACTTCACAAGTACAGTGAAATATTGTTAAGTAACAATGGATTTATGCATACATGTTGACTTGGTTAAGTCTGTTTATTTTTTTCTTCATTTTCACCCTAAAACAGTTCTTGATTCTCTAGGTGGAGAGAAGAAAGGGCAAAAACATTTCATTTCTATCATTGTGTGTTTTTTTTTTTTAAAGCATCTCTATTCACACTTTTAAGGGTATTTTTGTAAGAACATTTGGCATTCCATAGTTCTAAATCACAGAATAACTTTGTGCAAGCAGTTCAAAAGAAATGGAGTTTCCAACATTGTCTTTATAGCCATTAAAACTGTCTGAATTGTTTTGCTTTTTTATGCTTGCCATAGCAACTGTGGATGTATAATTTGCTGAATATCCATAACAGGGTATTTGAATATACTCTTTACAGTTTTACTTCTGCATATAACTAAGCATGTCAAATCATCTCATTAACCCAATTAACCAAGTTAGCCCCACATCTCTCATGGAATGACAATAAAGAAGAGTTTAAGTGAGCTTTTCCATACTTTGCCTCCCTCTAAAAAAATCACTACAGCAACAGATTTTATCAGTATATTACACTATTAAAAATTATTCATTGTTCAGACTGCAAAAACTCCTGGCACATCAGATTTCTTGTGACTTATCAGCTGGATGTAACTGTATGTTTCTGCCCAGAGAAAGGTAAGACCAAGTCAGGTTTTCCTGTGCTATACATGCACAATGTCTTTTGCAAATAGTACCTGAATGTCTAATGACTGTTAGGCATAGGGTTTTTAAACAGTGGGAAGCTGGGAAACTTGAAGAATACCAAAAGTATTTAAATTCAGATGGTAACTTCTTATCATGTTATTGCAAAAGGAATTAAATGGAAATAGTTGAGACACTGCTGGTATGTTTAAGGAAAAATCCATGTTCAGATTGCATTTTTACTGTTATGTAGATCACATTGTAATAACCTATACACTACTGTTAAAATTGTATATAGTTTCAGGTATATAAGATTCAGTTTATTAGGTTTTTTCCTGCTTGAAAAGCTTATACTGAGGAAGAGAATAAGTTCATTAGCCACATGTAGCAAAGTTCAGCACTACTTCAAGAACCGCATTAAAAAGGCTTTATTTATTTTTAACCACATTGCTTTTACAGACCAGGAAGGCTCTAGAAAGCCAGACAATGCTTCCAAAGATACTTCATAGAGCAGGTTGCATTCCACTGTAGAACCAAGGTATGTTGCATGAATTTCTGGTAGTGGAGCTATTATGAACCAGTTAGGTGGAAGTTCTTCCTTCCCCAGACTGTAAAGGCTGAGAAAAGGCAGCTGGTGTCCTAAATAACCTTGTCAATCAGACCACATGGACCTCATTACTCTAATGAGCCATAGAGGTATGTATGGAACTATAGCTTCAGAGAGAAGGAAGAGATGGACACTCTTGTGCACACATGTAGCTGATTTTGCATTTAATTATGTTTCTGGGTGATCTCAAGGTCTAACCCCATGTGGTGTACCTTATGGTTATTTGCTCTCAAGAGTATGTAAGTGAATAATGCAGCAAGGGCTATGGCTGAAATAAATGTTTGTGCTTGTCTCCCTGAAAATAACTGAAAGACTAGTCTTGACAATAGTTGCTTTCTGTATACTTGGGAGTGTCTTGGGTTCCAGCTTGGGTTGCAACCACGAGCCCTGGGGTCTGCAAAACTGAATGTGAATGGATCTCTGACGTTATTGTATCTGGTGGCAAAGTGAGAATCTAAGCAAGTAAACAAGCGTTCTTCCTAACTAGAAGGTGATGTGTTAGCTCTGCCATTTTTCTTGTCCCCTTTTCACTACTCAGTCTTGCCTGAATTATCCAAGTGAAGCTCTACTCCTTCTTAAATACCAGTTTAACACTAGCCTTGGGCAAGAAACTGGATGCTGCAGAAGGTAAGCTGGTTCTGAGCAGACAGACAGAGCTGGATAGGATTAGCATGCTGAAGGTACTGCAGATTATGCCCTCTGACTAATCCAGTTGCCCATTCTTGTTGAAGAAGAGATAGCAAGGCAGGACTCTCCATGGGAGGCAGACACTGGCACCTGCTACTCTGTCTGCTTCAGCACCCGTACAGTGCTGCACACAGAGTTACTTGGCATCACATGCTGGGACCTGCCAGAAATAAATACACGCTGAAACTGCTCTTTGTGCTCCTACTCAGGTCTCCAAGTGTAACTGGGCCATATGAGTAGTTTTCATCCCCAGAAAACAGATCACTGCCCTGATAAAGCAAGAGTAGTCATTGCTCAGTGCTACCACAACAAATGTCTTTTTGAGTAGCCTTTCCAAAGTGCCACACCAATTAGATAGTATGTTACCTCTAGTTTTGCTCATCAGATGTGAAAAAGCAACAGAGCATGGATCTGTTTGATGGCACTTAACCAATTAAAAACCTTTTTTACACTTAAAATCTGGTTTATGGGCAAAAAGGAAGCACATCTTATATGTATATAAAGCCAAGACTTTATTGTTAGTACAACTGAAATCTTAAGAATCTAATCATTATTAGTCCAGATCTAACTGTTACAGAAAAAGAAAGAAGATAATAGTTAGAATGATTCTGTACAGAAAAAGTTTAATTTCCCTGTACTACATCATTATTTTTGAGCCGTAATATCTCATTCTGCATAGGATGACTGCTTCTTATTGCTGTCTTATGTGGAAGTATGGTTGTACCATGCAAAGATAAACAAAAGTAAAACAAGCTAACCATACACCTGGTCAATTAGAGAAATTGCTGTCACAGCTAAACCAAGTAAATCAAAGCTGCAGGCCAGTCAAGAAAAATTCAGAAAGAGCAAGCTGACAAGCTTCGGTACGGAGGCCTTGCAAGCTCAGTGCAAAGCTTATGGCCTGTTACTGGCAATGGCAATACTGTATTACAGGGCTATATGGTTATACCTGATGAAACATACTGGAGCACAGCTGTATCTTGTGAGAAAGTGTCTGGCAGCTGGGGTGAGTCCAAAGTGGGATAGCCCTACGAATCTTCAGATAAAGTTATCACCTAAACATCTGATGTTTGTGTCAGGAAATTGTCTTGCAGCCTTAACTATAGAGGATACCTATCTTAATCCAGTATTCTTTATTGCCATAGTGCAAATAGTGAGGAATAACAACTGTGTGGCTACCTCATGTCTTTGTGAAGTGTAAGGATCACCTCAGAAGAATATCCAAGGACAGACATAAATTCCCTAGAATTTATCAAGAAAATGGTAGCTCTTTGCCATCCTGATAACTACAGAAGTTTCCAGGATATCTTGAACAGCTGAAGGAAACAATTACCTTAGCTGGTCCTGTGGCTGCATTAATATTTGTGTGTATTTACAGTACCTACTATACTAGCTATATGACTGTTAGGAGTGGGTTTGTCAATCTAGAGCCTCTTCATCAATGTGCCTTTCACGGTTCATGAGATTAACAGTCACTGAAAATAGGAAAAAGGAATTTTCCTTTTTTTCTGTCTTAGAAGAGACCCATCCCACCATACTCATCTTTCGTCTTGGCTCAGAAATTGCTTCTGTCCTTAGTGAAAGCATAAAGCCAACAGGTCTTTTTAAAAAAGTCTTATTCTCATGAGGATCTAAGTGGAAATATCCCTTTTGAGCATTTAGTCGCACACATCAAAGGAAACAACTGTTTCAATCTTCATTTGCATTGTGCTGGCATTAGATGTGGTCCAGTTACACTGAGCTCTGCTTGAGAAGGCAGAAGTGCCAGTACTTTTCAAGCTTTGACAGAGATGAAGAAGAAACTCAGCCAGGCAAATAATATATCACTCTTCCAAGGCGCTTTCCATTTTTAAAAGGACAGAACAATTTACTTTGTTTCTTGAGAGACTCTTCATAGCAAAAGTGCCTTGACATCCAATTCTAAGAAGGCAGACTAAGCATTGATTTGTTGACCACTTTGCTCTTAAAGTGAGGCTTAGCTTGCAGTGAGCTTGGAATGGCAGCTGAACTGTGATTTTTGTTCTTGGGTACTCAGAGGCAGCAGCAATCTTCAGAAAACTGGACACAGGTCCATGGAGATCCTTCCATACAAAAGGAACAATGGGACAACCTTACAAGGTTGATCCGAACAGCGCGCTGCTGTACCTTTGCTGCAAGACTGTAAAAGCTGATGGTCCAGCCTTGGTGCCGGCGAGGCTGTGGGCCACGTGAAATACCCGCTGGCCTCTGTTTCCAGCCAGCTGGACATTACGCTGGGGGACTGACTGATAAGCCAAAGCAACAACTGCTACTCCTACCGTGCCTTCCCTGAGCTGTTTCTCAGTAGCGGCCGTGGCACGCTGTCCATGCGCCTCTCCACAGGGCTGTTCTACAAAGACACAGCTGGGCAGCAGGAAGCAGTCACGCTGGATGGCGTCGGTAATCGGGATTTAGGCAACGCTTGGCTCTGACGGGCCAGAGTGGGAGGATCAAACTGTTGGGACCCTCCACAGCGATCTGTTCTTTCAAGATAAGCTTTTGCTGAATGGTGTGGATGTAAAAATTAAGCTGACGCACAGCAAAGACAGCTTTTGTTTGATGAGCTCTCTGGCAGCAGGGGTCTGCAAGCTGGTTATTACCTATGCCTTGCTGTTTGTGAAGAAAGTGTGGGTGGCACTCAGGGTGTGTTTCGGACATGCTGAGCCTTTACTTATAGCCAGCGCTAAATACCCAGTGGACCTAATGCTAAGATTCCTGTGATAAACGTACTTAGTAGAAGCTTTCTCAGTTTCATTGCTCTGACAAGCAGAATTCATCAAATCATTGATCACAACCATGTTTACTTTATTAGAGGGAAATAAACAGTTATCACTAAGACTTGCAGGCAGATCCTTCACAAATCTGATAACAGGATATTTACAGAGCAGTTCCTGATGCAATGGTTGCCAACAGCTGTAACACCACGTGACATTCTCAGGCATAACAGAAAGCAAGCAGTAGACCTTTTCTGAAGACTTCCTACAAAATAACTTTTTCCACAGTTGCTAGACCCTGCCTGAATAGCAGAAAAGGAGTGCTTCCAGCCTATGATCAAAAGCTGTGGGGGGGAGGCTTTAAAATAAAAAAACGTAGACTGTGTACCCTTTTGTCACAGATTGCCTTCTGTGTCTTCCGGAGGGGCCTGCTTTTGGTTGCCTACTTCTCGTTCCTGGGGATAGAGCACTGCTCTATCACCAGCTTTTTAGGATCGTTGCTGTCTGCATTTATGTCATAATTTAAAGATCCCTCAGTGCCTCAAAACTGATCTTTTCTCTTTTTGTTTCATTTAGAATGATACTTTTAACCTTTAAACAACACTTTCCTGCAGACTGCGAGTAGCCATAGGATTTGAGACCTGATGACACAGACTCAGTGATGTGCTCATCTGGTGGCAACTCGCTCGTTTGCTTGCCTGAATAGTCATGGAGCAGGGGGTCCAATCCCTGGACAACTTGCGAGTATTACAGTCCGTGTTGTGAAAAAATGGGAGAAATAACCCCAGCAGCCCTAGATGCTCAATGCTTGGGGAAGGCTTCTTTAGTTTCATGAGTAAAAAATTCAGAATCTATGGAATGTATACGCAGGCTGGGTACTTCTGAGCTCATGATTTTACCACTTTTGGTGATTTTTCCCTTCATGTCCCTTTTTCCCTTCAGAATCTGACTAGCAATGAAGTAGCCATCATAGCCTTTGGTGTTATGCCCTAGGAAAGCCCCGAGACTTGTGTCCGTAAACAGCTGAATAAGGTGCATGAGGCATGTGTTCCCTTTAAACTCCCATTCTCCTTCAGTTTTTCTTTCTGTCCCTTCTTTTTCATTCTAAGGTGCATCTCATGTTAACTCCATGGCAAAAATGTAATTTGGGACATGTGTCCCGGTTTCCTGCATACATTCCATGTCACAGAAAATATAGCGCTGCCCTGCTTCTGGGCTTTTGATCACGGGCATGAAGCACTGAGTGCTAGTTTATGTTACAGACCTGTTTGTATCATGTTCAGCACTTCCAGCCTTTACTTTTGTGATGCTTTTCCAGGTAGGCCTTGCACTTCTCACATAAAATCATAGCCAAACAATCAGTTTGTTTTTTAATAGCCACAGCCTTGTGCCTCTGCAGACATTCCCTAGATCTGCCCAGCAGCCTGCAGCTAGGGCACCTTATTCTCATCCCCATGTTAACTGCACAATTGCAAGAAAAGCAGAGCCAGCAATAATGTTTACTGCTGTGTCCGTGATGGTGCAACGTATGACAAAGCTCACAAAAGTCTCTTGCCCCAAATACCTTCCTGACATTCTTAACACCGTAATAATGTTCATTGTCTAAAAGGAGGAAGCAGGTCTTGGGATATCTAAGACTGTCATTTGGCTTAAAAATCCCCCAACCCTTTTTCCCCTCAAACAAGAGGATGATGCATATATTAACATGTAGCACATTTGCTTGATTCATAAAAAATTCAGCTTTTAAGTTTTAACTGAAATATGGTGCATCTTAAAATCTTCTTTGATTAATAAACATACATTAGGCCATCTGTGAATTTGAAAGAGCAAATTAGAGATTATAAGAGATGGAACTGTAAATATGACAGATCGGTTAATGATTTCATGTGGCTGTGTCTTCTGATGGGCACACAATACTGGTTCTACTTTTTCTCTTCTATATTAACTCGAATCCAGCTTTCAGGAAATAAAAGATGTAACAAGTTTGTTTTCAGTCTTAAAAGCTTTTTTGAGCATTTCAGTTTTGATATATTTTAACGTGCTCTAGTAAATGCTGGGTGGAAATTGTGGGAATAGTGAAACTTTTTTATTAGAGATTGATCACTAGCCTACTCATTTTGGATTAGAGTAATTGGAAACCATAAACTAAGAATGCTGCATAAGGGCAAGAGCTGAATGTGAAATATGAATTGATCTCATTAGATTATACGGATTAATTAAAATAGCTTTATAGTTTACTAATGGAAAAAGAATAACTTAATTCTTACTTCCGTGTGGAGAATGACTGCGTAACGCTACAAGATTCAGTTTACTTGCCGAGCTCTTACAACAAGCATTGAAGCGGCCGTTTCGCGGTGCCGAGGCGGGGCGGCGCCTGCCCCCGGCTGCGGCCCGCGCCCGGGCCCGGGG
>NW_020450949.1:458083-662906 GCF_003343035.1 Apteryx rowi | reverse complement strand
AAGCCGGTCGCGCGGGGGGAGCGCGGGGCTCCGCGGCGAGGGCGTGCGTGGCCTCCGCAAGGGGGTGGTGACGCGCCGTCCGCGGGAGCCCGGGCACGGCTGCCCTGCCTCGCGCCCGCGGGGGAAGGTGGGGTGTTGGCGCTTGGTAACGTCCTCGAAATACCTGCCGGCCGAGACCTTTACAGCTTAGCGTACTTTTCTTGCTCTTTTCGGTGGCGAGTTACTTCTTCCCTAAGTGGTGCTTTTCACAACGCTAAAATCTGTGCGGCCGTGTGTGCTTGCCAGAGTCTGTGTTCCGAGTCCTGAAGTTTGTTGTTTTTCCACCCGTGTTCATCCAAAATCTGGAGATTCGACTACGAAGTTAAGATTTAGACCGCATACGATTGCATGTAGGATTTCTGATGGTGACGGTAGGTACCAAAACGTAAACCCTCTCACATAAGAAAGGGAAGAGAACAGATAGTAAACAAAATCTATGCAGTCAATTTTCTTGGGGTGTTTTTTTTTTTCCCTTTAACCTAAATTTGTCCAAAAAAGTCCTGTAAGAAATATTTACCAATAGTTTGTAAATGCCCAATGGTTTCTGAATCCTAACGGTTACTTGCCAAAACCATTTGTTGTTGTGTTGTGGAAGGTATCAACTGGCCTCGCATGGATGGCAAAAAATAATGCCTCTAGAAGAATACTGTTAGTGATATTATTTTAACATGGTAGTGACTGATGGAAGAGAGTGAGTTGGGGCTCATTGTGCTGGGAGCCCTTCAGATACGGTTTTGTGTTGTGGAATAAAATTGGTTACTTGTGTCAGGGCCTCCATTTTATACAGGTGTGAGGAGAGAGAGAGAGAGATACTTTATATCATGCCACTAATGAATCGCATTACTAAAATTTATCTAACTTTAGTTATACCTCATAAATTTATGATCAAATTTTAGTATTACCTTAAATCATTTTTTCAAAAATATGTCTAATACAAATTTTTTCCATGTTCATTATAGCGAATGTAGACAGCTCTAAATACTCTCTACTTTCTCCCTTTTAACCCATTTGCACTTTTTACCTGGAAAACTACTTCTTAAGGTAAAGTGGTCATTATTCCACCTCTTCCTGTGAGTTTTTCTGCTTAAAGCATTTTGGGGATGTTTCTATGTTTCTTAAAACTTAGCAGGCGTAAATCCTTTGTGGTCCTGACTGCCTTTGTTTTACTTTCTGGGTGGACCTTGTCCAGCATGCTGAAATCTCAATGCTCTTCAAAAGTATAAATTTTAAATAATAATGGTGAGTACGAGTATGTTGTCAGCTTCATCTTTTATTAATCTCTTTGAAGCTCCTGAGTTCCGTCTTTGCCGTGGTTTGGAAGACACTGGGCTTCATTCTTTTCTTGTTTATGCTGAAGTAAATGATTAAGTCCACTGAGGTAGTAAAATGCCAACTGGGTCAAACTGGTGTAGATGAGAAGAGAATTAGATTATGTTTTGACTTTATAGTTCAAACTGCTAAGCTTCAAGCTCTTCAATTCACTGATAGAACTATTGTCACCCAAGTGCGCCCTGATTTGTTTTTCTTTTCAGGCTTTTTGTGCTACTGTACAATGACATTTTTCTACATAAAGCACAGGCTTTAAGGTTGGTCTTACACAACTGAAGCTATGACTTTAAAGATTCATGCAGATTAGTACTCTTTAGCTTTCAAGATAATTTGTTTTTATGTTCATTGTTTAATGCAACTTCTGTCATGTTTCATATGGATAACTAATATTTTGTGGGCTGCTAAAGGTTTTTTTTTTGAGAAGATGGGTCAGCATTTGCTCTTGTAATGTAGTGATGTGTAAGGATTCTTGGAAGAATTGACTTTTATGTCCAATGTTTGAGTGTCTAAAGTCTGACATTATAAATAAGTATTTTACCTAGCTATTAATAGTTGATTCAGTTATTTATACCTGTGTAGAGCCCAGGCGGTATCATTTAGGTGGGAGGGAAAAGTCTTCAGTAATTCAGCTTATCACCAGTTCTGTGCTCTTTTCATAGTAAATTCACAGTGTATTTTCCCCAGGTTGACCTAGTTCTGTAATATATTTTCAAGGAATCAAGGTATAAGCCATTCATTCCTTAAACTTAAACTCTGCCTGACAAAAACTTAGATTGGAGTAGTTTTAAAGCATGACCCAACACAAGCGTTTCAACAGTAGTACTGATGCTTGGGGAAAGAATGCGAGTCACCTGACGTTCCTTGCTTTGCTATTTAAAACTTTTGTTCATAAATGACAGCAGATGAGTTGCATGTAAAAACGCTGCTTCTATTAGAGGAGAAATCCGTTCCTCCACCACCGAAGTGGTGCAGTGAAAACATTTGTCTTGTGAACAGCTCTGGAAAGTACAAAGCCCTGAAGACCTTTCCTGTCTTTGAGTTTCCCTGTCAGGCTTTCAGCAGAGCACCTCGTGCCTGGCTGGCAGTAGAAAGGTGTTGTCACGAGGTAGGATGCAGAGGTGAGACTGATTCCCTGTCTGCTGACTGTCGGGGAGATTTCCGTGTCTCTGAAAGCGTGGGTGAGCTCCCTCTTTACCGGTCTCGTTAGGCAGGGCAGCGCTGGGCTTGGTGCCTGAGCAGCTCTTGCGCCCGCCCTTGGGGTAGCGGCTGTTTGGTGTCTCTGAACCTGTACGGGGGGGCTGAACCTGGGAGGTGTCGGCTTGGCAGTTGTAATGGGTCTGAAAACTTCGTGGGAAGCCACTTCTAAAAAACCTATCAGTAGAGAATCTTCCCTTTTTCTGTTTTTTTCCAATGAATGGGTGTCTGAAACTGATAGATTTAAGATGCAGCGGAATGGTGCCCATGTAGTTAAGTTGTGCAGCCAGCTCAGGAGCTGGCAATTTTATTTGTTGTACCCCCTGAGTTCTGTTATATACCTGATTGTTGAATTTAATGTCCGTTAATTCAGGCAAGGTCAATGGATGGGAAAGTCATATTAGGTAGAATTTTTCCTAGCAACTCCCACATTGTGATCTGGAAGAACTAAAGCAAAAGATGTTCTACAGAAACATTTAGAGCAGTCAAAGGGTCGCTTGAGTTTTGACACACTTAATATTCAAGCTAATAGGTACGTTACAAGATTAAAAAGAAGTATTGAGACATTGAGTCAGTAGTGATGTAAATATTTGGGCAGGGATATGTGAGATGCATGGATTTTTTCTGTCAATTTGACATTTTTTTGATTGGTGCACTGTGGAGCAGTTTCTTGGGGTATTGGAACTTTTGTAGAGAATTCTGCATTTTTGTATTTAGAGTATCGGCTGCAACCCTGTTTCATCAATTAAATTGTATTAAATCGGTACTAACTGTAAATTAGTATCAGTTAAGTTGAGACTTCTGTGTTGACTAACTTTTTGTTGAGGATGATGAAGATGTTGGAACCACAGTGGATGTTCACGCTGCCCGGCCTTGGGGTTGGAGTCGGGAGCCGAGGATGGGGAGAGGCCGGCCCGGCGGGTCGGGGTTCGTGCCTTCGAGCCCTCTCTCCTCCGATCGGGAAGGACCTCGGGGTGACAGCAGTAGGCTACCAGGCTGTGGCATTACGCAGCCTGGTGTTTAGATGGACTGACAATATATAACTCTGAGCATGTTACGAAAGCGTGTGTTGCTGGTTTTTTTTGTTTGGATTTCTTTTAAGCTTTCCAATAATGGTCTTCATTAATACCTCACCAAGTGCTAAACAGAATAAATTTGGTTGCCTTGATCATAATTGTCTTGATCAACCACAGGTAATTATTTCTATGCTTGCTGGCCATGATAGGAACTAAACTGAGGGTTGTAAACTTAACAGAAATGCGCTCTTCCTACAGATGTTTTGGTTATAACACTTTCATTTATTTTTTAGTAGAGTGGAATGCAAGACTTCACCGGGTTTAGCTGTGCAACTGGCTGTATCTGCCACTTTATCATAGCTTGCCTGGGCAAGTTCTCATCTTCCACAAACCTGTGGTTTTTCCTCAGGGTGTTGGGGGAAATGGTAGGGAGTTTGGCAACTGATGGCTTCACTGTTGATACTGATCAATGAGGAAGCTCTAACTTCAAATATTATTAAAAGCTTAGAAACTGTTTTGGAAACATACCTTTTAAAAACAAAACACTCTCGATTTCAGTGTTAAACTGCAAATATTTACTTCCTTCTGTGGAAATGTTACATAACATTCTGTTACCTAAACAAACCTTATCCTGCTGTATGATGGATTGTGGATTTTGAGAGGATTTTGCTTCATTCCCTGGTCTGCTCTTTTTTTGGGCAAGATCTGTCTGTCACTGTGAAGAAGCAGTTTGACACTCAGCTTAGTGTACTGTTTCCCTCAGAATTTTTGCTGAATATCAGCATTTGGAATTTTACCAGAATTTCTGAAGTCAAAGGTAGAAAGTGAACTGCCTTCTGCTGAAGTTGTTAAACTCGCACAGCCGTCAGTAAGCAGTGTGTTTGCGCAGTTGAAGAAAGTGGACTCACTTCACTTCTTCCAAACAGTAGGAACTACCTATGTTCTTGAGGATCGAGTTTTTGTTGAGTGATTTTTGTACTATAGGTATAACTGTTCCATGCATAAGATTTCTGAAATAAGGCATGGGACTTTTTTTTTTTTTTTTTGAAGTTCCGGATTTTTTAAAATCTAATTCCACATCTCTCTTGTTTTTTAATGGTCTTGCCAAACATGTTTGTTCTACTTTTTTTTGGTTTGCTTATTTCTTTATTTTAAAGCTACTACTGTATGAAGGTCCCCTACAGTTGTTGTAAGTCGGGATTCATTTCCTGCATCAGGAAACGGTAAAATGATTATGTACAAGTAAGGTTAAAATAAAATAAAAATGCATTTGTTCTTTCAAAACTAGATGCTAAACTTATGTTACTTTATGTATTTTTAGATGGTTCTTTTCAAACAAGTAATGTTCTAAAGATCTGCATTTAAAAAAAAAAAAAAGGTATGAGTTTGAAGGAAGAGATGAAGAAGGAAAGGGAAATAGCTCTCCTAATTCTCTGTCCGGGCAGTCTTCAGAAAGAGTATTGAAATGTGACCTTCCTTTTTTAGTGTCCCCTCTGTCTCTGCTTCAATAAACCAAATATATCTACAGGGAGAAAAACTTTCCACGGAGTGAAATGAGGCTAGCAGAGTGCGTTGTGGAGTACTGTGCCTGGTTAATTAAAATGCAGTGCTTCCAGCAGCTTCTTGCATTTGCAGTGTTTCCTGGTTTTCCTGTTCCTTACCTAGGGAATTCTTCTTTTTATTTTTTTCCTCGCTTTGTGTGTTGTTTTCATCTTTTTCTTCTCTAGCTTCCTTCATTCCCTTCAACGCTGGAGTGTGTTTAACCTAAGTTTTAAATCCAGTGGGGTTTAAAAGGCAAATATGCCTTTGGGTGCTGGCGTACTCTGATGACAGCTCCAGTTTTGGGATCGCAGCACCTGTGCTGTGCCCGAGGCGATGCTCAAGGTGCCGCTTGCCAAGAAGCTCAGGGTGTGCTGAGGAGCAGGTATGGCACCGCCTGAGCCAGCACCGTCTTTAATACTGGGAACGGAGAGCTCAGTTCTGATACGGTATTGAAGCTGGTAGCTCTTTTGCAACTTTGCATGCTCCTTTACCATCTCTCCACACTTTGTTACAATTAAAGGAATTAATTTCACTAGGTTTAGTTGATATTTTGGGACTCTTAGAAAATTTCTTTCATAGTAGTGTTGAGAAGGTTTGCAGTAATGAAAACAATATAAATTAATGTGTTTTATTTTTGCTATGTTTGCAATGTTTGATTAATAATACCGCCCGAGTATCACTACATTGTTAAGGCATTTGTAATAAGTAAGCTATTGTGTTTAACTCTTAATCTTTTTTTAATAAATCTCCCCTTTCATCTGTTTTTTTCATTCTTCTTCTTCCAGCTATCATCTTACTATTTGACAATATTTAGAAGAACTTTCTACCTGCAGTTCATTCTAGGGCTTTTGGAGAAAATAGAAAGTAGCTAGATTGTGGAAATTTCCAGGGGTACACAGTGCTTCTGAACTTTGACAGTAGTATATTGGGCACAGGATAAGTCGGGGTTGAACAGCACAAAAGCAGTGGTTACAGTGCTCCTGATTCCCAAATGTTGTAGGTTGCTTTTGTTAGTTCTTTTTTGTTGCAACAAAAAAGTACCAGTACCTTTTGGGTTGTTACTTTGGAAGAGCATTTGATTAGCTGTCCTTTATTCGGTCAAAGTTGATGTGAAGTTGAGTTGGAAGAGGTAGTATTAACCCACTTGCAAGTTGATGAGTTGTAGTGAAAACTAAGGAGGGAAAGAAGGAATTGATGGCACCTCTAAAGCAAATGTATTGCTAGCTGCGGTGAGCTTTGGCCTTCTCATCCTAATGTCACTTTTAAAAGTGGCAAAGTGGAACTCATATGGGAGCATACTTTTGGGATTTTAAATGTATGATCTGCAGGAAAAAATCAGTGATGCAGAAGTAGCTACACAGTTTCTGTACTCCTAAAGTTTGTTTTTGAAGCCAAGTTACATTTGTGCATCTTCCATATCTAAACATTCTCACTTGTCTTGTATGTTTAGCAGGATGCTTAAAAAAAACCCTGCTAAAATAGGATAACAAAAGAGGAACCTGTGAAATAGAGGTAGCCATTTTTGCTGGTTTAGGATTGTACTTCTAAGTGCAATAATAAAGCCGAGTATTTCTAAGAAGGTATTTCCAAGAAAGGAATAGCTAACTGTGTAAATCTGACCACCTCAACCAGTAAGTAGGTTTTCATTAAGAAGAAATATCCAGTTGTTTGTTGGTCTGTGGCAGATCTGTGCTCTAAAATTTTACTGTGGCAGTATAATACCATTTTACTTGTAGCAGTCTCCAATAGCATAGATTTCAGACTGCAAGCTGTCAAATGTTAGCAAAAAGAACCAAAACCTTTGCTGAGGAACTATATGGGACCTGCTTGAAATTTTGAAAATAACTTACAGTACTTGCTCTTTCAAATGGCAGATGAGCTTGTTTGGGAGAAATTAAAGCTGACAGCACATGCTACAACACGTTTTTCCAGATACTGTCCTTTTATGCATACCTAATGGCAATAGTGGATGATATTACTCAAATCTTTTTTATAAGTTTGAGTTTGTTGTAGGAGGAAAAAGTGGTTTTCTTCTAAGGAAGATAAGTCTTTAAACATCATGTATACATCTTGCAGAATCTAAAGCATACATCTTGCAAAATATAAACAGGACGATGATTTCTCTTAACATAAATATTTTGACAACAGTTTTAACTTGTTTGAACATTCAGAATTGCCAGTAATACTTTGTGGTGGCAGTTTGCTTATTAATGTGTGAAAATCCATAAATGAAGTCTTTTGCCCTTTGTCCTGCAGCTTGTTGCCAGTTATTTCACATGAAGTCGTTCTGTCAACATTTATCTAGTCTTTTCTTTTATCGTTTCCCATAGAAGAAAAAACAAAGCAGGTGTGTCTCTTTTAGCCCATGGATGATGCCTGTTTTACTGGGAAAGTTGTGCTGTTGCTGAGTGGTTAATATCTGTTCTGTGGAAGGACTAAGGCACATTCGTACATGGCAATTGCTACTGAAAGGAGAAAACTTGTAGTTAGAATTGTGCTATCACTTATTCCCCAAAACATACCATTTGTGGTTTTACATATGTAACAGCTGTATTGTTTAAATTTAATTCAGTTACAAAATGTCAGGAAACTTTCTGCTATGTGGAAAGGATAAATAGCTTACAAATAGGATACTATTGCTGGAGAGAACCTGGAAGATAATATGCAGCAGACTTTTAACTGTATTTTTGTTACAGTTTCAGAATGGTCTGTAGAGCTTGTCATAGTAGCAAAGTATTCATCAAAAATATTTTAAGAAATTAGGTTAGATTAAATAACATAATAGAGAAAAATTATTTCATTAATCATCCTCGATACTATTATTTGTATTAAGTCTTCCTGATTCTTTTTGACTTTCCTCATCTCCCCNAGCGGTTACAATTGTGCTGTTTTGTGTGTCCTCTTCTCCTCTTCTTGCTCCTCCTTCATATTTCTTTACCTTTGCCAATATTGTTTTTTTCCCCCTCGTGGCTCCCTCTCAGTCTGCAGGCTTCCTTTTCTGGTGCCCCTCTGCTTCGCCATGGGGCAGCATGATGACAGTCGTCTGCCTGTTAGGAGCTTCTTTGCTTGACAAGCTTTTGACCCAAATGCTGGAACCCGGGGAAGCCTTGCTTTATCACAGCGTTGGAAAACTGGAGTTGGTTATCTGCAGGTTTAGAAAGACATTATCTTAGTCATACTTAATTGATATTTAGAAATCTATCTTTGTTGCTGAGAAATTTACGAATGTAATCATCCAAATATTTCTGGAAAACAGACCAAAAGCTGTTGATTTTGATTATACCACTATTTATTTACTGATCCAAACTACTAGGAACAAAGTTTAGCTATTGGAAATAGTATGCCAGAGTGTTTTGGATATTTGGATGAAGGGATAATTCTTCACATTTAATTTTGCCAGATTGAATGTATTGATTTTGTTGGTGTTCAGAAATCTGCAAGTGAAAATGTAGACAGAATATAGGACTTTATGTCTATGTATCTGTCTCCCAGGACATAGCAGAACCAGATGGATACATGGGAAATAAGAACATGAAAAATATGATACTAACTTCCTTTGAACTAAATATGAATGTTAACTTTTTGTCTATTTCCTTATATAAAATCTCTCAAAGTGAAGAGTCGGAAGTTGCTTGTAATTTGTTCCCTGAGAGGAAGAGTTTCAGGAATGCCAATAGAATAGAGAAAGGCAAATCTAAAAGATGGTGAGATTTATGCTTTTGCTTTGGGTATTGATGTTATCGCTACTGAGTTTTCTTAAATAAAGCATGCTTTTGTTATTTTGTGAAGAGGAAGGATGTATCGCTTAAGTCAATACTTCATTGCATCAATGACTGAATAACTTCAAGCCGCTTGCATTTACTGTGTTTGTATAAGTACCACTTATGAACTGTATTTACTTGGTTCTATTTATTAAGAAGCTGTATGCTAAATGATGTTTTTGAATATCTTGATGCCCTCCCATTCCATTTTAAGTAGCTAATAATTACATTATAATTTTAACTATTCGTTATATATGTAAGCACCTATTTGTAACGTTTAAACACCTTTTACCTCTTTTGTGAGGTAGCTCAGAAAATGGCCAACCCTAAGATGTTACTTGATAGTAATGGATTTATAAAACTTCTGTTTGTGGTTTTATAAGCTTATTCTTTATGTCTATATACAATATAGAACTGTCTGCAAATCAGTAATTGATCAACACCCATTCAGCCATTTCTCTATTATCCAATTACATATTATATTGATTAACTGTGGTAGTTAAATTGTCTAGAGTTCTAAGTCCACCTTCTGGATCACAGAAAATTTAAGAACCAGTAAAAAAAAAAAGGGGGGGGAGGTTGTTTGGAGAGGGAGGGTGGGATTGGAGACTCTCTGTGATTTGCTGTTGTGTGCTTTAAAGTTTTATGGCTCATGTTGCATCCCTTGGGAGGATAAAGTGCAAGGAGCATGAACGAACCCATAAAATTACAAAGGGTTTATAGTGTATAATTAATACAGAACTTTCTGTGAACTTTATAATAGTTAGACTTAATTTCACGTGAGTTTTTGTTTCACTAATAAATATTTCCTGAAGATTGCTAATGGAACTTAAATATTCATATTTTCATATCGAATCATAACAAGATACATTGTAGGCTGCTTTATTTTAGTATATAGTTTCCTTATTATAGTTTTCAAAATTGGCTGTTCGTGCCTTGGGAATCTTTTCTGAACTGTGGCCAGGTTTACACTAAAAAAAAAAAACCCTGTCGATACAGCTTTACCGGCAAATCCTCCTTGTGTAAGTGCAGCTTTGCTTGCAGAAGCACTTTTTATTGACACTAGAAGGGTTTGCAGATCACAATGTCATAAGTCACACCCATAGCAAAAATAATACCAGCAAAAAAGTTCAGGTACAAATCTGGCCTGGATTTGCACAATAAGCTCAAATAAGCATTGTGAAATTGCAACTTTTTTTTTTTTAACTACAGAGGAAAATTTAGTCCTAAATAAATGTAAAATATTCCCTCTGGAATGTACTGGTGCTCTGTGTCAGGCATGAATACTGAATAGTATTGATTCATATTTCTCTAACTTTATCAGAAGACTATGTGGTAGATGAGTGGGTGAATCAGGTTGACTAGAAATGAGATTTGTGTTCCAGACTAAAAGACAACAACTCTTTTGTGCTCCATCTCCCTAAAGGTTTACATGTATTAATTAAAAGGATTGAGATTATTTGTGAGGAACGTGAGTAGCAAAGCAATATTTCAGTTGGAGGATTTTGGATTCTTGGTAGCGGTCTGTATATAGTGATGCCGGATCCTACGCGATGCTTTGAGATCTACTGATGCCACTTTACAAAGAAGGAAGTTGAATCATGGGAATGGAAGTCCAGGAGAGACCAAGGTCATCCACGAACACCAGCGCTGCAGCTAGGAGGATAGTCCTCATCTTTGTGCCTAGCTTTGGCTGTTAATCTACACAGGTTTTCTTCCGCCGTGAAATACGGACATGGCAGAAATAGTGGATTAGTGTTGTTCCTGACACAAAATAAAGAAGAAAATAGAATAGGTAGTAGGTATGCATGTGTGTATGACATTCTCTTACTTTTTGTCAGAAGTATGTCTGAGCATGTAGGACCATACAGTGGTGCATCTCTACGTTCAAAGTCCAAGTCATAAAGTGTGGTAGAGGGGCATAGGAGAACCATTTTCAGAGTTAGGATTTTTGTGAATGATTCTACAACACTGGATGGAGAAGCAAGTTTTAAAGCAAATGTGTATGTGTCATGTAGAGTGACGCTTTCTTGTTTAATCTTCATAACTAGTTGGCCAACTTTGTCATTCTGAAAGGTCAGATCTGTTTTAGAGATCATCGAATTTAGCATTCGCTTAATGTAACATGGTTATTGTGCGTCATTCTGGCTATACAGCTAGAGGATTCTCTAATGAAAAGCCTGAGCGATCAAGGAAAGCGACAATTACTGTTTTTTGTGTTGGGGATTTTTTGGAACAAAGAAGTGTCATTACTAAGTGCAGAAAAGCAAAGCGTTAAACATATATTTTTGCTTTATTGTGAGAGCAGGCCACATATAGTGGCCACATTACAGGACAATGAGAAGTTCCTTTCATTGCTATAGTAATGCAAAGATTCAAGATACTAACAATATGAGTTAGAAGGTTTAAAGTCAGCAGGTTCTGATAACTTGTACCAAAACATTTTTAACGGATCTGTCCTTAGGCACTTTCTGGATTATTAATACTGATAATTGATGACAGTGAAAGAAAGTTAATAAAATGAGCTGAATAATTATAGTTCTGCCAGCCTTGCAAAATAGTGGAATGAATGATAGAGGACTTGACTGATATGGAGGTAAAGGAAAGTAATACAATTAATGTCAATTAAAATGTGCCTATGGAAAATAAGCTGATGAAATGTAACTTGGGATGTAGTTTGGTTGATAAAAGTAATAATGTCTGATGTAAAATACTTTGCTTCTTAATGAATTGAATGTACTGCAATGCAATATTTTGAATGAGAAATGAAAACGATATAAAATTAACATAGCAAACATTAAGTAGATGCCAGTTAAATTGGATGACCTATCTCAGACTATGAGTTACTAGGTGATTGTCACCATGATGGGGCCCTGGAAAGCTTAATTCCTAACCCCCATGTGAATTTCCATTTTTACAGATAATATTGTGTCATTAAGTGCGTATTTGTGAAGCTTTCGAAGGGCTAAAAAAGCGGGTAATGGGAAATAGTGAAGATGATGGTCACATATATGGAGCACCCTGGACTCTTCCCCCCACCCCGTAAAAGCCATACAGAGCAACCTGCTTTTGCCAAGCACTCTGAGATATTCAGTGTCAAACTAGAAATACTGGAATAGCATAAAAACAATTGAACCTTCTTCCTGATTTCTGTATGAGTTAACAAAGATTGATACTGTGCAGCTGCTTGTTTACGATGGGAGAAGCATGAAACTATGGTTAAATCTTGTGCTCCAATTCTTCCTCCAAAGGAGGTATCAGCCCTTCTGTGCGTGTTGGGCATGAGTTGCAGGGTTTCAGTAGTGGGGGGCTGCAGGGGTGGCCCGCGGGATGGGAGGAGGCCGTCGACTGCCCTGTGCCACTCACAGCTGGGCCCGGCTGCCTCTGAAATGGATGAAAATAACCCATTGCGCCCCAAAACTTCAGCCAGTCAGGAGCACGTGGCGCCTCCACTCCAAGGCGGTGGGGAGGAGAGGTGTTTGACTGAAACTGAGCCTGAGGAAGGAGGGCAAAAGGTGTGTGTGTGTTTTTTCCTCAATACCTAAATCGCTCATTAAGAGTTTGTTAATTGGCAATAGATTAAGTAAAATTTCCAAGTTGAGACCGTTTTGCCCATGTCACACCGCTACTCTGAAGATCAGTGTGTATAAATTTTGATGATGTTTTGGCTGAGTAGCATAAGAAGGCTGTCTACGTTCCTGTATTCTTTAATTTAAAAAATCTTGAAGATTTGAAGAAGGAGGGAGGAACCATTTATTCTTCTGTAAGCAGCGCTGTTGTCACAGCGGGCTTAACTTCTGCGCTCCCGTGGTCATTCCCATCGCTCGCTCGGTGGCCCAGCGGCTGTTCATTCCCCACAGGATGGGCTTCGTACCAGCGTCCGGCGATGGCCTTGCGCGGGGCGAGTTGGGCGAGCGTGTGGTTCCTGGACTGGAACTAGGAGACGGGCTTTGACAGCTAGGCTTTTGTCTCTTGGCAGCCCTGAAACAGCTTGTCTGGAGCTGCTAAACCCTTCCTGCTTGTTTTTTGGCAACCCTGTTGATTTAGTCTAATGCAGTCATACAGTAAACTTCCCGATAACTTGCTGAATACGCAGTCGCCATAAATTATAGAGCAGCTCACGTTTATCATACACATCACTGCTTATCTTATAAACTAATCTGCTGTGCTTGCATGAGTAGTTGATTTAAAAGCGTGTATATTGTTGAACTTGACACATCCAAGAGTATAATCAAGCTTTTAAAATACTAGGGATGTTTAGTACTAGTTTGCACTCTTATTCAGCTTTCTTAAATGATTGCAGCCCAGATCCCCTTTTGTTTGATATGGGTCATTGCAAATTTCTATATAACCCATAATTACAAAGGAGTTCTAACATGATGCTGGCATCTGTTTTATGATCTAAAATGTACAGATATGTAAAAGAAAAAAGGTAATATACTTTTTCTGTGCATTTCCAGATGTGAAATTGCTAGAAATTAACTTTGTAAGGTACATAAAGAAAGTGAATAAAGTCTATACGTGATATACTGGGCTGCAGAAGTGTGAGAATAGTGGAAGAAAGCAGGGGTGGGAGGCTTGAGCTAGAGACCCGCTAAAACTTTTGCATAGTATTGCCTAGACTCTGCAGCGTGAAGGCTTTATCCTGCTGATCTGCTCCCTTTTCTGTGGGCACTGATTTGGTCTATAAACATGCACAGTTCAGAATGCACAGAAAAACAAAATGATATTAATGCTTACGTGACCTCTGCCAGGCTGCTGTCGCTGGAGTTTCAGGTTTTTTGTTTTGTCTTTAAGAGAAATCAATGCACCTTCTACCTTTTTAGCAACAAAAAAGAATAATTTTTATTCTTCAGTATTTCTGCTTTTGAGATATCTGGGTACAGTGAGGTAGGAGGATTTCTATCACTCTACCTCATTTCCATTTTGAGGAACTATATGCACTTTCTGAGCTGGCGTGGAAAGAGAAGTAACCTGTTTTTAATCATATATATATATATGGTGCATTTCAGAGTTGCAAATGGCTGCATAGGCAACTAATAAGACCTTGAGTTTTATTTTTGCTGCAGCTTGTCAAAACTGTAGCAGGTACTAGAGTTCAGTGCTTATTTACCTGCAAATCCTGTCTAGTGCAAACTTAAGTTACGCCTTTTCTGGAAGACCACCCCCATGTGGTCACAACTTCTATAATGCTTTGTCACTGTTGCTTGTAATATTCCTCACTGAGGAAACTAATAAGCTAAAATAGGCATTGTTATGTACAATATACATATATATGTATTTTTTATTTCTGAACTAAGGGTTTAATTTCGAGAGGAAGTCATGTTTTTACTTGCTGTGACCAGTTACCTGCTCTTGACAAGTGAACGAGTGAATTTCCAAGTCTTGTATAAATAGGGTCCCCTAATAGAAACCACTTTTTCTATTATATATGCATCATACGTGTTCTCTTCTTTCCAGATGATCATGGGAACAGCAATGGCAGTCATGTAAAAATCTTTTTACCGAAGAAGCTGCTTGAATGTCTACCAAAATGTTCAAGTCTACCAAAAGAGAGGCACCGCTGGAACACTAATGAGGTAGTTAAATCTTTTATTCATTCTTAAGTATACTAGTTTTCTTGTGCTTATGGATTATTTCTTTTCTTTGGGAGCATGCCATGTAAATAACAGAATATGAATTCACTTGCTCTGAAACCTGTTCTTTAAATAATAAGATAGTATAAAATGTTGAAAACAAGCTTTGAACTGGGCTTGTTTTAAAAAGACAAATGTGGAAGTCGAGTAATCATATGGTAGAAGTTCATTGCTTGGGTGTGTATTGCTTATCTCAAAGACTCCAATTTTGTATCGTCTTATTGATGTGTTTCAAAATTGTTGGAAATTAATAAAAGATGTTTTGCTCGTGTTAAACAAAATGTTATCTTACTATTGCAAATGTGTAAAGATAGTCTTCCAGACCAGAAAGCAAGGCATGTTTTGAGAATAGGGTTTTGAGAACTGACTACCTTGTCCCTGTTCGAGAAGTTTTGTTAAGGACAGGAGACAAAACACATTGGGCATTTTATACAGGAATCCAGTTATTTTGAATGTGTTTGCATATCTCCTGTTAACCTGAGCATTATGTTTGTATTGAAATGAAATAGAAGTATTTAAAATTTAACAAAAACTGTACTTACAAGTTTTAATGATTGCAAGTGGCTACCTGAACTCAGAATCGAGTATCAGTTCATGTATATGTTTGTCAGAGTTGGAGCACTTCATCCCCTCCCCCCTTCTTTTTTCCCCTCTTTTGTCTGAAAGTTAAATTCAAGCATCTTTTTTAACATACAATATTTTATGACAGAATGAATAGAGTCTTTTGAGAAGTTGCTGGCATTTGCTATTTTGTGTAGATGTTTTTGTCTTGGGTCACTTGAATTGAAATATAAGTTTAAAAAATGTAGGTTGCAATTTACTTTATTCTGTGACAGCATTTATTCTAATGAGAATAGTGCATGGACTAATAGCAATTCCAGTGACTCTAAAAGATGATGTTTCGATGAAGACAGTTGAGAAAAAGCTCTGAACACAGGTTTGTGAGAGAATGATACTCCTTTTTTAGTACTGGAAACAGCTCGATGATTTTGGTCCCTTTTTTCCTAGTATTTCTGTTGTCCTAGGTTTATACCTTTGTGTATATGCTTACACACACAGGTTGTAAGCTTTTCTTTTGGAGCAAGTGTGTGTGTGTAGCCTTCCAAGGTGCAGAATGTGGCAAATAAAGCTAATCATATCACTGAAAATATTACCTAATAAGCATGATGATGTAAACTGGAAAGCATAGGTGCTTTTAAGGTGTCTTAGGCTAGCAGAAAAGTTTGGGAATGTAGTCTTACTACCAAAGTAAGCGTGTCACCTTTTCCGATAGTGGGCAAAATTAACATTTTTTTAATAGTGCTTGCTTTTCAGCACGTTTTTTCTGTGGGTTTGTCTCAAATACCTCAATTCTAGATTGATGGTTTGCTAATAATCTTAAATAATCATCTGGTAAGTTTAAAAAAAAAAATCCCCCACAAAACCCTCTGTGTTTTTGAATGTGAAGTTTGTCATTCTCATTTGTATCTCTTACCTCTAAAATCTGTTATTGTGGTTACCATTCAGTGGGGACAAGGAGCTGAGTCTGTACTTGGACTAATAGTGGTGTCATCTATGTCTGCATATGCGGTGTTTTGGTTGCAGTTTCCTTATTAAATAATTTAAAAGGGAGAGCTTTTGTGGGGGCTGGAGGGTTTTTTTTGGCCTCATTGGCTCAGAGCAAAAAAGCCAAAGCTTTTGCCTCGATCAAGTCTTGGAAAGTTCACATTAATTACAGGGGTGGAAAGAGCTTAGCTTACCACCCCCCCCCCACACACCTGAAAGTTTTGTAAATCTAGTCATTATTATAAGACTTGAATTTTTTCCTAGGGTATAATTGAATAATGCTGGACTACATTTCAGAATTGCCCCTAAGGGAACATTTTTCTCATCTGATTCCAGAGGTGTTCTGAACATGCTGTTGAAGGCACGGGTTTAAAATCCGGAAGGAAAGCACGTTTTATAAAGCACTGCTTCCAGACACTTGGCGTTGCTTTCAAAGTGACGGGTAGTGCTTGCAAGCAGTCTCACTAATAGCGAGGTTTATTAAAAGGTACGAAAGAAATAAAATGCATCAAGTAACTTGGAGACCTGAACGTCTGTGACGTTGCCGCCCTGCCTCAGCGTCCGCGGGGAGTTAGGCTCCCGCAGCCCTGCCGGACGTGCAGCCCTGCCGGACGTGCAGCCCTGCCGGACGTGCAGCCCTGCCGGACGTGCCCTGAGTGCGCGGGGGGCCGCGAAGCTCCGCAGGGCGATGGGGCTTGAGACCCGCCGAGGCGCCGCACGGCGGCCAGGCACCGGGAGCTGGGCCCTCGTCACCCAGCACGAGCCGCACTAATCAGGCAGACTCCGCAGCATTGCTTTCTCTGTTATTTTTGTCTGGAAATATTTCAAGGAAACTTAAACGTGGCTTTTATTTGTATTTGGGGTTTAGAAAATTGCAAAGGCTGGTATGGCAGTGTAAAGGGCGCATGTTACATGCTAACGTGTAGACTAGGGCTCTGCTGATAATTCCTGCAGACGAGGTATTACCATTTAACACGGAGGCCGAGGAGCAGTTGGGGTTGGGTCTTTCCTCTACCAGTGCATCACCATGGGAATGGAGGCAAATAACTTTTTTTTGAACACTTTTGCCTGTAGATTGAGGATAATGGTCATATGTTGCTGAGGTTTGGGTAATTAGAATGGAGAAACAATATCCTTTAAGAACTGAATAGGTTGTAGTTGACTTTACACCTAGTAAAATAATGCAATGAGCAGCAAGAGAAATGAAGCATTTAAAAATGCTCAGAACATGTTATTAAGATATTTACTTTCCGTCAGATTATGCAGTTTTAACTAAAATGTTTGATGGAAATATATTTCCATTTCAAAATGTCATCTCTTCTTAAATCAAGTTTATGGTGTTTATATTTTGCAGTGAAGGAAGTGTTCCTTGTAATTTAATTTTTTTTACCAGAGATAGAAAATCATAGATTTAGCCAAGCTATTTAATTGTAGCTTTACATTTTTTATTAAGATGCCTGTGAATCTGTGTGTGTTTGTTTATCTTGCTCTTGGGGAAGATAGAAGAGGGATTTTCATGAGATTTCTCAGGTTAGGACAAGCTATTTAATTGCCAGAAAATTCTGCAAAGCTGTTTGTGTGAGGGAGTTCCTTGCTCTTGTTTGTTTGTTGTTGTTGTCAGTCGTTTTGGACCATTTTTAGTATTTGTGTAATAGAAATTTGGTTCTGGTTTTAGTGAGCTGACAGAGCAAAGACTTTCCATAAAGTGGCTTTTTTTGTAGTTTCTATTTGGATAATGTTAACAATTATTTTCTATTGCACTGTTCTTTAAATTCTTCCTGTGCTTTGCTCTCTCACCCTGCCTGTTCCCCTTTGCAGTTGTAGAGCTGCCAATACTTAAAAGTCAGAATGTTTTCAGTCTAAACTACATCAGCTGTGTGATCTCTCAAGGGCAATGGGAATATTTAATTTTGACTAATTGTCTATTGCTTGTGTTGTCGTGGAGTATAAAATATAGTGATATTATCAAATGCTGTTGTTATGAATTTTCTTGCTTTCCATTTCACCTTTTGATTTCAAACTGTTAATGAGCGAATCTGTGGAAGTCCAGTGCCCCAGCCCTGGGAAGATGTTCTCTGGAGCATCGGTACCCGGGGGAGTTGTACCTCGCAGCGAGCCGAGATCTTCCTGTCTCGGCAGGGTTCATAAGCCGACAGGAGCTGAGCTTACCTGCTGTTACTCAAAGAAGCATCAGTCTCTCGTAAAGCTTATAGCTAACGCTGTCTTTGTAGCTAAATGTACCCCCGCGGCTGTGTTTACTTGCTTTCCTAGCGATGGAGAATTCACAGCTCTGGAAAAGATACCCTGCTTGAACTCTTAGTGCCCGTTTTCAGAATGCAAACTAAATTTAGCCATAGAGAATATTTAGCCAATGAGAAAATAATTTTTTAAGAAAAGTCTGTTAATCTCTCATATAGTCCAATTTTTCTTTCCTTCCAGCATAGTGAAGAAATGCAATCATGTCTGGCTTGTCATCACAGGTTTTAGGTATCTTCAAGAGTTTCCATAAGCCAAAAAATTGAAACGGTCATTAAAAATTACCGTTTAGCTCTGACGGAGCAGTGCAGATCAGTTCAGTGTCGTGTTGGCTAACGGTAACTCTGGCTGGCGTGATGCTGTCTGCCTGTGTCCTTGGAGAAGGTTGGCTCATGGGCTGCTGTCTCTTTGATCGTTGGCGCTGGGCCTCGTTTCTTAGGCTATTCCAGGGTGAAAGGCATGTGTGCAAGACTTGAAGTGTATCAGGTGCTGAGAAACTTCATTCAGCTCTTAGCTCAGGCATGCAAAAACCCTATCAGACGTAGCAGAGGTAGTATCTAGGCGTGCATCCTCTAGCTTCCCAAATCCGGTGACGGAGGATGCCGGAGGAATACCGGGGGGAGGTCGCGGTGAGGCTTGCACACACTTCCTAAGCAGCATCTCCTGCTGCCGCCGACGGACGCAGAGTGCTGGCCTAGGCGGGCGGCAGGTCCGACCCGCAGGGCTGCCCTTGTGTTTGTCTTGTGTTGGTGGCTGAAACAAGTCACTCAAGATTTTTGTGAATGAAAGGAAGTAGCAAGCTAAAGACACAGCATCTGCTGAGTGCTGGAACAGCCAGAGCATCGGTAAAACCAAGAACATGCATGTGTTCGTTTGCATCCTTGCATGGCCTGGCTTTGCTTGTTACTGGTTAGTTAAATATTTACCAGTTCTCACCAAATTTCAAATGCACGTCCATCACCTTGACCAACAAAAAAAGTAAGAAAAAGACTGTTTAAAAAAAAAGAAAGCTTTGAAAGCAAGTTCCAAGGGAAATAGTTTTACACAAGCGTTAGAGCAGAGTCTGGACTAAACTGTTCGCATACCTGACTGATGTGGTCTAGTGCATGTGGGGGGCTTTTTCCTCAAGAACGATTATGCTTTAAGGCAGATCAGTGAAAGAGAAATTTCAGTTGAACAGAAGCACTTCATTGTGGGTTTATTTTGTCAAATCAATAATGAAATTCTGTGCTTTGCGAAATGTACAAAGCAGAAAATCTGCTGCTGGCTTTGCTTTTGCTGTTTCTCTGTCATGTTTACATAATTAGTAAATGATCTGAGCATGCCCAGTGATTTAACAAAATTGCAAGGTTATCATTCTTGGCAATTTTAAACAAAAGCAGTAATACCTGGTATGCTATTTGTGCTCTGATGGAGAAAGAGTCCTCAACTCCCTTTTATGAAAATCTGACTTTCTTTTTCCTTCCCTTTCGTTAATGTTAGGGCCATTGTTGTAATTGTATAATGATAAGTCTCCAAAAATGGCTGATCTTGCAATTGTGTGCTTTTAATGTATTGGAGCCCTGGGACCAAAGCGAGTCCTGCAAAGCATGGCAAATAGATGAAAATGTATTGCCCTGGATAATGTACCACCCTCCCGTTTCTATTCTGAGTGAATCTGAGTGGATTAAATTAACTCTTTTGCATTTTTCTTTTCAATAATTAAATATTCTTTCATAGTAGTTTGGGAGTATTATATACAAAGTTAAAAACATATGTTGATGGTGTTTAAGTCAGTGACCTTTTTTGATATGGGGAATGTATCAAAACACCTCTGAAAACTTTACAAATTTTGAAATATTGTCTGTCTAGCAGTAAGTTTGAAATGAAACTGATCCAGTTTGAGTATTGCCTTGCTCACTTTGAATGCCCACCTACTACTATATATAGGGATGTAATTGCATAGATTTCCTCTAATGAAGAGCTTTTTGCAGATTTATTCAGGAAATGCATTTACTGTTTTGTTACATGAATTGACAAAGCAGGTGAGAACAGTTCTTGGGTAAAAAAATGAAGTCTCCCAGCAAACTTTAAATGGCTATTTCAGATGGAAAATACTTGTTTTTTCTTTTTTTTTTTTCATAACATTTTGTAAATACAACAATATGGTTTTACTAAAATTTATTTTGTGCATCAAAGAAAATTTGGGCTTTGAATCCCAGCCGTTCCAAGTATGACATTTTCTGTACTGTAGTTGCTAATGGGTTAAGGAGAAATTTAAGGACCAGTGCTGAAGAGGCGCTCAGATGAATAATTTTGCTGATTTTAATGAGTTTAAAGGGTAAAAATTAAAATGATTTGTAGAAGCAGAGTTTCACAATATTGGGCCATTCATTTTGTCTTTCGCATTGTTGTTTCAAATGCCCAGACAAATTCCTTTGAAGATGTGTCATTCAGCCCCCTTATATGAAATAGGGGTGCAATATTTGAGTTGTGTTTACAATCACAGTCCTTATGTGCAGAGTTGTAAGTAATAGATTTGCTTGGCCTTTAATGATTCATTGTGCTAGCCTTTATCTTTTAATGAGGTAACTTTGAGTTGAAATAATAGTTAGAGAATTTCTAGAAACTTAATAGTGTGTATTTGAAATTTTCAGGTGTTCCTTTCTAACAAATAAGATATCAAAATAAGTCACTGGTGTTCTGCTGCGTGTTTCTGGTAGAGGCATGATGAGGAGTTACCCTCTAGTTTGGGAACTTTTGCGGGCTCTTTGCTAGCTGCTTTGTGGAGTGGTGTCGGCTGCTGGTGAAATCTTGTTAGCGTTCCTCTAGATGCAGGTCTGAGGGCTCTCGGTCCTCTGAAGGACTGTCAGCGCCGGTAGAATACCATGTTTGCTGGCTGCTTCTTCTCAAAAACTGTTACGACTTACCCTATATAGACTTATCTTCTGTTTGGTCATCTTGCCGTTATCTTCTGCCTAACATTATTTTAGTCAGCTTATAGACAGTTTGGGTTTTAAAAATTGGACTTTAGTCTCTTGCAGCCTGCGCCCAGTGATAGTCCAAGACCTCTTCTGCGTCACCTGGTCAGGTTTGTCCTTGAGGGTTTTTTGTAACAGAGGAAAAAGTGAAAGCTGGCTTCCAGGCAGAAGGGATCTTCTCTGTTAAGACTATTTTTAAGGGTTTCTTTTGTTGGTAAAGGAGCCTAAAACCGTTTTAACTCTTAAGATTAATCTCTGTTAGAGTGGAGGGGACAATAATGTCTTTACATGAAAACATCTTTCAAAAAAAAAAAAAATCGGGAGGCCAGATATAAACCTTTTAATATGAGGGTAATAAAACTTCTCCAAATCTCTATTTATGGTATGCATCTCCATGAGGTAGCTATATGGTATCCTATGGCTAGCATACCGTGCATGCTATCAGGTTTTTTATTTTATTTTTATTAGAAAGCATGCTATGGAGAACCAGTTGGTACTGAGGAGGGTCTTTTGAGGAAGGCAGCATTAGAAATAATGTAGGGACCACAAAATCCAGGGTAGGGGGAACAGAGAGTGTTTTGAGTTACTTAGTGTGTAAACCGTTCCTCTAACATGTGAGAATTAGCAGAGTGCATGAATTCGAGTAGCATTTAGCTGCTTACCTACAGGAGCAAGAGCAAAACCTGTAGCTATAATTACTGTTACATCACATATCTGAGATTCTGGCTTGCCCAGCACTAAGTAAAATATTCCGTAGTATGTTATGCGAGTTGTACTTTGTACTGCATTTTACAAGGAAAATGTTACAACAAAGTCAATTTACAAAGTCAATTTAAATGTCTTTTGCCAGGGACTAGCATATATGAACACAAATGAATTGGTTCACTTGCCAAATGAATGGAAACGGAGGCTATTACATTTTGTCAGTGATTGAAATCCTGTCTTTTCAGTCTCGCGTTTGGTACTTCCGAGATTGACTATTTCATTTAGAAGAGAAAAATCAAGGGATTTAGAAGAAAGAAAGAAAAAAAGAGATGATGGAAAAATTAGTACAAATAAAAGTGAAGATTTTGTTCAAGGGTGGTACTTGAGAAAAAGGACTCAGGGTAAAACACAAATTTCTTTTCTTCAAAAGAAAATCACTGGGACATTGGAGAAAAAAGTGCACTCTGGAGGAAGAGTCGGGGGGAGCTATTGCATTAAGGGAGAAAAAGAAAAGTCTTAATTCTTTCCTTTGAAAACAGCCCCTGTACCTACTTGTTACCAGGCATGATCATGGATCACAGAAACAGGAGCCCTTGCTGCTCCTTGCTGGCCAGCAGGCAACGAGTTGAGCTAGCAAAACGCCGTGGGTGCGGTGGTGGTTCTGCTTTCTGTGTTCGCCGGTTTTGACTTTGCCTCGCGCAGCTTCAGAGCGTCTCCCTGCTAACGCTCCGAGTGCAGCCTGTGCCTTGGGATCGCCTGTCTAGCTGCTGTTAAAGTAGGTATTTGAAGTGCTTCAGCGAAGCTCGTGTTTTCATTCAGGGAGGTTTTGCAGTTGAAACAGCACTTGTTAATTTACCAGTATCAACAAGGTAGTGGACAGTTAAATGACTAATCTAAAAAACCTACAAGCTTTATGTTGTGCAAAAGTGATGCTGCGACATGTTTTGGTGAAATGCGTTTTTAAATCAAACTCTTATTTTTCCATCCCTTGAATGGTTCCCCTGCACCCCTTTTTTAGCGGGTTTCCTATTGTATCTGTGAAAAGGGGAGGAGAGAAAAGAAAAGGAAAAATATACCCTCATCTAACACAAACTTCAAGGAAAATGTTTTATACCTTTTATCTGAGTAGCACTCTTCAAGTTATAGTAAAAAAATATTAGTACAGTTTTCAAAATCACTTTAGGAAACCAAAGTCTATTGCCATTCAGTGGATAAAATGTTCTTTGAATTATTTAAAATTCATCTTTATGCAAACTTTATAGATAAAGTTTGGAAGGAGGCTCTTGAACATGCCACTTGCATTAATAGGTAAGACATCTGAATTTGAGTCATTGTAAACCAAACCTGAAATTATAATGGTTAGGAGACTTTGTCCAACAGTGCAAAACCACCTGAAAGGTGGGATTTTTTTTTTCTTTAACTTTTGGGGAATTTTTGATGTAGGGGGTGGTGTTATTAACAAGATTAGCATTAATACCTTCTGAATTTAATTATTTGCTGAGTCATTGAAAATCTTAGCTTTGTCATTAAATTGCTTCTAAGTTGATTTGTTTCTCAATCACTTCCCCGAAAATGAAGTCGTCTTAAAAATCTGTAGTTTGAATTGTGATGAAACAACCAAACCTTAGCAGGTGGATCAAGTAACAGAGAAAAAGCTGGCTTCTGTTCACAGAAACATCTAGTGCTTTCTGCTTGCTGTGCTTTCAGCAGCATCCCCCCCCCTCACGTTTCGTCACCTGCAGCAGCATTTTTGCTTCTGATTTGGCATCTGCCTGTGGACTGTTGGGAAACGTTCTGTATCCGGATATGTTTAGTCACGTTATTCTGTGCACGCTGTTTTTCTCAAAATAATAGCACCTCTGCAGAAATGAGCTGAACTTTGTCACGCTCAGGCTGCTTAGGTGGTTGCTTCTCTCCTGATGAGAAGCCTGGGAGGCCGTAGGCAGCGGCGCCTCTCTGGGAGAGCGCGATCCGCACGGCGCCGGGTGCCCACGGGCTGCGCCGGGGCCGGCGGCTGCTCTGGGAACCAGTCCGCCTTCTCTTGCTCATTGCAGCACCTGTGCAAAAAAACCTTTTTTTTTTTTTTCTTTTTTTCCCCCCAAAATGTGTCTTTGAGGTACTACTGTATCTGTTATTGTTTTAAAAAAAAAAAACAACAACCAAGCCATGATCTGGGGTTGGGATAGAGGTGAGGCAAAAGGCAGAGCATTAGGTTCTTTTAAAGTCTACTTATTCGTTGCTTGCTCTAAGCTGACAGGATCTCTTTTCTTTCCATATCATAAGATACTCTGACAATTGTCTATTTTAATGCTCAAGTAGTTGAGAATTACACTGTAGCAAGAGTAAAATCGAATGTTAATTGAGAGAGAAAAAAAGATGTTATTGGGTTAACGTGGCTATAAGGAGTTCCAACTGGTAAATGTTGGAAACAATGGCAAGAATTTAGTTTTAGCTCTAACAAGTGGCAGTAACTTTTTTAGGAGAGTTTGCCAGATATTACTGATGAATGGGTTATTAAAATATCCAACTTCACTAATCTTTCTTCAGCTGATTTTTAACTAAGATATATATAAAGCAGGAATGATGGAGAAAGGTGGAACTTTTTTTTTTTCTGGAAAAATTCACTGGCAGATTAAATCATTGCATTGCACTTCAGCGTTGAATATATAGACTTTGTATCATTAGTGATTTCTTTATTAAGACAAAATTTTGTGGGTTTTGCTGGTTTCTTTGCTTCAGACATAAAGCAATTTTGGTCCAGAGGAAAGATTTCTGAAATTTAGTGTCTTGGTAGGCAGGGAAAGAGGGAGACAGGGGAGGAATGCTGAAATAAAAATGAATATAATGCCTTTTGTGGGTGTCTTGCTTTTAAATTTTTTTGATGTAAATAATACCATTTCTGCATAAAGTCAGTAAGATAATTGACTGTGTCTTACTTGAAAAGGGGTACCAAAGATTTCTTTTTCTTTTTTTTTTTTTAATAAAGCTTCTGTATAATTGAAATTCTAGCAGGAGAGGACTTTGTCTCAGTAACTACATTTAAGTTACTCTTTTATTGTAGTGTTAAACTGATACATTATGATGTTAGTAGTTCAGTGTATATATGTGTCAATAATTACAATACTTCCACAGTAACAATGCATAAAGCAAACTCTTGAAAATGAGCATATAATCCTTATCATGAAAACAGATGTTATAGAAGTTATACCAAAGCCCATTTGACAGTTACGTGTTCCTAAATAATAGTTTCCGTAATGAATGTAACTCACCAGTCGCATAATCATACCGCTTTCTTTGCGCGCCATACCTCAAGCGCTGGCGTCGTGAGTTGGCTTCCCAAAGTTGCTTTGTTATGCTGAGCTCTAAAAGCCTGTTTTGTCTGATGAGGAACCAATGCTGCAAGGATATGCTGGAATGGAAAGACTTGCATAAGCTGTTGTAGAGCGAAATTAAAAAATTAGCGCTAAAAATAAAAGTAGATCTTCGTAGTCAAAGAACAGTTGTGATTGCAGAAGGTTCTGATGTCTGAAGCATCTCGCGCTTTGCCGTATTCAGATTGGGAATAGTCTGTTTTCAAGAACTTTGATTTGATTCCATGAAAGGTATCAGTGTTACTTACTGTAGCTCCTTTGTTTTGCAGAGATCTTGATGCAGACGTCCTTTTGGATTTCTTTTTAATAATGTGTGACCCTTCACCTTTGATCCCTTGACCTGCATTACCTTGGTAATCATTTCATTTTTTTTAATTTCATTTCATTTTTAATTTTGGTGTGCAAGCTGTAACATTTCATCGTTTTTAGCTGTAGCATTCTTTGACCTCCCCAAATATAAATATCTCTTTTCTCTGAAGATATGTAATGTTGGCTTCTTTTTGTATAGAAATTGTTTCAGTTGTAAAAGAATAATAATAAAGTACACAGTTCTCATTGGTTTTTCTTTTCTAAGTTCAACTGTGTGTGTTTTTCTTGTATAGTACATAACTTTTTTGACCTATGTTCTCTCAATACTTGATTTAATTTATTTTGATATTTCTGTATGTCTTTGGTATTAATTTGCATTTTCCTACAGTTTTCTTGGTCAGTAAAATATATATGCCATTTACTGTTTCTTTCTGCCCTGATCACAATTTGATAGCTCAAAAAATAGTCATAGGATCATTTAAGATGTCCTCTTATCAAAAAAACCCTTCTACTGTTTTTAAGATTTCATTTCTTGTCCTGAAGATAACTTCCATTTGGCTTAAAAGC
This sequence comes from Apteryx rowi, assembly GCF_003343035.1. Lineage (NCBI taxonomy): Eukaryota > Metazoa > Chordata > Aves > Apterygiformes > Apterygidae > Apteryx > Apteryx rowi. Next base: position 636,676 of record NW_020450949.1, on the reverse strand, counting down.
TAATGTGAAAACAAATGTAACTTGGGCTTCAACCGAGATTTTCATTATTCTAAAAACCAATCTTTTATTAAAGTATGTGTTAGTTTTAAGCTGATGGTTGTGAACAGCTGCCAGTGCTGTGAGATAAGTCATGGACATGCTTAAAGAAGGCGCATTATGTGTACATATTATAGTAACACCCCGAAAGTTTAGTAGCTGTTTCTTTCCATTTTTCTACTGAAAAGATGCTGGCATAAAAGACGGCTTATAGTAACTCTGAATTCCAGCTATGGCTTTTGGTCAGGTTCTATTTTTATCTTGTAAATGATCATATGAAATCTCTATCAAGCATGGCCCACTGAAGCACAGATTATTTTTTAAGTGTCTCATTATTTTATTCTCTAACATTTAATGCTGAAGCTTTAATTGCACACAGCTGAAGCTGCTAAATGAGCACTGAAATGAATTTAGGTCTTCTCTGAGCCTTGTTGATGCTTATAAAAGTTTATATCTTTCATTAGAGCCACAAATTAAAACTAGCGTTGTAGTGAGCTGTTCATAGGAGGTTTGAATATTTACAAGTTAGATCCTCCGACTTCACCCAACCACTGCCGATGCCCATTCCTGGTTTGGGGGCTTTGAAGCACATCTGAAAAGTCTTCTGCTGATACTTTTCCTAGAAAAATAGAGGCTGTAAAAAATCGTTGCCTGAGAAGCACTATAATGACTTCAGCTTCATAAGTCTAAAGTGAAAATGGATCAAGTTCACTTCTTATGCGACAGTTCTGCTTTCTGTCCACGTAATAATCAGCTTATTAAGAGAAGGTCTAGTCCTTGTTTCTTCTCCCCAGAAGTACCGCTGATCCAGTACAGCGGAGACTGAAATGCATTGTGTTATTTCTGAATCCTCTGCAGGATCTGGGTGAGTTGAGACCCAGTTAGTTTTACCTGTCAATAGTAGCAGAGTTTCACAGTCATCACTAGAAATCTGTTATGAATTATGATGTGAGAGAAGGGGAACATCTTTTTGATCACAGTCTGTGCTTGAGAAAATGATATTTAGAAGACTAATCTTTTTATCTATATGGTAAGATCATTGTTTTTAAATTGATACAAAACTAGTCCTTCATCTTGTTTGCACAGTCATCTATCAAAAAATATAGAACTTGAAAATAATATTCAGGAACTTTTGCTAACTGTTATTTCCTCAACTGAGATATTCGTGCTTCTCTCTCTTTAACCTAGTGATTAAGAGCTGAAACGGAAAATAAAACTTGGGTTCTCTAGATCAGTCTTTGAAATGTTAGGGATGTTTTCTTGTTTTCTCCTCCTGTTCAGAATTTTAATGGTAATGGTTTTTTTAGGCCTAGAATCATCTGTTCTGGTGTTCAAGGCTGCTACTCCTGCAGTCAGCATTTTTTGGATAGGTGGGATTTGGCTTTTATTCTGAGTTTAACACAGCCTGTCAGCCTGAGAAGCATTATCCTCCAAAATCACCTCGAGTTATTTTCTTTTTCAGGTTTTCAGAGCACAGTTTTTAAGGGGGGATGGGGAGGGGGACTGGGGGATGGCAAAGAGCACAAAATTTATTTTGCCCAAGAAAACCCCTTGAAGATTATTTCTCTTCTCCTCATAACATATATTTTATATCAGCAGCAGTTAGGCATGAATACCTCGACTTTCTAGGAAAGCAGTTTTTTAAAACCTTTTTTATAGGCATCTGGTAACCCAAAAGAATCTTTCTTCTCTGTCTAGCGAATTGGCTTTAAATCGTCTCCTAATAGAATGAATGGTGAGAAGAACAAATGATGAAAATGAAAGAAGTATCTGATGTTGAGAATTGGTATCAGTAATATAAAAACACAAAGTTAAAAGGTAGCTAGAAAGGAAATGGCCAGATTTCTTGTTTCGGGATCTAGCTTTATCACGTCCACCCTGACTTCCTTTCATAAGACAAGCTCTATTTGCTGTGGAAATACGGTTGAGTGTATCTTGCAAAAAGTTCTTGTGCAATAGGATGATGCATGCTGTTTTTTCTGTCTAACTTCTGATCCGAATCCTTATACACACAAATTGGTATTAGAAATGTGTTATGCTGCCTTAGAAATTGAATGCAATTCCAGAATGCTAGGGTTGTTGAAGGAAGGCGGAAGCAGAACCCTTAGAAAGGTAACATAAACAGTGTTTCATGGAATAAACAATTAAACTTGAGAAAGAAGAGGTCATCATCCTTCAATAGAAGGTGGTAGTGTTCATTGAAATTAAGTTACAAGTGGGCAAAGATCATTTTTTCGAAGATTCCCTTCTACTGAAAAATGTAATTATTATCTTGTAGGCTTCAGCCTTTACAGAGCTTTTTTTTTTTTTAAATGCTAAGAGACAGGTTACCAGATGCATAAAAATTTCTAAATAGTTGAACTTAGGGTATTTGACTAAGTTAATAGGAACAACTGGAAGTAAATGTCCTGTTAAATCCGAAGTTAGTTTATCAGAATGGATTTGGGAATGCACATCTGCCACACGTGGTGTTGCTGGGGAAAGGAGGAGGAGGGGAATGTATGTGCAGATTAACATGCATCAGTCCCATAAAACCTGAAACGATAACTTGAATGTTTCTAGGTGTTATTTTTCTCTAGTCACTGGTGTTTCCTGTGGTGATAGTAGATTTTAATCAATTGTTTATCTCTCTATTGAGAGATTTGTTCCTGTTTACAGTGTTGTTTTTTTCTTTCAGTTATTATTACTAGAATATTGGTGAAATCTACTCACTTCTAAAACAACTCTTAATTTTGAAATTCATGCAATATCTTCTACTGCTGAATGCTTTTATATGCTAACTTTAACATAGGCTTAATGGCCGAAATGAAATATTTTGCACATTTACTAGATTTAGAACCTTGCATGTGTCTTGCATTTGAGGTAATGCAGCTGTGGTAGAACTAACTTAATCTGGTTTATTCAGTCTAATAGAAATACTTGTGTATCAATCATGTACTTGTACTGTTCATTTAATAAAATATACATAGGCAACAGACAAATTGCTTGTTTCAATCTAGACTACTATGAAAAACAGATGTATCAGTCAACGCAACCAAACATTGCTTTTTTCCTATTTAGTAATAAAAGTCCTTATACCAACATGCAGTTTGAAAAAAAAGTGTGCAGAACAGATTTTTTTTTTTAATAACTATCTGAGCAGCACCCAGATCTACAGAATCTCTCTCTGCGCATTAAATTTAGGCGTTGGGAGCTCTCTCCTCCTAATACCGTGCTTTCAGAATGGCCTCCCTTAGATGAGGATGCTGTGGCTCTCAGAGGCCGGCGTGAGCGTTGGCTTTGAGAGGAAGGAAGTCCCAAGTGACGTGGGAGCCGGAGGTGCTCGGGCCTTGCAGGCCGTCGCGCCGGACTGTTGGACCGGATGCCCTGAGGGGACCAGTGCGCTGGCAGCCTGCGTCCCGCGTCCCGCCGAGTGTCTGAGGGCCGAGGTAAATTCCCCAGGTTTCTCACCCTGCTTGCTCGCTCCTGTGTGTATGTACTGTTTTGGAAAGTATTTTACTAATTTAATTACCACTATTGTTTTCATCTTTAAATTCTCAAAATGCGTTAAGGTCTTTGATGACTGAGTTGGTAAGCCCATGCCATTGGGCACTGTTCCATGACCTAATTTTGTGCTTCTGTTTCTATTCTGTGTACAGAAATAGAGGTGCTATTGCAATCAAAATCCAGTATGTTGCTTGCTTTGTGTGGTAGAGGTAGCGTTCTCTGTCTTTTGCTTCACTCTTAGCTGCAGACCTTATGTGAGCAAAAGTTCGGTGATAAAAATGTATTTTTATTTCTCCTTTAGGTTTGGCTTATCTGGTTTTCAGCTCTTCTAGACATTGGAAATCCCATTTTGTTTTTGTTTTCTCTGGATTCCTTCCCACAAGACTGAAGTGAATTCAGCATGGATTATTGGGGAGAGAGCCTTGGCTGGGAATAAAGATTATTGCCATCCCTTACAGACTTACTGATGATTTCTTTTAAGTCATTCACCTGCACTGTATCTGTTTCCTCAACTGTAAAATATGGGTAATTACCTCCTTTGTAAAAATGTTTTGGGGTCTACTGGTAATTATATAAATTAAGTGCTAATTACAGTGATTATTACTTGGACCCAGTCTGGGTCTGGGCGATGTTCCTGTTGCGATGACATGAAACAAATACTGCAACTCGCATTTCTCTGTCCTTTTAATGGGACCTGGAAGGGGGAAGGTGCTACAGTGCCCACATGTAAATTCCTAATGAGAAGTGCTACTTATTTTTCACCCAAGTCAATCCATTAACTTCCTGTCTTCCTTTATCTTCATTCATTAGCAGGGGAGTAGGCTGATGAGATGCTAAGAAATTACTAATTCAGGAGTTGGTTCCATGTGTAATTTGGTAACACAGATTTATGCTCCTGGCATCCACTTTTCCTCTTGGAGGTCTGTAGAAGAAAGCAGATGGGGATACCAGTTGGATCGGGGCCAATCTCTACGCCACCTTACGGCCTCGATTCCTTTGGAAGTTTCGACCTTGACGCAAAGAAAAGCGCCTTTAAAGCTGTTGGTCTCTCTTCCTTTTCCCTGTGAAAGACTGCCGCTGTTAGGTAAACCTTGCAAGTTGTCGATTATCTAATATTTTATTTGCCTTTCTCTTGTCCATTTATTTAGGGCACATATATTCTTTGTAGTTGGGGACGTTTTTACTAAGCAAAGTTGAATAGTGGAAGAGGAATTGATATTCTTTAAGGTAAACATGGAGTATTCTCATCCAGGAAATATTGCTGCTACTGCCATGGATGATGCTGTCGTTTCTGACAGCAGTAGTAATGGGTAATGTCTTGCATCGGCTCAAGATGAGAGACTCCTACCCCATGCAAGCCTTCCCCCGAACACAAATCCTGTGGCACAGTAGCAACAGCAAACGGGTTCTCGGTTTCTTGTGTCCTCCTGCAGTTCCTGCATGCTCTTTTCTGCCTGCCATGTCCGTTGCGTTCTGCGCTTCTGCGTTCTCTTGAAGGAATTTCAGACTTTTTACCTCCACGCGCCCACTTTCCATCAACTTCAAGCTTTCTTCATCCTGGAACGGCTGTCGCAGATCTCGGTAACGTCTTCACGCACGCAGCACTTGGTGGCAGGCTAGCGGTGAGGCAGCTCTCGCTGCCTGCTTGCTTTGGCTGCTTGCTGATGGCTTCCTCCGTGCGGGAGAGCACGTCTGCTCACGCGGGGTTGTCCTGCGCTGAGACTGCCTGCTCCCTCTGCCAAAATAGGTTTGTGAACAAGAGCCAGTGTTTGCTTCTGAGGATTCGTTGCCTTCTGTCCCGCTGTGGCACTGCTCTGTTTGGTGCGTTTCTTTTGGGATTAGATTAACGTGAAAAAAGAGCAGTAAGTTTCTCTGAAGAAAAGATGCTAATCAGGCAAGTTTCTTCAGTCTCCCCTTCTTAATTGCATTTTTCTGGTGGGAAGCATATGAATGGCACAAATGGAAAATTGGTTAAAACCCCTAAAATACCACGAAGTTTCGTGATTGTAGTAAAATTTTAATCTTCAAGAGAAGGATTTAGGTTTCGTCCACTGACATATAACACGAAAAGGCTTTGCAGCAAAAGGAAGGCAATTTTTAATTGCAGTTTCACACTTCAGTTTTACTTGTCACGTGTACATGTAAACATACATGCGCATACCCCTACACCTAGAGCCTCATATCTGACAACGTATTTCTGCTTGATTCTGTGTGTTGAAATCAGTCTTGAGTATATCGCATCCTCAGAATATTTCTCAATTGCTGACAATGCAAAATATACTTAATGCACTTAACCGGGATATTCTGTTTGAAGATAACTAAGGGAAATGGATGACTTTACAGTGTGTGTTTTTTTTTTCCCCCCCAAGGCTTTTAGATTTAAAATGTGTTAAATGATAAACAAAAATCCACAAAATACTCTCATTTCTTTAGTTCTTGCTAAATGCATTTACATATACATTGCGGTGGCATCAAGGAGACTTATTCTTTGTATAAGGGCCTAAGACAGCAAGTGTATTGCAAAGTGGAATTAAAGTATCGGCGGCGATGTTTTCATGCAGCCTGCCAGCTGCCTGCCCGCAGTCTACCCGGCTCCTGCAGTTCGAGTCACGTTTTGGCCTGGCGTACCTGGGAGGCTGCATAGGTAATATTCCGCACTGGAGCACCGTAGGCTGGTGTGGTGTAAACAAGTTAAAACTTCTGGATCCCTCCCTCACCTCGCAGGCTCCCGCTTAGCCTTTGACAGTATCTGAAATGACAGCGAACAGGCAAGTTGTAGCATGCCGTTCAGCTCAAGGAGGTAATTTTAGCGTAAGTACCGTTTCACCAGTGTGCGGGGGTAAATTTACCTCCAAAACAGCTCTTCTCAGCAATTCACAAATACTATTTCATTGCTCCCTTATCTCCTTTTTGTCATGATCAGAAGTAAGGTATAGCTAATTGTGAGGGACTGGCTGCGGGGGGAGATAAGATGATGGAGGTACAGCTTTATAGTCCCCTCAGGCAAAAACCCAGGAAAGCTGGAGGAGATGATGTTAGCAATAGTAAGTCTTCCAGTTGAGCTCTTGATCGAACATGATGGCATGTTTAAAAAAAATAATAATTTTTTCTCACACTGTGGGTAACAATACCTGTCTGCTTGCTCTGATTCCTTGGCACTGATTGGTATTGCTGTTTCTGGTAGGGTTAGTGAAACTATGGTCCCTTTCTTCCAGTTAATCCTTAGCCCTTTTTTCCAAAGAGCATTTTTGTAATTTTGCTCTTGATTTCATAAACGATCTGTTTTTTCATGACAAAAGATGTGTGTGTGCTTTAGTGGCAGATAGCAGTATGTGATTCCAAATAAGTGGAAACAGTTATTACAAAGTAGCAAGTTTATGAAAAGACAAGAATTTACCTTGTTACATGAAGGTAAAAGAAAATGAGGGAATATCATCTCTCCCACAGTAAGTAAGGGTCCTTACTATCTTACCTTGCTTTAAAGTGTCTTAAATATCAGACAGTTCTTTGCTAGGGAATCTGTTTTTCTCCTCTGTGTGACTCCGTACTTAACTTCAGCCAACATTAATAATTAGATTTAAAATTAAAAAAAACCAAACCCTTATGTTAATAAGAAGAATAATTTCTCTCAACATGCTTGATTCCTATAGAAGCATCATCTATTAAGATTAACTAATTCAGTGTGTAATGCTTTGAAAGTGAATAATGCCATATAAGTGTTCTTACTATTCATTGCACGAATCCGCTGATTTGTGGGCGTTCTGGAAGTCTTATATATTGAAGCACAGATAAACTATTGCCTAATCTAAGGATAATCAATAATTTAGGTTTGAGATTTACTCAACTCTAATTTTAAAATATTCTTAAAGTGGAAAAGCATGCAGTATCTACTGGATTTCTGTATTTTAATACCTCTTGTAATGCTGTAAAACAATAGAGTGTAAGTAACTTAAGAAAAAATTTAAAAAGCTTGAATATTTAATAATAATTATAAACTCTCTAAAGTCTTTCTGCTCTTAAAAATTGGAATGAACAGTCTCATTTTTCACTGGAATGAGGAAGTGTTTCATAAAATCACTGTAGCTTATGATAAAAATGTTTTCAAATATCTGAATTAAAATAAAAAGTTAGAAACATTGTCATGAAAACAAAAATAAAGGATAACAAAGGATTCCAAAATAACTCTTCTTATTGCTAAATGGAGATATCTTTACTTTTCGGGACAGATTTTTTTAATGTTATCATCAAAATCCTATGTGTTAATATGAATCCCAGTTAAACAGAAGTAAAAGTGGTGTTTTTATACGTCAGCAGTTACTACAGTAAAATTGGGTTTTGGCTTTTAAGTTAACTGTGATTACTTAGCTTTGTAATTAAGTACCTATTCTTTTATACACAAACATAGATATCAGTCCAAATATGGATGGTTTGAAGAATAAAATCTCTTCCGACTCTTTCTTGAGAGCCTTAAAATAGCCAGGAGCAGCCCTGACCTTCGCTCTGTGTTTTGACCGAGCAGCGGAACCGCCGAGCCGGGCAGTTTCTGTGGCTCGGACTCGTATTTCGTGGCCGAGACGCATTTCGTGCCGAGCTGTAGCCGGCACCTCCCGGGTGTTCGTGCTGCGGAGAGGTGCAGGAGGCCCAAGCGCTGCTCCGAGACGGGAGCGAAGGAAGCTTCCGCCGCCCGGCGAGGCGGCAGCGGTGCCCGTGCCTGTGCCTGCCTGGTTTCCAGCTACCCCAGTCTATGTATGGACACAGAATCCCCACAGGAGGGTGCTATAAAGGCATTTAATGGGAAGATTTTACAGGGAAGATCCGTGTCTTTGAGGAAATGATGATTATAGGAAAGCAAAAGCTGTATTGTTCCAGTAAGCACAATGCATTAATTGTCCCTGGGGAGCAATCCGGAGAGAAGTTCAACGTTAGTGCTTGTTTACAGTATCGTTAATACTCTTGTAGGTGCTGCGCGGAACCAGGGAACGTAGATTGGTTCCTGCATGGTGGCACAGGGAGTCTGAATGAAGACCTCAAGAGCGCCGATGTTCTGGGGCTGCTCAGGACCAGCGGAACGGCATGGGCAAGCTGTCCCGCGGCCGGTACCGCTCCTGCCCCTTGGACCGACCGCTGCCGTCGCCCGTGATGGGTTCCGCTGGTGGGCAGAAGGTCTCATAGTCTGGCACCAACAAGCCCTGTATCTGCTCATCTGCTTTCCCATATGTTTATAGAATATTTAATCCATATAAGCTGTAAAAGCCATTCATCCATTCCTCTAACTTCTTTCCTAAAATACTTCTGGAAATTAACCTTTCTATTTAGACTCAGCAGAAAGACTGGTCAAAAGTAATGGAGAAAGCACTCTAGTTCTTAGCTGTAAAAATTTTCTTAAAAATGATTTAAATAAGCTAGTTTATTCCTTTTGTATAGTATGTTAGTTCTAAAATACTTTTCTTCCACAGAGCCCGTTAATTTGTGTTTCCCATGTGCTTCTGCTGGAATGCTGCAGACGTTAAGTGTGATCTTTTTTTTTAAAAAAAGGCAAAGTAGAGGTCCAGGGGGATCTACGGGCAGTTCTTTGTCACCCTTCCCTTCCATTCCTCTCACACACACCTTGCTTCCTCTAATACTTTTCACATTTGAAAAAAAAATTGTAAACAGAGAACTATAATTAAAATAGACTTATCTTTGGGAAAACAAAATAAATGGGAAGATTCAAACTAATTTTGTTTTACGGAAGATGGGTGTTCTGGTTCTTTCTTTTAATGGCAGTGAGATAAACTGATAGAGCTTCATTACTATTCTAGTTTTTTTTTTTTAATCTACTAGTCATTAAATAAGAATACATCACTCTTAAACTTGGCAACTGAAATCCTTCTGCATTCTGTGCGAGTCCCTGAGAGAATTCACTAATGGCCTTGTTAGTATGAGTACACATGCTTTTTCTTTACAAGATTTTGAGATGTCAAATTTTTGGATGAAAGACGATATTCAGCAGCTAGGATGCTTTGTTATAGTGGTTTTTTGTCAGTCATCTTAAATTGCATGATCTGAATCTTTCAGTGGGACAGTTCACCACGAAACTTGCCTAATAAGTACCGTGAAGGATGGTCCTCAGCAGTGGTGTTGGAGCTTTGCCTCCTTGCATGGATGATGGCAGCAAGTAGTTCTCTTATGTTCATGCATGTTAAATTGGCTACAGGCTATTACAGATAAACAAACCTGGATTTTGTCTTTGTACCGGTAGAGGCTTTTTGCTTCACAGATGAATTTTGGCTCAGCAGTAACCAGTTATAGTTTCAGTATTTGGTTACAAAGCACTACGTATTTGGACGTTAGAAAATAAGCATCAATTCTTCTGCAGACAAACTTGTCTCAGTTGTATCACTCCTGTGACCTTTAACCAGTATTACTTAAAATAATTGCCATTAAACATAGTCAATAAGGCTTTACATCTTCTATAGGATCTTTTACTTGGCACACAAAAACTCCTCCTGCCATCTTAAATGAAAAATAAGCAAAAAAGCTTGAGCATGCAACATGCTAAATAGAATAATAACATTAAATGAAAATATTTTACCAGGAAATCTGGGGCAGGAGCTGTCTTCTAAGGAAAGCCTATTAGACTTGGCAGCAAAAAGGCTTTGGAAGGAGTTCTTGGGAGATACTGTAATTGAAAGATTTGTTCAAATTTATGTGTATTTTTCCCTTTTTGAGTAGTTTAAAGAAATCCCTCCCTCCTTAAATCGATTACCTCTCAAGATCAGAACTCCTTGGCATTAAATACTAGTTAAGCTGCTATGGTGCTGATTTGACTTTGCCTTTCTGTTGAATGTAAAACAGTTTTTAATCTTCTCATTTAGATGTTTTAATAGAAAATAAATGTTTAACTTGCCTTGGTTGCATCCAAATCTTTATTTAATCCTTGGGAACATTTATAAATAATTTAATTTTTTTTTAAAACAAAATATCAGGCATCTGAAAGCTGTTTTAAGCATTTTTATATGTGTGTTTTAACTAGGGATATTTTCTAGCTGGAAATTATATACATAAAATGCCTATTATTTTAGGCAGTGACTAAGTATGGGTAGCTCTATAAAATGTGGCAAAGGGGAACTTTTTCTGTGTGTCATGGTAGCAGGTGAGAAAGCTTTGAACAGTGAACTTGGCATTTTCATGGCACGACGTACTCGGTGCTTTTGCTTGTTTCGCATTTTAGGCTCAATTCATAGCATTAACGCCACCTTTCTCGCTCTCGCGTCAGTTCCGGCAGCACTCGGCTCTTCCTGGCCGGGTCTCATCCAAGTGCTGATAAGCTTGATCTTGGTTGGCTTGTAGGAGCTTGATGCGAGATCGCAGCTCAAGGTGAGACGGCCACAGAGGACAAAGCTTGTGCAACACTGTTTGATAATAAGATTTTTATTTTTTAGTTTTCTTTTGAAACATGTGTGTACGCTGAGGGGAGGGAGAACTTGGGACGTCAAAGGCAAACCGGGAGCAGCCTGGGCTCGTGCTGGAGAAGGGTCCTGCCGCCCGTTTCGCAGCCTCGCCCTTGCAGCGCCTTGGGCGATGCCGAAGGCGGAAGCTCTCCCCTCGGCACGGCAGAGCTGCGCGCACGCTGTCTGAAGCGCAGCCTTCCCCTTCTCGCGGCAGGCTGCTCCGGCGGGTGCCCGGGCTCCCGTAAACGTTTGCTCCTTTTAGAAGCGGTTTTCCCCGGAGACCCTGTGGATAAGAAGATTGATGGGGCACTCAGAAATGTTTTTGATTACTCTGCTGCTTAGCTGGCCACGCATTCGTTATATGCATGTCAAGCCCTAAGAGCGAATTGCAGAGCTGCTGGGGGAGTCCTGCATCTTTGGGTTTAAATCCAGAGAGTTCTGAACGATTTCAACCTGAACACGGTTGTTTGCACGTGCATTTTTGCAGCTTGGAAGACGGGTTTCCCGTGAGCTTCGCTGAATGTTCCCAGGGCTTGTTGTCCTACAGCAACTTGCTTCTGAAGAAACCCGGAATAAACACACATATCACTGCTTTCAAAACAATACATAAAATTTAGATTTTCAGTTAGGAGAAGCAAGAAGATAAATGAACTGTGCTTGAAGAGACAAAAAGACCCCCCTAGTTCTGTCTTTCCAGGATGGCAGACGGAAAATGAGTCTTATTTTGAAATGTCAGGTGTTCAGCTACCAAAAACTATAATTAGTGCAAAGATTTGGAAAAGCAGATAATCTGAATTTAGGCCCTGAAAAATTCCTGTGCAGCTTTGATGCAGGTTGACACTGGTGATGTCTGTAGAAAGGAAAAAGATTCGTTGGTTGCGTAGAGTGAATTGAAATAGTTCCTGGCAGGAACTAACGCAGCAGAAGTAGTAGGAGGCGAGTTAATCTTTGCAAGGCACGTGTTAATGCTGATGCTAGTGTTCTTCTGAAGCCACCCCGGTGTGTGGTCTCTGCGTGCGCCTTTTTGAAGGTGTCGGCTTCATAGCAGCTCTAGCGCGCAGATTGGAAGGTGCCATTCATACACAAATAAGTGTATTATTTATGGTCTGTATCTGCAGTGTTTTGCAAACATTACCCATTACCCACTGTGAAATTGTCAACCAGGTTGCGAGCGGCACGGGGTGTCAGGGGGCTCGTTACAGTGTTTGAATGCTTGATGAGCTGGAGCCGGTGCATTCTGAGCACCAGTGTGCAAAGATTTGTGGATGAGACCAAAGCTGCTGAATGGAAGGAAATCTATGCAAAATTTCAGAGCCGCATAACAGCCTGAACTTGTTCTTCTGTAGTTAGCTGGAGACACGGAGAGCAACTTGGCGTTAAATAGCACAAATGACAAACTTTATAACTCATGAGTTGGTTTATAAATTACTGATTTTTTTAGGAATATACTGCTTTATACTTTGCAGTCTTTCAGTCTTTCTACTCCACACAAAAGAAGAAATCAGGAGTTGCTTTTCCCCCAATTATTTGAATCCTTTGCATCCAAATCATTTCTCTACTTCAGGTGGCTTCATGGATCTGCGATTTTGGATTTTTACTGCAGTCTTAGTTTGCAGTCTCTTGGATTAAACTCTGCAATTATACTACATTTCTTGGATTAAACTCTTAAACTATACATCATTGCTTCAGACTGCCTTATTGCTTATAATGCATAAGATTTGGTTTGAACAACTGGAGAATCTTTTTGGTGGAGAAGTGGATGTAGTGATCACCTATGACACTCAGGCAAAAGGCAGATGTAAAGATTTCATCTTTATCAGCAGCGTGGTTCTATTTGACATGTTGCGTCTGGGAAGAGTTGAAAGTACTTTGTGCGATGTCTTCATCACTCCCCTCCTGCCCCATTAGCAGGAAGGGGTTTCTGGCTCTGAGAAATTGGGAAAGGGGCTTTAACCATTGTGTAAATAAAGGGTTTTCTGGTGTTTTGATCGGTGCCGACAAGTTTAATCACAGCTCTTCCTGGAAGCGTGCATTTAGAGAGATATACATCTTCTAATGTTATAACTGTTGCTGCTTTGTTAAATGAGGTTTGAAGCAGCTGACTTGTCTGAAAAAGACCAGCTTTTATTTGAAAATTAGTATTGCTGCCTCTTTCCCTCTAAAAGCCGGGGTAGCATTGCATTTGATTCCAGTTAAACAAGATGGGAATCTCCTTCGGTTTAGCAGCTTGGTTTATTTTTTATGACTTGTGGATATTTATATTAAAAAAAAAAAAGACAAAGCCATTCCTCATTTTGACTGTGAGAATCCTTGAATGGAACTATTTTCAATGGCTGCTGATACCCCTCAGAGAAGACTGGGTTGATATCTCCATGGTCTTCTGTCCCTGAAGTGTTTCCTACCCATGGGAAAGTCTGAAAGCCCCTAGGTGGGCAACAGCTGCTCAGACTCAGATGGCTGAGAAATCCTAGAGCTTGCAAACGTATCTGGATGTAGAGTTTTGAAGAGACTCTTCACCTATATATGACTGTGACCTTACTGCTTCTCTTGCACAAACAAGTCCGCGTCATACATTCTGCTTCCAATAATGTGAAGTGGTTCGACAGCAGCAGCCTGGGGAAGCTGGATCCCGGTTTTCCGGGCCTCGCGTCACCCAGGTAAGAGGGCGGGTGCCCTTCGGCTTGCCGCCTCTTGCTGTGCCGCAGCGGCTGCCTGGCTCGCGGTCGGACGCCCGCTGGCGCGGGAGGTCGCTGCTTGCTTGCTTGCTTGCTGGGGACGGCGTGGTTCCTAACAGCCTTCCCTGCCGCTCCGGGGAGGAGGCAGTGGGCTGGAGGGAAATGCCCCGTGAGATGCCTTTTCAACCGTGTCGCACGTTAAAGTGGTGAAGAGCTAGTAAGTGTTGCAATGAAGAATTTATCGCTACGTGTGAAAATTCAGAAACAGTGGCCCAGACTTTAAACGCGTGTGAACTCAACTAGCTCCATTAACTTCTTACAACTGAGCTAACATACACCACCATAAGGATCTGGCCTATTGCATGTTAACACAGTGCAATTCTCCAGGAAATAAACACTACTGAGAAATTAATGGGCTAAATTTAAAATTTATCAAGAGGGAAGCCCTTAATGAATATAGATAGAAACCTCAGAAGCAAAAGCAGTTGCTGGTGTCAATTTTGGTGATGAATGAATGAACAATTGCTATTTATCATTTATATAAATTATCTGGATCAAATAAAAATCAAGATTTTTTTCGGGTTGAAAGCATGGTAAGTATTGGAAGACAGCTGCAATCTTTGAAGAATTTACAGCATATTTCGAATCAGAATGTGTTACCAGGAGGGACACGCACCTTTCAGGGTAGCTGAATTCAAAGTGGTACCTACAAATGCTCAAACTAAGGAGAAAACGAGTATAACTGGCAGTGTGAAGTTAGGCCACATTTGAGCTATTCTGATTCTTCTTCTAAATGGGAATCTCATACCATAATAATGCGTAATTTCAGAGTTAGCTCATAGCTATTGGAACATGTCTAATTATACAATGTGTGTGTAAATATGTAAGCTCGTATCAATGCAGACCAGTCTCAACATCTAAATTTGCTAATGCCTAACTGGTAAATGTAGTGCTTGGTTCAGTGTATTTACCAGACTTCCACCATTTAAAGATATTACATTACTGTAGGTGATTGTCTGAATAAACACAGTGCTCTAATATTCAGGCTTGTATTGTAAGTTGTCAAGCTGTAATTATGTAAGTGCTTGCGTGTTATAAATAGCTCGGTACATCTGGCAAGTTTCAGTCATCGCACGCTGAGTTATCGTACGCTTCGTAGTAAAAATCTGGAGGCTGATTTTGCATCAGTAGCTTTGATTGTCCTTTGTTCTCTGCGCTGTCACCAGCATAAGCTGATTTTGGAGGGTCCTAGTCCCCGAGGTGCTCCATACGCGCGCTTACGTTAGGGCTGGTGCTCGTTGCCAGAGAAGTCGCTGAGCGCAGGTGAGCTCGGAGGCAAGAGCTGGAGGGTCGCAGCCGAGCCGTCAGTGGCTTCCTTGCTCTCCGCCCTGTACCTTCTCCCGTGACATCGATACCAGTACGTGAAGTGTTCTCAGCTCGTCACCGATACGTTCTCGAACGCCCGGGAAAGTGAATCCTTCCTCCGGTGGGGAAGGTCGTCCTGTCGAGAATGCAGAGAAAGGTGGGCAGTGGGGATGAGACAGGCAAATGAACAGTTCTGCAGTGTCAGCTGGGCTGGACCAATGAAAGAAAAAGAAGAAAAATTTCAGTAAAATGTGTTTAAATGTTGCTTATCCCTCTTTATCAGTGTTCTGTTGAAGACCGACTTCAGAATTTTACCATTTTCTCATCCTGCCTTTATACTGCGTGTGAGATTTTCAAAGCCAATTACAGGAATTAGCTACACAACTTCTGTTGAAATTAAGTGCAAAAGTGCAGCTAGGTCCTTTGATTTTTGTTTTATTATCTCTGTTCTAGTGCATACTCTGTGTAGTAAGTCAGCGTTTTTGTTCTGTGCTGGCTGAACAGAACCCAACGCCGCAGAGGTTTCCAGGAAATACTGCGTCATCCCCGTAGGCAAGCCGTGTTTGGGAAAGTGGGAGTTGGCCGTGCAGCGTGTGAACGGTCAGCGAGTGATCCCTGGGAGGAGAGCGCCGGGAGAACCGTCTCCGGGTCCCTCTGCAGCCGGGCAGAGCGGCCCTGGGTGGGGAGAGCGGTGCCGAACGCGCTGGAGACGCCGGGCGAGAGCGGCGAGCCCGGCTCCTCTGCCGGCCGCGCTTCCTGCGGCCGCTGCTCGAAGGCGCCGTGCAGCAGCCGCCGTCAGGGCTTTCCTGTCCCCTTCGAACCATCCCGGGTACCTGCTTGTGGTCACCCCTCCTTTGCACTTGTCCTAGGAAACAGGCTTTTCTGCTTCATGTATACTAGATGCTACGTCAGGGTCAAATTATGGTGTTTTCACAGTGACTCTAAACACATGTAGTATGTAAAAAACGCAGAAGTTTTTCTCTGCGTTATTTCATTTCTAGTGCAAACTCTTACTATATTCATACTTCTGTTGTCCTCGTTAACTTTTTGTTTTGTTGTTAAGGGAAAGTGGGAGGAAAAGTTTGGAAATGTATTTTTTCCCTGTTTTTCATTACTGCCAACATAACAGGCAGAAATCCTTTTTTGACCTTAAATAAAATGACGAGTCGCTGTAGGGTGCAGCACATAGAACAAAATAAAATGGTTCCATTTTAGACTTGTTCTACCCCACTGATACAGAAAATGAGGTTAGGCTGGAGTTACTGCAGGCAGTGTAATAACCTTGCCAGTAATCTTTGTCATATAAATTAGAGTGTTATGCATTTTTAATTGATGTATTTGGATGAAGGCAGGTAAAACAAGATGATTATTTAAAATAGAAGAACACAGTAAGGGATTTCTCTCTGCATTTCTCTCTATCTTTTGATTGTGACAGATGCCAGAAAAGTTTCATTTTTCAAAATCAAGAAAAATGGCTGCCATTATTATTGCCTTCAAAGAAGAAACTCCTGTGGGAACATGAGATCTTCTTTGTCCCAGTTAAGCACTGTGCGATGGATGTAGGCGTTTTCCCTGCTCCGTTCCATAGGACGGCTGTGGGAAAACCCTCCAGGACAGATACATGCACAAACCTGAACAGTAGTCCCGAGACTTTAATGAATGAAAACCTGTTTGTTAAATCTGCTTGGTTATAGCAGGTTTGTGATGGAGCGATACAGTGTTGGTTAGTTCTTCAGCAGCATACAACACCCTGAGTGATTTTTGGTATATCAGTGAATTGTCATTTTGCACTATTTTGGAAAGATTGTTTCCAAGATCCCATGTCACGGGATGGATGGCACTTTGATTTATGGGAGCGGAGAAAGTGCAAGACAGCTGTTGCGTTTGGTGCTCTTTTCTGTAGAATGGCTGAATGGATTTCACTGGGGTTAGAGTTGCATTTCAAGGAAAAGCTATTTTTAAGCCGAGTTTTGGCTCTGAGTAGGAGGGAACACCGTAAGGCCAGGTCTGGGGTGGCGTGGCTCGATCGCGGCCTTACCTGCGTGCTGTCCGCGGCGGCACCGACACTCGCCGCGACTGCCGCGCTCGGGCGTTTTCTGTGCCGTTTTTCACAGCAAGCTTTCATTAGCGGTTGCGTGTGCAATATTAATTTGCCAGCATTCAAGCTCCTTAAAAATAGCACCAGGATTGAGCAGTGAGTGCTGGAACTGCTCAGTTGGTTTCCATCGAATTCAAAGGTATCGGATCAAAGCGCGGCGCTGTCGCTGCTGGTGTGCCGGTCGCTGTGCGGTGGCGGGATTTCGGAGCAACTCCTGTCCCGCCTGTGTTTGCTTTCGCTGCTCGTCCGTTCCGGGAGGAAGATCCCTCTGCGCAGGTGGCGTGAATACGTCTGCCTCCGTCTCCTGTGCCGCCTGCATTTTAGTCTTGCAACACTAGTCTTTAAAGTGACACTTTAAAGTGAAATGTGTCTTACGGTTAATACGGTGCTGTAGAGGGCAGCAAGAAAGGAGGAGCCAGGCGGAGAAAAGGGAAAAGTTTGGAATCCGGGGCATGGGATAATTTTAGTTGGTTTATTTACCAGTATAGAAAGTGTTTCACTTTCAGCTTTGTTGCACTTCAGTTATGGATGCAATGCAATAGTTAAACCCTGGTTTGAAAAAAAACAAAAAAGCAACCCCCCCCCCCCAAAACCAAACCAAACAAACCCCGCAATCCCCTACTTTCCCAAAACTCTTTTAACGTTGAGTTCAGTCAAAGTGATTTTCATTAGTCACCTCACATGGAGACGCTTTTGGTCCACCTGCGTCCAGCGTTTCAGGAGGGTGAAGACCTTTCCCAGTCTCTGGCCACGTTGTCCTTCTTCTCTCCCACGAGTTCCCCCATGACAACGTGCGGGTTTTTCTGTGTGCTTTTTAGCACCGGCAGCTGGTGCCTGGGAATTCCCCAACTGGATCCAAGTCAGCATGGAGCAGGTCTGCGCTGGTGCCAGCCTGGAGGTGGACTTCCCGTGGCTATAACTTTGTGTTAACTTCTCTGGTTGAATGCTTGCTTACAGAAGAAGAGGGAGCCGTCTGCTACGTGGGAAGGGTTGAAATGTGGACCACCTCGGCTCATGCTCAGGAAACGCAGCCTCAGCTGAGGCAGTAATTGATTTTGTGGGTTCTTTGAAACACTGCTTTTTAAATGGTGAGATCACTGCGGATATTCTAATGCTGGGAGAAATTTTCAAGCAGCAAGGGCAGTCAATTCCCAGATTTCACCAATACTCATGCATTAAATCTGCCATATCTGTTATCTATAAACATCCAGTTGGAAGCATTTCCAACTGAACCATGTTACGGACCAGCGACCTTCCAAGTTTCACGGTTTTCCTGGGTCAGGGCTTGCAGGACAGTGCGGGAGGAACATGAGAAAATAGCTACTGGTGTGATATTGGTAGCAGACCATCGGAGAAGGTGGGGGCTGAGAGCCCACGTGTTGCTCTGCCATGGAGCGGGAGGGTGGTGTGAAAGCAAGGTCTCGTCTTGCCCCTTCACTGCTACCAGCGCGCACGCTCTCTCCGTCTCTCTCTTTTGAACAGAAACGTTACGGAGAATTAAATTTGATGTGCTGAGAAGTAACCTTGGTGTTTGTCCTCTTGTGTTAAAGTAGTCCAAAATTTACACTTTGTGTTTTTTGGTGAAGATCTGTGGGATTGATGGTCTCATAAAAGAAGTGTCACCTCGTCCTGGAGTGTGCAGATCCCAGGGAATGGCAGAGCAAGCACAGTTTGGGGACTGCTTTTCGCTGGCGTACTGACTCTGAAGTCGGTTTTCAAGGTGTCATCTCCATTTTAATTAGGCACCTGACTCCTGCTTGCTCTTCACTGGTCCCCTGTTGGTGCCTTCCATCTCTTCTAATTACTTCTCAAACTTAAATTTAAAAAGAAGTTCGTAACAGAAGAAACAAGCAGAAGCAGCAGCACTGGCAGTGTGCTGAAGTAGGTCTTTTGCGTTTGCTTTTGATTCGCTGGCCTGTGGGAGGTATCCGCTCTGTCTGTGTCGTCTCATAGGCAAAACGTTGTGTTTCTGAAGCTTATTTCAAGTGCGGTGCGGTTTTAAATGTTGCATGGTTATTCTTTGCAGTAGGGATTATCTCCCAGGCCCCCCCTGCGTTATTGATCGAAATGCCGCGCCAGCCCGGGGAGCAGCAGCGTCTCTGACCTTTTCTAGCATTTATCACAAGAGGCTTCATTTGTCCGTTCCACAGTTGATAGAAAATAGGATGTTGCAAACAGGCGTTAAAAAAAAAAGGGGGGGGGGGAGAGGCAAAACCTGCCACGCTCGGATACAACCTTGACTGTAAAATGTGTTTAATACTGCTTTTCGCTACAAGAGCAGGGTAGATGGGAGTGGCGCTACAGGGAGTATGCTTAGAGACTGCTAAAACAGGCAATTAATTCCCAGACAGTCTAGACTAAGTTTTGGGTCCGGTCACTAGTTTTTGGATGTTAGGTGCGTGTGGGCATGTGCGCCGCTGGGTCCTCCCTAATTTTCAGCAGGCTCGTCTCCTGCTGCAGTCCTCGTCCCCTCCTGTTGCTTGCGGCTCCGCGCGCGTGAATCTGCGTCAGAAGGGAACGAGGTGCTTCGCGCGGGAGGCCCTGCAGCCCGTCGCCTGGCTGGCGGCGCTGGCTCCTCCGGGCCGTAACCGGCAGGGGCTGCGGCAGGCACCTGGCCACGGTTTCGCTCCGGTTCTCCCGGGGCGGCCGCTGCTCCGGGGGCGCTGCCGGAGCCCCGCGGCTGCAGGGCTGCCTCCGACGTGCAGCTAGCTCGTTGCCAGAAGTTGCTTTATGTGGCTCCGCTGCCAGGTGTCTCGCTCAGCTCCTGCTTTGGCCTCCCAAGACCGACGTCCTGCGCTCACGGAGCGGTGAAGCGTCAGCAGTGGCGAGATGCTTTTCATCTACTGGTGTCCGAGCTCCTCAAACGCAGCCGTGATGCTCCAGCATCCGTCTCATCCGCTGCAAACGCCCTGGGACGCAATCCGGTGTCGGGCTCCCGCGGGAGCCGGGCCCGGGCGGCTGCTCCCGCGGCTCGGGCGCGAGCCCCGCGCTCCCGCCCTGCTGAAACTTTCGGTTGTTCAGGTCCAACCAGCATTTCATCTTAATTTATGAGCCTGCCGCTAGCTCCGATGAAGACATACTGTACTTCTGCCTCCGCAAGCTCTCTGCATCCTAATGTGCTGCGTGTCTAACACGGCGTTTATCACTGAAACGAGAGAAGACGGGACGCTGAGCTCAGGCCGGCGTGGCTCAGGCACGAAGCTTCCACCTCGGTTTGTTTCTCCCCTTTCGTGGAAGAGTCAGATTTGCAGTGTTCTCCCCCCAGGCAGGAAATTCTGAAGCAAGGTCAACAACGTCAATATGCGGAGCATTAAGTTACTCCGTCCCTCGGAGTAAAATCCTTCGGGGTGTCGCGTTGCTTCGCACACACACGTGCCTAGTTCAGAACGAGTTTTGCATTGGGCATCTCGGGCGGCGCAGGGAGGCGGCGGAGCCCCGGGAGCACGGGGGGCGCTGGGCCGCGGCCACCTCGTCCGCCCCGGCGGGACGCGGCCCCGGGGAAGGGGCTGAGCGGCGGCGCCGGGAACGGCCGTGGGGCGTCCGGCGTGGGAAGCTGGTACAAAACCAGGGCGTTTGCGCGCTGCCGCGTTCTGCTTCGTAACTAAGCAGTTTGTGTAAGCAGCCGGGTTTGCCCCAACTGCAGTCCTCTCCAGCCGGTTTTTGCTGAAGTCTGGAGATAATTTTAGGACATACTTAATAGATTGGGGGGGGGAGGTATCCTTTCCCCTAAATTAATATCAATTAATCAAATTAATTTCAAGGATGATCTTAATTTATATTCTCATAATTCATAAGTGGAAATAAAAGCACAGTTTTATCTTTGTCTCTTTTTAAAAATCCCCATGTATCCTTCAGATGAAATTTTTATATTTACCAAGAAAGAACACTAATAAAAATGATCAAATTAAGGAAGGAGATTCTGGGAGCTTATTGCAGCAAAGAAGAGAGAAGAGTTAGTGTAAGACTTCCCCATTTGCCATTTTTTATGAGCTGAATTATGAGCAATTTGCATATATCTTCAGGGAAACAAAACTGCTAATTCACTATGCATTTGATTTACAAGTTTGATTTACAGGCATATTAACTTAAATGTTTAATTTTCTGAGTTGTAGTTATTCTGATTAAATTAATTTGCAAATTCTGCATGTTTGCCTTTTTTCATTGGCTTTGTTTTCTCTTGTTCTTTGACCAAAATCATAATAAAATTAAAGTCCACTCCGCTGGGGGAGCGTGTTTTCCGGAAAGGTCTTTAAAGGAGCCAGTCACGATTGCTCCAGAGACGGGCGCTGCGCTGTGCAATTTTTCCAAATGAAACGGGTGTCAGCTAGTGCCCTTACTGGATAAATTACCGTGATTGACCAACAAATGAAAAATCCCCGAACCCCTCAGTTTTGTTTATTCACAGAAGTACACTCTTTATTTATTTTTAATGTTGCTTGGCTGAGGCACAAAACACGTCAGTTCTTTAAGCCGGTAAAACTTCAGCGTTTCGAAATAACACACAAACCTGCCGCTCACTGGCCTGGCATCCGTCACCAGCAGCGACTGAATTTGCATCGTTAATCATTGGCCACAACAGGAGAAATCACCGGAGCGGAGCAGCGTGCTGCGGCAGGACGAATGCCTCCCGGCTGCAGACACACGCCTCGGTTTCCACGCGGTGCTTGGTCTTGAGAACGGCCTGGCTGCAAAGCGGCATTTGCCTGGCGGGGGGGAGACTCATCCCTCCGGTGACGTCCTGCCGAGCGAGCTGTGTGCCCGGAGCTTCCCGTTCCTCGGGCTCTGCGAGCGAGGCAGAGGGAGAGGGCGGGAGGAGACCGCGGATGGGGAGAACAGCTTCCCCGTTAGCTTTTCCATGGTGCGGTGTCGCCGTCCCGCTCCGGAGCGGCTCGCGGTGGCTGCGGCATTGGCCGCGGAGGGAAGCGCAGCCCGGGCAAGGGCCGGGCACGGAGGAGCTTCCTCGCTCTTCTGCCCGCGGCGTACGGGCTGCGTCTGCAGCAAGAAATCAAAACGCTACAAAAAAGAAAAGGTCTGGGCGTCTTTGAGGAAAACCTGAGCAGATAAACATGGAAATGGTGATTCATGGTTTTACAGCAAGATCCTGAGACTTACTTTTTGGGGAAGGGAGTCTTGCAAGCTCCACTGTTACGTTTTTGGAAAAGGCAGGTATTTAGCTTTGCAGCTCATCTGAGCTTTGCTCAGAACTGGCAGTGCCATCGTTTCCAAGATTTTCTGGTTTTGGTATGGTCTTGGCTTTGCTCTTTCATTTACTCTCTGCATCTATTGCTTTCAGTCTTGGGGAAAATCTCCAGTTTTGCAGGGTGATGATTTGAGTTTGGCCTCGGAGTGATTTTTTGAGAGAGGTTTCTTTGGTTTCCCGCTCGGCCTGACACTGGAGCCTGGATGACTGAGCGATTCAGGAGCGCGAGCCTGAAAGCCTCGAGGACTCTTGATCCTGAGGGGGGGAAAAAAAGCTTTAAAAGGCTGCAGAGGCTTTGACAGCAGTTGACGCTCTGGAGCTCTGGGGTTTCTGCACGCTGCTGCTAACGAATACGGAGGAGCGGCGTTACTGCGGGATCCGGGCGGGAGAGCAGCTCCCGGAGCCGGCGCACGGAAGCGGCTCTTTGCGGCGATCGGGAGCAGCGGCCCCGGGAAGGGCAGCCCTCCTCGTCTCCGTCCGACTGACGGCACCCGGCGCGTGGGTGCGGGATGCTCCGCGTCGGCCGCTGCGGGGCGACGGCAGCCTCGGCGGCCGGCAGCACGGCGAGGTGCTTCACCGTCCCTTTTGCGGTACCGCTCCTCGTTAGGGAAAACCAGCGCTGTCAGAACATCGACTGAGGCTGGTCTTGAGCTTTTGGGTTCAAAAATGTTTGACTTTGTCCTTTTACAAGCTGAGATTTGTATGTGCTTTGCTTCCGTTCTTACGTGCTCCCTTTTGAAATGTCATGTACAAAACAGGAGTTTGCTCAGCTCCCATCGCCACTGGCCTCTGTTTGAAATTTAAATTTCTGTCTCCGCTCTGCTCTCTGCTGCCTCAGCTTTCCTTTGAAGTGTTCTCAAGTAAATAGACTTGAGGAAACCTTACACTTTCTTGAAGTGAAACATGTGAAACAGCAAGAAATTCATTGCTTCAGTATTTTTTAAGTTTGCACTTTTTAATTAGCATACGTGTCCATTAATCTTACACTGTGGTGTAGTCAACTTTAAAATATCAGAAAACGTCTCGGATCCAAAATTGCGAGCCTGAGAATGTCACCGAAGCTAAGTGCACGGAAAGCACGCGCCTGGAGCGATGTTTCTTCCCCGCGCGATGCTCCTGGCGTGGGGGGCGGCTGCAGAGAGGCTCGGCACAGGGGAGCGCTCGCTCGCTCGCACGCGCGCTGAAATGGGAGGAAAACAAGCAGGCGGTGGCAAAAATACGGTTGTAAAATTATGGAAGGGTTTAAGGAAGAACATGGCATGTTTGAGAACAACAGTGGAAATGTTTGAATTCCAGTTAGCCTGTAGGAGTGGATTGAAATACCGCGTCAGACGTGTATCATCAAAATAATAAAAGTATTATGAAACCAATCAGGTATAAGTTACCCGCTTGGCATGTTAGAGGTAAAATCCTCCCTCCCTTACAAGGCCAAGTGACTCTTAATTCATCCCCTGAGATTTCACGTTAAAATGTGTTCACTGCCAGCTGACAAAAGAGTCGAGCTTAGATTTATTACACCAGCACCTGCAGTAAAAAATGACAGATGATGAAAATGTATTTAATTATCATTCAGTGCCACATCTCTGTCTGCTTCAGTCTCAGTGCTGCAGCTGTTGGCACACACTTTATTTTAAAGTCAATGTGCTTATCTGGAGAAGAGCCTGATCTCCCTGAGTAAATTGACTTGTGGGAGAAAGAAAACGGTGAACTCTTTTAAGAAGCAGCTGAGCAAATGCAGATTTGTATTATATTCGCTTGTGTTAATTGCCTAATCCATTTGGCTTCACAGCAACTTCCCGCTTTGTAAAGGAAACGCGCCTTCTCTGAGCCCGGATAAATAACTTCTTCCTTGCGAGCGAGCGCGCGGCGCGGGCTGCCGCGGACGGGTTCGGCGGTCCCGCTCGGGCTGCGATCCCAGGAGCGGCAGGCCGGCGCTCGTGTTCCTGCTCTTCCAAGAGGCGCTCGGGAAGGTGGTTGTGGAGCTGCCCGGAGCAGGGAAGCGCCCGTCCGAGGCCGCCGTGTTTCCCTTGGGATCAGCCTCCGAAAGGGGGTTCTTGCCCCTGCTCCTAGCAGGATATTTGCAAGCAGAGCCCTAAGGAAGCTTTCACGTCGTGCCGATTCCAAACGTTCCTGCTTCCGGGGATAGCCTTCTGCAGAATCCGATAATCCCCGAATTTGGCAATTCTGGCAAAAGCTCCATAAATCCCACTGTCGATTGGCATGTTTTACAATAGTTTAAAGTGATGCAGTGTACACTAAAAGTAAGTTACTGTTGAAAATGGACGGCGTTTAATGCAGTTTCCCTGAAGTAGCCTTTACTGAAGTATCTAATTCCAGTCGTACGCGTTCATCTTAAAACCCCCCAGATGCGAGCAGCAAAAGCGCATTGCGCCTCCCTGCCGCTGCAGGGACGCAGAGCGGCGGGCGTCCGCGGGTCCCTGCCGCGACGCGACGCTCCGCTCCGCTCGCGTGGGGCTCCTGCGGAGCGGGGCTTCGCCCACGTCCCGCTGCGGTCAGGACCCCGCTCGCTCAGCGATAAGTATCGGGGTCCTCGTGCCCGTCCCCCTTCCGGCGCCGCGGCCGGGTCGGCCCCAGCTTTGCCGCGCGAGCGGGCCGCGCTCGGCCGAGAGGCGCAGGTTATTCGCGCGGCGTTTCGCAGGTCGTGGAAGGTCCGTGGCCGCGGCGGCTCTCGGCGAGCTCCTCCCGCGCCGCCGTCCCGCGTCTCCGAGGGTCTTCCTCCGAGACAGCAGACCGATACCCGGCTGCGTCCGCCTCCGGAAATACCCGCCTGTATCTTAGCATCGCTGCGTGGCGGCAGGGTAACATTAACAGCAATAGTTATGATGTGCAGGCAAATATAATTAAACAATCATGTGGCAATAATTGGCTACAGTTGTTAAAGAGGAGAAACGTTTCTCAAACAGAATTACAGTTTGTGTCAAGGTCAGAAAAGATGAAACACGTCATTACGAGCTCATCAGAGAAACTACAGCAGAGGGCGTTAATAAGTCTCATTTCCAAATGAAGATAGCTACACATTCCTCCCACATTAATTTTTATTAAGCATTTTATGCTTTAATACAAAACTGCATACCATGCTGTGGAACTTTAATATGTTTTATATGTGCAATATATTTTGCGGTTATTATATGGCCTGTGTCGGGTATGTGCTAATGGCAATCAAACATCTCTCTTTAATATTACAAAGAAGGTAGAACAGCGATGGATTAGCCGTCGCGCACCGAAGCTACAAGGAACTTTTACAGCAGATGCGTGTGCCGTGAACTTAGGGGTCCGGCCAGGGCAGTTTGGGGGTGGCCGATGGCTCCTTCCTTCTCTCGAGCAGGGAAAGCCGACAAGTTCGGTGCCTAGTGAAAAGCAGGGCGGCATTAAGGCAGCCTCCTTGCAGCCTCCTGTGTTTCCCCCCAGCTCACAATTTTTGCCCTGCTGTTGCTTCCGGTCTATAACTCCCTCTAAATGCAACACTTTTCTGTTCTTCGAAGTTCGTTGCTACTGATGAACGTGTGCCATTTTCCAGGGAAACAACCTGGAACAACCATGTGTGTTTTCCCGGATTATCGCATGGAGCTCTGTGCCTGGAGCCTCAGGCTGGTCCCATGCCGGCCGCAGGCGGAGCGTGAGCCGCGCACGCGTCCTCCCACGCGCTCGCGGGGCAGCCGGGGACGCGGCTCGCCCCTGTTATCCGTGGCGCTGCGCTTTTTCCATAAGCCGGCCGGAAAGCGGAGCAGGTGCTGCAGGGCCAATCCGAGCTGCTGCCTGGGCAGGGGCAGCGGAGGGAGCTGCAAAGTCTTTGAGCTGCCCCGTGGCGATCCTGCCTCCGGCTCCAGCGGCAGATCGCCGCCCCGCGCCTGCACCCCCAAGGCCCGCGCGTGCTCCCTACGCTGCTGAGTTTTACTGGTTTATAATGGGGCTTTTCTAAGGCCAGGTTTGTCATCCTGCAGCCAGACGTGGTCTCCATGAAGAGCTCGGCAGCCTCGGTGGCACGGGGCAGCCTGAGCCCAGGCTGTGTGCAGGTGTGAATGCAAGTGCATGTGCATGCATGTGCAGGTGCGTGCATGCGTGTGCATGTGCGTGCATGCACCCTCAGACCTGCCGCTGGCCGGTTTGTACCCTGCTGTGGCAGAGACGTTCACCGGCCGGATACAGGAAGGTCTGGGGGAAAAAAACTCTTTCTGAGGCCCTACACACATCCATTATGTGCTTTCCGTTGTTCCTCTGATAACATACGTGTTTATCTGCTTTTCCTTGCTGGGTTATCTGGGCAGTTTTGTTTCGATAACGCAGTCAGCGGCAAAACGTCCTTCACAGAGCGGGAGAGGAGGCCTTCTGCCGAACGGAGATACATGGTTCACGTGTAAACTTCTGCCTTTCGGAGGGAGCTATGACTAATCCGGCCGCTATGACTAATCCAGTTACCCATTTTATCTTTAGAATTTATGATTAATTTAAATATGCTAAACAGATCATTCACATCACAGCCCTGATGATAGGCAGTTTTCCAGGGGGAAATCCACAGGACTGGAGGAAACTACCATTTATACTGCAGTGCCGAACATAAGCAATTAAAAATGCCTTAACTTCAGTACTATATAACCTAGCTGCGCTTCAGCAGAGGTGTTCGGAGCCCCTCGGAGGACCTTCCCCTCGCAAGACCCCGGCTGGCTTTCGTGAGCTGCTGCCCGCGAGCGACTCTCGTCTCCAGAAATACGGAGGACCCATTAGAAAAATGCTGGTTTTAGCAAGGAATGTGCTTTTATAGATGTGACATTTATCGCTTTATAACGGAAGCTTGCGGTAATAATTTATCCCCCTCAGATGAGGATCCCTGCGCGATGCAGACAATTGACATTTACGACCCCGTTGCTATATTAAGGTACGAGGCCCTCGAACGCCGGTTTGCCTTTATCCGTTTCCCGATGGGTCCTCGTCTCACGAGGACCCCGTCCCCCGCACAGCGCAGGAGTCTCTCGGCAAGGAGGGAAATAAAGTGACTGTGCTCGTCTGTGAATAAAAAAGCAATTGCGTTTGCATGAAAGGATGACAGAAGTGGTTTGACTTTGCTTGTCAGGGAACATCAAGCTGCTGCTTGGGAGACGAGCGGGGCTGGGGAGGGAAGCAGGAGGCTGGCAGGGCCCCGGCGGCTCTTATCTCAGGTTTGGCATTATCTGCGTTGATAGGAAGGTTTAAACTGCAGACTGTGGGATTTCCCCGGGCGCCCGAGGGCTGGGAGCATAACGCCATCTGCACCGCACCGAAATTGTCCTGGATTCCTCCCTCTTCCCTGCCATGCTCTGTCTTTGAACCGCCGAGTGAGCCCCCGACCCTCTCCGGGGCTGAAGCACCCATCTCCGGCAGACGTTGCTGTCGGAGAGGCTTGTGCGTGGGGTTTTTCGGAGGAGAGGCAGGAAGGCAAAGCATCCACGAGATGTAACTGTGCAAATACCATCGCTCGAGCGTTGGGTCCTGTTGCACGAACTAGGATTGCGCTGCCCTCGGCCGGGAAGGTCGCTGCCCTCCCGCGGGTGCCGATCAGCAGAGGGAGGAACGTGGCCCTGCCAGGATCCCCATTTCACCTGCAATTTCGCTTCGTTGCACCCAGCCTCTATCGTTGCCTGTACCGGGAGCAGTAGCCAGCCCAGGTATTACCGCGGGTTCCCACTGCATTATGCATGGATGTCCGTGGGCAGTCAGGTGGAGAGAGGTAGTTAATGCTGCTCTCCATCTGTTACCAGTGAGCCGTGTAACCATCTGACTATTTTAAAGGCTTTTACCATTCAGGGACTTCAATGCAGTAGGAAAATACTGTTGCAAAAGTTTTAAATGCCGTGCCCGAGAGCAGCGTTGGCCAGGAACTCCTGTCCCTGCGGCATGCACGCCGGCACCCGCACTGGTGCACGTGGCTGCCGCAGGAAGGGGCGACAGCACAGCGGGAAACGAGGATTTGGAGTTGGAAAAGCGAAAGGGCAAAATGTTTGTGGAGCTGCAGCTCAGCCCTGCCGGCAGCCCGGAGGCTCCGGTGCGGGTCCTGGGGAGCGGGCACAGTTTTGGGGGGCAGGTCTGCCGGTGGGAGTTCATCGCACAGCAGCTCGCAGAGTTTGCGGCTTGCCGCCGCAGAGGCCAAACGCGTTTCGTTTTGCAAGGCTGCTCCTCGGTCCGATGGGGGAAGAAGCACCTTTTTGCCGCAGGCTGGCACTTGACCCCCTCTCCCCCTCCCCAGGGGCCGGGTAGGACGTCTCTAGCTCGGCGGCCCGGCGGGGAAGGCAGCCCAGGTGCTGCTCGTTGGCTCGTCCTCCGGCCGCTCCTGCAGCCCCTGGCAGGGGCTGACTGGTGCCAGCTGCTCTCAATCGGTGCTTAAATGGGGATGCTGCGGGCAGCAGCCTGGCCCCTGCTGCACAAGGCGGTGCTGACCCTGCGGGCTCCCTATGAGCAGGTAGGTCTCTGCCGGCTGCAGCGGGAGCTCATGGAGAGGAGCAGGGTGCTTTCGGGTGGAAGCCACCCCAAGGGCGGATGAGTTAGCAGGATCTGCCCGCGTGCCCCTTTCTGGCTCCTCGGCGGCAGGGCATCGCGCTTCCCTGCAGGAGGCTCATTGCTGTTATTGCTGGTGTTGGGAGTGCTAATGCAAAGGGATTAATAATGCGCTCTGTAACTCCTAGATAACAGAAGTATCGTGTCTGTGGAAATTGCCAAGGTAGAAATGTTGTCCTTCATTGATGGGAACGTAGGAGTGCATAATGTATGCGGGGCGCTGCATAATTCACTGCTGCTGTCTGTAACCTGCAGCACTTCACGCGTAACCCTTTAAGAAGCCCAGGCTTTAATAGGAATGTGTGCGCTTATTGTAAAGGAGATTGGAGTGTTTTTGCTCTGACTTGCTTCTCTCCCATTTTATATTCTTGTGACTCCGCACTGGCTGTGGGTTGCTCATGGGCCCAGAGAGATGATTTGAGCGGTTGCAGTAGCAGTGCTGCATTAACACTGCTCTGCTTGTTTTGGCTTGCTGTTTATGGTAACCATTCTTTACAGCGGTGCTATTCTCTACAGATATGAGTGTTTCCAGACATCAACTGTTAGGTTAATATACCCAAATGTTGGTACTTCACGATTACATGCCTGGAAGGGATATTCTTCTTTCCTGCAGCGCCTGGGAGCTCCTTGCAGCCACAGATGCGCTAGTCCTGGGCTGCAGCGAGGCGGGCTATGGTGCCCCTGGGTTTCTCGGGTGACCTGATGCATTTAGCTTAACTTAACTCTTCTCAAAGTTACTAAACTCTGCTAAATCTATGTGTGAGCTGGAATCTGCTGCTTTCATTGTAGTATTGTGCTCCCTTTGTGGCTTTGGCATTAAACCTGTTGCGCAGGTGACTTGGGAGCAAACCTTGTCCTGTTCAGTCCGTTTCATGTGCACTAGAAAACGACTTCTCTTAAATGGTGGTGAAGGCCCTGTGGTGACCGCAGCCGCTGGTGCCCTGCGAGGGGCTGGAGCGACCTCTCCCTGGAAGCAGGTGCAGCTGTGTCTGATCACGCTTGATGCGCTGCTGTTGCGTGTACAGAGGAAGAAAAATAGGTACAAAGCAAATGAAAATCTGCGGTGTGGATGAGACCAAGCCGACAAGCTGTTTCTGTTAAATCTGTGAAAATGCGTATTTGGGTCACTCTGACGCGCTGCTTTCTCTTGCTCTGTCCCTGTAAGAAAAGAGGTCTTTGTGGTGCTGTGCGCAGTAAATAACTCCCGACTAGCAGTGGCATGTTGCACGACAAGCCACTAACGCAGCGGTGCGCTTGTTACGGAAACATCTGCGCAGCTGACACAGCACAAAATCAAGTATGTGTAAAAACAGTAATCAAAAAGCAAAATTAATTTCTGCACACAGATAGGCAGATAGAGGTCAAGGTACTGTCGAAGGAAATTAAATTCCTTTTTTTATCCACGAGGGCATCGCAGACTGGAAGTCAATAAGCAGGAATGTGGGCCTGGAGCCTGGGTGGCCGTTTGCGCTTGGGAGTTGTGAAAAGCCCATGCAATGGGCAAACTTAAAATGCTGAACAATGTCGTAATCGATGTACGTGTGTGTGTGGCTCGTCCTGTTGAATGAAAGTAGCTTCCTTCTTCTATACTGTGCCTGCACGTACCAGGCCCAGCAGTACTTTGTCCGAGTACGGCATGGGGACAGCACAGGTCTGCTGCTGGAAATGGTCACGTTACTCTTAGTCAGTGCCCAAGACACTACTGTGATTTTTAACTTCCATCTGGAAGGGGAGCCGTTGAGAGGATTCCCATGGAAAACGGACAGGCTTGCTGCTATTGGAGCAAAGCTTGCAAAATTTTACCGCTGGCTTAGTAACGGGAATGACTCGAGACGTAAGGTTTTCTGTAGCCTGAGCTGGAGAATGGCAGAGGTGTTTATCTTTGCACTGTATTCTGCCCTGGTAAAATGCAGTTTTGATGGATTCCGCCTTTTGGGAGGGGGAGGAGAAGGTTTTAAGGCGTACTTGTGATCATGTCAAGATGTGCTTTCAGAAGTGAATTTCCTTGCTTTTATATCGGGCGGCCTGGAGAGGCGGTTAACACTGATGGCAATGCGAATTGGGTAAGAAGCAGGCAAGTGTGTGGCGCTGGTATCTCAAGGCCGTTCAGAGGGCTGAAGCTGGTAGGATCACGATGCTGTGGGCTTGGTGACACGGTTGTAGCATCTGTCACAGCTCAGCCTGCTTTTCTTGGTGTGTTTTCCTGTGACCTGCTCCTTGCTTCCAGCGCTCTGGAAGTGATGAGCCTGGGGGCAGCCGGCCCCAGCATCCCAAGCTTGGTTTGGGAAGGAGAAGGCGGGTCGAACAGGTCTTCTCCAGCAGCTGAGGCTTTCACCATCCCTCAGCAGCAGCAGAGGGGTAATGCTGTGTGCACGTGCCATCTAGAGCTGTTTTGCTCGAGTGCTACGGGTCCTCCCGGATGGTGGGGAGGAGAAATACGATGCAGAGAAAATACTCTCAAGCAGCGGGAGTTCTGCAGGAATTGTACAGTGCGGAGACAGCGCTTGGGCTTACTTCTGCTGGCCTTCCTGGGGCCCCAAACCTGCCCACCCATGGATCGGTGGAAGCAGAAGAGCCGTTTTTCTCTCCTGCCCCCCATGGCTGCCCCCCTCCTCCCCCTGAAGTTTTGGAGCTGCATCCAACCCTAAGCTACTTTAAGTTTGTCTCCTGTGTCATCATCTTGGTTCCTCCTAGCTGTACAGTCTTTATTATGCTTCCACGGAGCAGTTCTGCGCTTATCGATTACCTCCTGGCCCTCCGGTTTTCTGCGACTGCGGCCTCAAAGCGGTATCTCGATTCATTAGGCGTCGCAGCCTCAAGAGCGGTTAGGCTTTTGCCGGTGCGCGCTGGCTAATCGTCGAAGGCGGCTCGCTCCTGAGCAAAGAGCAGCAGACAGCCCTGTCCTCCCGTCAGCGCGGTTCCTCGCCACAGGGCAAAGCAGCTTCGCGCACAGGTCGTGCAGGGGACAGTGTCTTCCCCGAGATCGTTGTCCTTAATCTTTTCATCCTTCCTCGCAGCAGCAGCTGCCGCAGAGCACAGCAAAAGCGGCATTGCCGCTGCCGTGGTTTTGTTCCTGCTAGTTGTACAGGGTAAGCTTGGCCAGGGAGCTGATCTCTCGGTGAGAAACCCTCGGTCCTTGCGCATCCCTGTAACGTTTTCCTTCTAACCTCCGCTTTCCAAGGCGAGCCCTGAGCGCTCAGTCTTGCAGGATGCAGGGTATTTTCTTGGAGATGTCCCTGCCCCTCTAACCCTCTGCAATCGGGCTCTAACTAGCGTGCAGAGCTCGGCGTTGGCGAGCGTGTTTAGATGCGTCCCGGGAAATGCCCTGCGTGGGGAGCGGTGGACGGGTGCTGGCTCAGCAAGGCCTTAATTCTGTAAGGGGGTATGAAGCATTGCCCGAATGCAATGCAAACAGCGTGCGAGGGATAGCAGGTTTCCTGAAGGTGCAAATGTGCCTTGCTGGACCGGAGTGGCGGGGGGAGCTGCCGCATTTGCTTTGCCCCTAGAGAGTGAGTTGGCTAGAAACCACAGAAAGGAGAAGGAAAATATTCCCCTGATCTGACAGCATTTAGCTTAAGGAGAGGAAGAGCCTAGGTAAAACTGTAATTAAACTATTAGGAATGAGAGCTCCACTCTGAGTGCTGATCTTCAGGAAGCGGGGAGAAGACGGGGAGCACTGGCATCGGTTCCAGAGGCGTCCTTAGGAGAAGGAGTAGGCGCCCTGCGAGCTAAAGCTATAAGAAATTGCTGCGAAAGGTGCCTGCTCAGGAGGACCGAGACCGGGCTGTGAAGCTTTGGAAAGAGCACGTTTGGCTGCCCTTTCTCCCAGGGCTGTTCTCGAGGCTGCCGTATTTTACCTGCTGGCTGGGGGCGCGGGTGAGCGCTCTTCCAAACCGCCTGTGTCCAGCCTTCGGGAAGGATGCGTCTTTCCCAAAGCCGGGTCTCTTGGGTAGCAAATGTGCTTAGCAGTCGGGGCTCCCGGCAGGGACTTCACGCCCGCTGGAAGTTCGCTGTGTTTATATGCACAACTTCTGATAAATGCGCTTGTTCTAGACAATTGGTTGATTCATTATTTGTTAGCATAGTCTTTGGCTGTGTCGTATTTGCTTTTTTGTTTACTATATGCTGTTAACAGCAGTAATTACAGTGTAGTTGTGAGATGAAAACATGACTAAATTATGACAGTGCTTGTGTAACAATCCCTTCGAACTGACTCCAAAAGCAACAGCTGCACAATTAGGCTATAAATTCTCTTAAATGAACTTGTCTGTGGAAATGGTACCTGTGTGGCAGTGCTGTGTAAGAGATAACTAGACTTAATGGGCTTGGTGAAGGAGCACCAAGAACAGCCTCATAAAAAAGAAACTTTGTTCTTTGTCGTAAACCACTTGTTCCCTTGCAAAAACAAAGGGCTTGGCGTTGGGTCATTAACTTCCTTCCTTTTGTTGCGGGACAGCCGGCGCCGAAGCATCCATGTGACGAGCATTGGGGCTCCTTCCCGCTTGGGTGTAATCTCTGGGGGGAGCCAGAATCCGATCGGGAAGTCCCCGTTGATGGAAGGGGAGCAGATACTTAATGGTGATGCGGCTCTGGAGGAGCGATGATCTGGCTTAATCCCTAGAAGCTGAAAGGTGAAGACGATGAAGCAATGGCAATGCTTGCTGATTTTTTAACTAGAGACGGATCGCTTTAGGCTGACCAATTTTAATTTCACAGGATGGTGACTGTAGTTTTTAAACTTTCATGAAACGAACTGTTGCATGTGTGTATCCTGCTGGGGAGCTTCTTGCCCGTCGGGCAGCGCGTGTGGGTAAGGTGTGGGACTGCGCCCGTAAAGGCTGCGCTTGAAGTGTTCTTCAGACGTGTTTTCTTCCATCTTTTCAGGCTTTCTGGAGGTAAAGTTGTTGTTAGGGCTTCGTTATCATTTGCGCATAGTCTTTGTTCACTAAACA
Source organism: Apteryx rowi (assembly GCF_003343035.1). Classification (NCBI taxonomy): domain Eukaryota; kingdom Metazoa; phylum Chordata; class Aves; order Apterygiformes; family Apterygidae; genus Apteryx; species Apteryx rowi. The sequence continues at coordinate 602,885 of NW_020450949.1, read as the reverse complement.
GCTTAGAAAAAAGAAAGTGGGTTTCCAGTAGAACTAAAACATTTAATTCTAGGCAGCTTCCTGATAATAACCTAAACAGAAACCTTTTAAACATTAATTCCAGCAGCTTTTGCGCCGTATGGAGGAAAAATAAACAATGAGTAGAGGTGGTCAGAAGAATCTGCCAGAAACCCATCAGAAAAATCTCATTTTGACAAAGCTTAAGAGGAAAATAGAAGCTTTTTGATCTCCCCAAAACACTTCTGACTTTGAAGGACTCTGATATTGAAATACTATGGCCTTAATAAAACAAGCCAAAAAAACTTCAGTGATTGAAATCAGGAATTGGAATTGACCTGGAAGACAGTGGGGCTTTTCTAAATGTCACATTGCGTTCACAAGATATTCTTCTGCATTCAGAGCAGGGCGATGTTTCTGGAAGATGTTTTGAGGACGAGCCCTGTAGCCGGCCTTTCCCCGGCCTCGTTTGCCCGGCTCGGCCGGTAATGGGGCCCGGGCAGCCCTCGAAGCGAGGGGCGCTGTGAATCTGGGGGTGCTCACCCTGCTGCCGGCTCCCGAGAGGAAGCGCGCATCATCCCCATGTTCCTCGGAGCCACCGACCGCCAGTCTGAGCGGGGCCCCTCTGTTCGGTGATGATCCCCCAAATCTTGGCGAAGGGAGAACGGCATGAGCGAGCGGTGCTGCGGCACCCGCCGTCCTCCCTGCCTCCGAAAGCCAAGGCCTCATCCCCGCGGTCTGCGGAGCGGGAACCAGGCTCGGCGCTGGCTTCGGAGCATCCCGTGTTCCTCCGGCCACGCAGGCCCTCGCTAACTTGGGAGTTCCTGTGTGCGGTGCGACGTCCTGCGGCACGGTGTCCTGTGCCACTGCCGCCGTTAATGGCACTGCTCTCCATTAACCGCAGTGAAACGCGTTTTAAAAGTGGAGCAATAAGCTTAAAAACAGAGGCTTTTAGGAAGTCTTCAAAGCATGTGCTGTTTTAACATTGTCACTTCTTCAGAGTTTGGAGATGGCGGGGCTGGGTGTAGAAGTATTGCTTTATTAAGTGATGTTGCAATGGCATTAACCCTTAAAAACTGAGAGCAGGATATGCATGTTTGGAAGTTCTAATGTGTAGTAAAATTAAGCAGTTCTTAGTATTCAAGAAAAATGCTTGTGACAGCCTTACCACAAGTAATGAGAAGCCACCTGCAGTTCAGAGCAGTACTTGATAATGCTGTAATTAGATTTGAGATGCAAAAAAGCTCATTAAAATTAAATAACATATTTGTCACTGTTTTAAGAGGTACAGATTGCCTAGAACCATGCTGGTCTCTTGACCTTGAGTATTTTGGCATAGTCCTTGCTGTCAAGAATTCAAAAATAATGTCAGCAGTTCTTTAGGGTAGTCTGAAAATATTCTTGTTTTTTAGGGCTTTTTTTATAATGCGAGGTGAAGAAAGTCATGTTCATTTGATCTTTGCACCTGTATTGCCTTACGCTGTACATAAGGTTCATTTTTATTGTTGGCTAGATGGAAGTTTCTCATGCTTTGGTCCCAGATTAGTAGCTCTCAAATGGGGTTGGTGCTTTTTTCCCGTCTGGACATGGCATGGCAGTGTCTCCTGCAGAATAGCTTATATTCCCCGAGTTGGGAGTCCTGAACGCCGCCAGGGTTTTCTTGCGGAGGGCAGAACTTGCACTGTGACCTCGGCTTGAAAAAGCGCAAGTGCCTGATTTCATTGTGGTTTAGCACACACGAAACCGTTCTCCGCTTGCCAGGCGTTCTGCTTGGTAAGCGCCGTTTGCCTTTGCAGATGGCCCCAAACCTGAACGGAGCTTTGGAGGAAAAACTTGTTCCGCAAATGTTAGCGCTGGGATGGAAGAGTTGGGCTGTGCCTCAGCCAAAACCCTGTCTTCCCTAGCGTTTTTGGAAGACGCAGCACGTAAACAGGGCACCCGCATGCTTCAGTGCATATGGAGAGATCAGCGAAGCCGTCGTGATCTATTAAAAATGTTCTCAGGCCATGCTGTGTGTTTAATATCACTTGTGTTTATTACTCAGACTTGGATGTTTTAGCTCACACTGAAATGCCCCTAGAGATAGGGTGATGATAACTGCTAGCTCCTGTGAGTTCACGGGTGACGGTTCAGACAAACACAAACATTACGGCTGTGTCCAGGGGCTTTTCTTGAGCTCTTCCCGTGTGTTGGGCATCCTCCGGCACGGTGCCAGGGCTGGCACCCTCGGGACATGGGAGCACCTTGGGGAAGGCACCTGGTGCAGTCAAGGCAACATAGCCTGAAATTAGGTAAATTGTGTAAATGGTATCTGCTGTATGTGGTGTGGAAAAGGGATACTGAGGACTTCTTAACGCCGGGTTTGGCCGCGTGCTGGAGAGAATGAGAGTGCAGTAATGTGTCCCCAGAGTTGCCTTCCCTGTGGTCACTCTAACAAAATAATCAAACCCCTTGTGGTTTGGAGAACTTGTTCTTGCAGGTGACAGAAACCCCTTCGTGACCCAGATACGGTTTCTTCGGATGCGAGTCGTGTGCCCGGCTCTGTGTCCCGGCCCGGTGCCCTTGTCAGCAGCTCTGGTGCCCTCCGAGAGCTGCGGTGGTTTATGGGCCTCCTCTGGCAGGCAGGAGCGATTCACAGGGCGGAGATTTGTCTTCCCATCCCCTAAGTGGCATTCCCTGCGTTAGCAAATGAACAGATATCTTCGGCAGCTGGGCAAGACCTTGTTCCTTCCCTCCCCAAGCAGCTTTCTGTTTGCTGGAGAAAACCGTTGCACTCGTGCCCACGGGCCTGTCGCTTGCAGGCTGGCGAGCAATCCAGCAGTCCCCTCCTCTCCTCTGCGCGCTGTGGCAAGTGCAGGGTTTCGGTTGTTCTTTTACATTCCAGTTAATTAAAATACAAATTCATCCAGCATAGTGCAGCCTCAAAATTAGTGCCTGAGAGACCTGTGGCAGATGCAGCACAGCGTTATTTAATGAGCAGATCTCCTGGCTTAGGAAAAGCTTTGTACAAGAAGCTTGTTTGCAGATCAGAAGTAAATGCAAACAGTCTACAAGGAGGGGCTGAGACTTCTTCCAGCCTTTGGGATGCACCCAGGTGCCTCTGCAGAATGATCAGTTCACGCTTTCCTCTTAAAAACAGAATAACCTTGGAGGGGAAAGGTTGTGTTTGCTTTTGACAGCAGCAGCACAGCATAACTAGAATGACCTGTGGTGTCACGGACTTAAGCGACTGAGAGACTGGGAGAGTTGGCTCGTTCCCCTTGGGGGTGGGGGGAGACGATCTTGTGATGACCTCCTGCATGTTTTTACCATTTCAAGGAGATTGATAAAATCGATCCGAGTAAACTCTTAACGCTTCAGAGGGTGTGCAAGGAGAAGAGCAGCCCAATTTATAGATTGGGGACTGGGTGAGCACTTCTCGCATGAAGGCGGTAATAAATCTGGAGTCAGTAGATGGGGCGAAGGAACAGAGAAGCTGTGGGATGGAGCTGGCTGTGGCACGTGTCTGCAGCAGGGTGGATGTGCCCATGGCCGTGAGGAAGCCCCATGGTGAGATCTTAGTGCAGCTTTTAGGAATTTGGGGGTATGGGGAGAATTGCTGAAGCACATCAGGGTCTATCTAGCTCAGTCTTTTTCTGGTTTTGATTAATGCCATGTAGCTTGGAGAAGACTAGAAGAGACCTGGCTCTGGACAAGTTCAGAGTGACCTTTCCATGTGGGATGCTTCTGCCTCCGTGTGATATGGCGGTAGCTGGCGTTTTACAGCAGGAGGGAATATATCCCTTGCAGAGGAAAGAAATCTGATCTAACGAGTTGACGTGAATGTTCTCGCTCCTGGAATAACAAGTCCCTCTGGGATCCGAGCTCTTGGCTCCGGCGCTGTCCTGTAGCAGTGTGTTCCACGAGACAGTTATTCACCCTGATGCTTCCCATGTATTTTCTGAATATTTACTGTCTTTTGGTTTATGATAGCAGCTTCTTGTGTAACGGAGACAGTAAAGGCTAATGCTGTGTTAACTTGCTCTGTTGCCGTTTGTTGCTCTTTATGCCGCTGTTGCTAAATTCTTTAACGAATGTATAAAGCAACATCTGTATTTTAAGCTCAGATTGTGCAAGTCTAACTTTAATTCTAACCAAATTGGCTGCGGATGGAGATGCTGCTTTAAGGTTATTCTCAAATGGGCTTTGGGAACCCTGTGCATTAGCGTTCACTGCTTTTATTATGCTGTTTATTAACACGTATATAGTATTTGAAGGGGTGGCAGGTCCTTACTGGAGCTCTTTCTCCTGGCCTTGCGTGTCCTGGAAGCTGGCAGGTCCCCCTGTGCCTCTGCTCCTTTCTAGGCGCTTCCTCCACTGCAAGCTTCTCCGCCTGGGCTCGTGCAGGCGAGGGGTGCTGGGCTGGCTCTTGGGCCTGAGGAGCTGCTTTTCCCTGCACGGACGTACGGCGGAGCCGGCGCTTGCCGCGTGGGGGCTCGTGTGGACCTGGGGGCCATCTCGGCTTCACCGTGCCATTAAGTTTGGGTTAACTTCCCACATTTTGTGTGCTGGTGGTGTCCATGCAGGCAGTGATGAATTCCACTTGTCTTCTGTGTGGTGTCCAGAAACCTGCTAATGGTCGCTCCTGAGACCACGTGGGAGGAACGGGTGTTTGAGACCAGGCGCAGATGGTTCTGCAGCTGGGCTTGACTCTCCAGAAGTCTCCAGCCGAACTGGCTGCCGAAACAGCCCGTGGTTGCTTGCAGCTCGCGTTGGGCACCTGTCCCCGTGGTGGGCATTTACAGCTGTGGAGGAAGGACGTAGTTTAGAAACACGCAGGAGGCGCTTTGCGCTTTGTCCTCTAGCTCGACCTTCCTGGAGGTGGAGGAAACTAATGGGAACATCGGTTTTGAATTTTAAACTTGTGAACGCAGGGTTCCCCGGAGGGCAGGGGCCGTGGGGAGCAGCACTGGGAGGGACAGTTCCGCTCGCGGCGTTCCCGGCGCGGTCTGCGGCAACGTCTAACCCGAAAGGGCACCGCGCTGGAGTAGTGGGATTTTCCCCCCACCCCCTCACTGGAGGAAAACTATTAGGTCAAGATGATGAATTCTTTATATAGGAAAAAACTCTTGCATATATAGAGATGTATATAAAGAAAATCTTAAGGTCTGTAAACATGCTGATTGTTCCACAGCTTTTTTGTCGTCTCTGATTGCAGAGGGTCCTCAGGGAAGGAAAAAAGCTCTTCTGCAAGCACAAGGCAGGGGGAGTATCCTAGTGCTAAAAGTGCTTGGCACACAAGCTATTCTTGAGAAAACGGTCTAGTTGATACCGAGCTTGCTCGTGACATTTCGGTGTGAAATGCTGTCATTTGGCAATCGGGCAGGTGTAATTGTGGTGTTGCTGGGATCGGTGTAAAAAGCTGCTGCTGCTGTTGTCCCTCTAATTGGCTGCATGATGCATCTGAGCAATCTGTCTTGGCTTCCCGAATAAAGAGACTCTGCTATCGTTAATGGTAGAAGTGTGGTTTCACTTGAGTCGGCTTCAAGCATGATGTATTTTCATATTGTGACTGGATCTCGTGGTGCTGCGAGGACAGGGATGCCCTGTTCTCCCGGCGTTCAGAATCCCTGACCCATATGTGAAATAGTTTCATCGGCAATGTAATGCTCTGTTTAATTTAGCTTAATTTCTACTGAAAACTGCATTTCAAAGAAAAAACTTTCAGGGCACTTCTAATAGACTTTTGGGGAGGGTTAACAGCAAAGTTGATTGCTCGCATTTGACTTTCTTTGTAAAGATTTAAACTTTGTCGCTTCTTAATTGTCCCACCAGCTTGTGAGCTGGGGGTGCTGCTGGTCACCCTGGGATGCAAATGCAGATGCCACCAGGAAACGCGTAGCGGCCTGGATTCGGTGAAATGCAGACCTCGATGGGAGAAAAACTGTACATGAGAATTTCTGCTATTTACTGCATGCTGGACATTGAAAGGGTTATCAGGACCAAGGCTTCCAGATATGCGTAACGTGTCAAAATGTACTAAAGTACAGTAAATGGAGGGACGGGGAGAAGCTTGTAACAGGGTGACAATCTCCAAATATAACGGTTTTTCTTCACTGCAAGTATGAATTGTAAATGCAGATATGCTTGGATTCTGAAATTGTGCAATGCAGAAACAAGCTTACAAAGACACTTATCCCTCTCTTCAATTTTTGATGAAATACAATAAAACGCGCTTTAAATCCCCTTCCTTCCTCCTGCCTCTGAAGGAATTTGTAAAGCTGTAACAGCGTCTATTAACAAGACTGTAATTTTCTAAAATTAATTTTTAATGACTAATTTGTCTTGTTTTCAGATGTTTTATAAAACGCTTATTGTTTAAAATGCATTTATTTCTCAGCAATGTCACCATGAAGGAGAACTGCATTACTGCAGGACTCCTACCCAAATGTGTAGCTGCTCTGCTCTTGCCTCCTCTTTTAGGCTGAGGCACAAATAAGTGTCCCAAGTGAAGCTCCTCTTGCAGGTATTCCTCCTGCATGCCAGGCGCAAGTGCAACCTCTGGATGACGTTCCTGGTGAAGATCTTGCTCGGGTGAGAACAGAAGGGGGATTCTGCCCTGTACGGCTCCATTTCATTAGTAATAGCATTTTAACTGCAGTCACAGATAAAAAATCATTGTCCAATGAATTTCTGTCTCGGAGCAAAGCTGTGGCATCTCTTATTCCGAGCGTGTGTGGCGAGACTGGTATTTAAGAAGGAGCGAAGGGCAGGAGAGAGCAATCAGTGGTGCTGTGTGTTGGCGTGCGCATCTCGCCTTGGCAGAGGTCTTCCCCAAAATGGATATATAAGGGTGAAGGATGGGATCTGAAGAAAAGGCAGATACGGTAGTACAGGCCACAGTGGTGCAGAAAGCAAACTAGAAGTCACTTTTTGCAGAAAATGTTTTTCCGTGGGCGATGGGTTTAAGGCTTTGTCTTGGAGCAACCCTGCCTGGAGAAGGAGGAGCAGGAGGGGACCTGCGGGGCCGCGCTGGGGGCTGCGGGACAGCCCTGCCCGGGGGGAGATCCTCCGTGCCCGGGGCTCCAAGCTTCCCGCTGGGAGATGGCCGTGTGCCCTGTGCACGACCTGCCGCGGGCTGGGAGCTCCGTCACTGAACTTGCCCAAGGTTAGCGCCCAGCGAGCAGACGTGTCCTCTCTGTACTGAAAATGCATCGCTGCTAGAAGCCTCGCTAATTCACAGGATATACGCAGAAGTTGCTCTGCTCTCAATAACAAGCGTCACGTTCTAAACATGCAGAAATCCTGATGCGTTAACCTAAATAGCACAAACTGCAAAGCTTGGCACAAAGCTGCTGCGAATAGTGGTGGAGGTCGGTGCCGTGCGTTTCCCCCGACCAGGCTGGCGCCATGCGTAATGCAGGACTGCGACCCGCAGCAGATGCTCATGCCGAGTTATTTACTTTCCCAGGTGCCCGAGAAGCCGATCTCTGACGTGGTGCCCCCGGTAGGGTGTGCGGACTCTTTAATTTACGGGTTATTTTTCTTAAAGTAGCTTTTATACATGAAGAAGAGAATTAAAAAAAAAAAAATTGATTTTTCTCGTTCTCTGTATTCCAATGTAAATATTTTCCCTCAGACGTGAGCGAGTGCTGCCTCCTCAGCTTCCTCCTGAGCAGGATGGTTGTTGGTTGCTGCTGCCGTAGGCTCTTTGTGCAGGGGAGCGTCGCGGGGTAAAAGGAGAGAGAACCTGGAAGTAACGAATGGAACTGGCGAAGGCGCCTCCTGAAAAGGAAGGGCACAAACGCAGGCTGCTTCCCTCCTCCTCCTCGTTCTTTGTGAGCAATTATACGGAGGTGTCCTGGAGTGGGAGTGTTTACAGATACTCCCTATTTGTGGAGCGTTGAATTTTCTTTGTAGCATTCCAGTTATGACTTGGGTAATGAAGGGACAGTGTGCGCCATCCTAGCTTGTGCCTCTTGGTAGCAATTTTAATTGGAGATGGAATAGTAGAAAAACTTTTGAGGAATCGTAGCAGCAATAGCGCTGTGCTTAAGTGCGTCCTTGGGAGAGAAGCTGGTAATGCAACTTGTGATGCTTTAAAGGGAAACCTCAGTTTGTAGGAGACCTTTTCACTTGGAAATAATCTTCAAAACGCCAAGAACAAGATGTTGGCAGCTAGCGTTGAACTACGCGGTTTTGCAGTGGAGCGTGCTGTTTTTTTGATTGGCCATAACTTGCAATGTCATCTCTTAATATTCCTGGCACAAAATTGGAATGGTCTTAAAGCTTGTCCTGACGAATGCCGGTGAATGGGCAAAAATTCATTATTAGAGAGAAGTAGCTGACCCCAGACTGGTGTTCCCCAGGTTAAGTGAATATTGGGGGCTCTTGTGGAGAGGGAGTGTTAAAATTGCTGCCCACGACGAGTGCGCGGTGGTCGTGCTCGTTCGGTCTCCTGCCTCCAGCAGTGGCTGGATCTGGGCACTCTGCGGGGAAACTATGAAACCCGGAGTGGAGCCTCTGCTGAAACCTGCTGGTGTCGGACCCTCCTCTTGCCCGCGGGTTCAGCTCTGAAAGGGAAGGAAATACCAATGTCTGGGAACGCTGTTAGTCTGTGTGCAATAGGTGCCTAGGTTATGCCTAAATATATCTGCACCTGTTTAGATCTTGCAAAGATTTACCTATTTACGGTGAAATTCACTTGGTTGCAGTGTTGCTGGTTTTCAGTTTAGGGCTGAGAGCAGACCATACCTGTCTGGCCTAAATGAAAGACGAGGAAAAACATCCCAGTGTGTGTTTGCAGCTATACTTAAAGCAGTCTGCTCGGCGACCCATTTCGGGTCACTTGGGGGTACCTGGGAGGGCTCTTGGCAGTTCAGTTTTGCTATGTATTGGTCTCTTGCAAATATCTTTCGTGTTTTCCTGCTTTGGAACCTGGCCCTTACCTGCGGTCCCGTCGGATCGAGCGCCCTGGCTGCATTGGTGCTGCGTTGGTGCTGCGGCGCCCTGGACTTCGCTGGCATCGCCCTCGGGGCACGGCAGCCCCGTGCACGCTCCAGCCCGCAGCAGGGGCCGGCGATGCTGCGCTGGCATCTCTGCTCCGCCAGCGCCGAGTCTCCCCATCGTACGTAGAGATCCCCAGCGGGTTGAACGGTTCTGTCGCTTTGGTCTGCCCAGTTCCCCTCAGCTGTTTTTGTCTGGAATTATGGACTCATCAGCTGGAATAAACCACCCAGCTCTTCCCTTCCTGACCGTTGCTGGGTGGTTCTCATCCCTGCCGCAGATCTTGAGGTTTTGTTCAGTTTTAAATGATCCCGTAATCCTTGTTCCTGTGTGTATTTGACAGAATACTGGCAAAATTTAGAAACGCGGAGACTGCTGTCCCAAATTCCTGTGTAATACATGTGCTCCTGGCCAGCCGGGAGCTGCTTCCTGCCTCTCCGTGCTGAGTCCATGCATTCATTGCAATCAGCTTCCTGTGCCTTGCCCCCTCTTGTCAGGTGTGGAAAACTGAAGGATCTCCATGTAACTGGGGTCGGGATCTCATGGGGAGGCAGGGCCGGTGGTGTGGCGTGCAGTGCCAGGTCCGCAGGCTCCAACACGCTGTATCGGAGGGCTCCGCATGGGAGAGGCGTTCGGGGAAGAGCCCCCAAAACAGGCATGTGAGCCACTGATGGACAGATGGAGCTGAGCCTTAAATACATATATAGGGACGCGAGCAGGCCTCCCATGGAGCCATGGGTGCTCTCCTGGATGATCTGTGCGCGCGCAGATGGGATTTTGGGCTTGCGCCTCTTGGCAGCTCTCCCTGGCGGTGCTGCGGCGTCCTGGGACGGCCGAGGTGCCGCCCGTCTCCTGCGGTGCTCCCTCTGCTTCCGCAGCCTCGGGTCGAAGTCGGGCCTGTCTGTGTCTCTGCGTCACGCTGGGCACTTGATTATTACCAAAATAATCCTCATCCATCATCCTGGGCCAGGGAGATGCCGGGTGAATGAGTCTTATTGTTTATGACAATGTTTCCAGATAAAAGGGGAAAGAAAGCTTAATTTATGTTACGCTCGCCAGCGAGTCCAGCAGACGTTCGGAGCGGAGCAAAGGGTTGTCGCTGTGCTCGCAGCAGTGCAATTTCCTGGCCGATTGCCTGGAGTGGCAATGGACTTTGTCCCCAGTCGTGCGCTTTAACCTTGAGCAGGCGTCTCGGCAGCCTGGGAGCTTTCTGCCCCTGCGCTCGGGCTGCCGCTCGGATCTGCTCTGGTTCTTTAAACAAGTCTCCAGCAGCTGGGGGGGGGGGGGGGGTTTAGTCTGCGTCGTTATATCGAGAAATCTACTGGAAGAGTAAACCCTGGGTAAACATCCTCAATTTGCTGCCTCCTGAAATAGAGCAGCTTTTAGAATTTCAAGCCACAATTTGTATTCAAATGAAGGTCATTTGAAAGGTGTAACATAGTAAACAGCCATTATTTCATTTTGATAGTGGTACTAAAATTATAGTGTTGGTTGAATTATTTTAGTATAGGACCATTACCATCTCCCTAAAACACTTATAGGAATTTTTATATCACTGCTGCAGTCCTGAAATTAGAGGAAAATTAAAAATCACACGGCTGTGGTAGTGAAGTAATTTTTTGAGAGCATGCCTTCATTTTATTGTACGTTCCTTCTTCCCTCGCTTCCATGCCAAGAGATGCACATCTCCTGTCTGGGGCTGCTGCTGACAGATTGCTGCTGCTGTTCCTCTCCCATTTACTACCATGACACATTTCTGCTTTGCCTGCAGATTGCGCTGGGAAGCCTTCTCCCCTGCAGCAGGCACCGCTCCGCAGCGTGTTCGTTGTGCGCCGGTACTTACGGCTCGAGTATAGCGCATTTATTAGCAGCAGCACCTCAGAAGTTATCGGTCTGTTGGAAGAAGCATGATGCAAAGCAGTACGGGCAGAGGAGAGGGGGGTGAAATGCTGCAGGGCAGCTCTGGGGCGTTTTGGGGAATCCGCAGGTGAGCGCTGAGCTGGGAAGCGCTGCTAGCGACTGTGCAGCTGGCACCGAAGGGCTTGGGGTAAGCAAGGGTAGCGGCGTTGGTCGTCGTAGGGATGTTGCGTCGTCCCGTCCTGTCCATCCTCGTGTCACAGGAGCTTCCGCAGCAGCGGAGCCTGTGGTGCCCCATGGCTGGGGGGCCTGTGAGCACCTGGGCGACACTGCTCCACCTTCAGTTGAACAGTGTTCCTGGTACAAAACTTCTGCCTCCGAACCCTCCGCCGGCCGTGGCGCTGGGCGTTTGTCTGGTTGGAGCACTAGATGACTCAGTGCTGCCAAAAGGCTATTTCTGATCCTTATCCCAAGCCCTGAGCACTTGCCGTCCTGTGGCCCTTTCCATAAGGGCAGACCAGTCCGTTAGCTGTGGGCAGCCAGGTATCTTGCATAAATAGTCGTGCATCTGTCCCAGTTTGGCATGCCCTGATGCTAAACATTTGCCAGATGTTGAGAGTTTGAAGGTACCCCTTTGCAACTGCTGGAATAAAGCTACAAAATGGCAGATTAAATTTAGCATCAATAAATGCAAAGTAATGCACAGGGGCAAAACAGCCCTGATATACATGCACAGGGAAGGGCTGTAAATTAACTACTATCACATGGGGAAGAGACTAGGAGACATCACTGATAGCTCTCCAAAAAGATCTCCTCGGTGCTCAGCAGCTGTCAGAAGGGTAAATGGGAACAGAATAAAGTGGGAAGCAGCTTTGGGCCCCTCTGTAAATACCTGGTACACCCCTGTCCTGAATACTGCATGCAGTGCTCTGTGCCTGTCTCAACCAGGGTGCGGGAGGAGGAAGAAGAGGTTGGAGAGAAGCAACAGGCTAGTCCCAAGTATGAAGTCGCTCCCCTTTGCGATCGCACAAGTAGGCCAGGAGTCATCTCCTTGGGAGAGCAGGGCAAGGGAGGCAGAGGAGGGGCGTATCGGAGGGTAGCGGTGTGCACAGCGCACACAACCGAATGGCGAATGACGACTCGGTACTTCTCATCATACAGTGCTCGGGAGCTCCTACTGAAATGGTCAGACCGGAGGCTTGGAGCGAGTGGTTTTTCTTCACGATGTGAAGTTAGGCAGGGGAGCCTGAGGCCATGGGAGATGTTTTATTGCAGATACATCAGTGCATCCATGCTTGTTTTCTTCCTTTGCTTACGGTAATACAGCAAAGCATTCAAGGAACCCAGTGAAAGCAGAGCTGATCTGTCTTCTAATTTAAAAATTAATCCCTAGGAACATATTTCTGTGTGAGAAGGAGCAAAGAAGGCAGGTGGATATGCGCGCATCCTGGCAAAAGGCAACTTTGCCATGATGAGATCTAATAAATATGCCAACCACTTTCAGGTAACTAATTGCTCTGGGGTGTTTGGTGGATTAAAGGGCATTAAAATCTTCATGAGAAGTTGAAGTCTTAAGAAAACCACTTTGTTCCAGTTTGAGAGTTGACGTGTAGGGCTTTATTTCCATGGCACATTGGTCTTCATCAGTCACTCGTTGTCCTTGGTAGGATGTCAGCACTCCGATATGCAGCAAGGCTGTAAAAGTTCCTGTTGCTGAATAACATGGAAGAATGCGTTTCCCATGAGTCGGTGTTTACAGAAGCCCAGATATTATCCCATGTAAAACCGGAGCCTGTTTGAGTCAAAAGAAATATTAGGTGTGCGAACAGAGTTCAATTAATATTTACTTCAAAGCATTTCAATTAGCCATAACTTTTAATGGAAGAATTTCCATCAGTGTCTGCTGAAAGTTAAATGTTGATTAATGGATGTGAGCAAAGATTGTTTCGAGAAGCCTCTCAGAGATAAGGTAGCGTCTGAAACAGACTTAAACCAAATGCTTTTTAATCTGGCCAGCTCTTTACCCCTGAAACAATTTAGATTAGCTGAAAAAGGATGCGTGTTTAGCTGGTTGCTGAACAACATGCCATCGTAGAGGGGAAGGAAATTGCTTTATGCAGGCTATAATGTAAACCTATTTTAGATTTTTCAATAAAAGAAGGTGCCATTATATCACCTTACTTCAGTGCTCTTTGTCATTATATCATATTTTAAAAATACTTGTGTAGGGGAGTAGATATTCACTTAAAATCTCTCTACATTTATTTTCTTTTAGGAATACATATAATAAAACTTCAAGTTAATAGAATGAAAATAATTTCTACAATAACGGTTCCAGCAAATCTTAGCATTGCCAGGGTGAAGGTGGCTAGACAGAGTAAGGCAATTAGGTCTATTATTAGTAGCACAGTGGAAGGATTGATGTACAATGGGCTGCACGTAAGCAGAAGCCGTCAGACGTGAACTAAATTTTAATAGTGAAATTCTCATAGATTATAGCTCCCTTCATTAACATTTTCACACTTCGCTGACTAACAAATGAGGAAAAGGGCTTTCTGTACCAGTGGATTTATAATGCTCTGAATGCACTCCATACCTCTGGATGTGCCAAAGCTTAATCTCCCCTAACCCATGGCTGCTGGAGGATTAACTCTTTCTGCTGCAAATACCCTTTCACTCGGGGCACCGAGAGTGGTGGGGGAAAGAGCTTCCTGGGAGAGGCCGCGGCTGTTTCCCGCGGAGCGACTTGCGGCTGCAGCGTCGGTGCTCGGAGCCACATGCCTCCGGGATCGGGAAGTGGCTTTTCCCTTTGAGGCACTTCAGGGTTTGAACGTAGTCACTGGCTTGCATAGGGCAACTTAAGATTTATTTATTTTTTTAATTTGATTTTGTCTGAAGTCGCACGCTTCATGCATGATGTTTAAAAAAAAAAAAAAAGCCTTAATAATATCTCACAAGGCGAAGGAAGCCCTGACCGTCTTTGCAGGAGCTCAGGGATGTGGGCAGGTGTCCTCTTGGACTCTTGTGCTCTGAATTTCTATGGGGTATATTAAAATACTGAAAAACCCTTGAGATTCAGCAGCGAAGCTAGGAAAATCCCCAGCCCTGTTGGAAAGCACCACCCAGATGGTGGGTCTGGCACCCGGCAGTGCCGCTGCCGGAGGTGCGATGGCCATCGGTCATCTTCGTACTCGCTGGTGTCCTAAGGACGTGGCCCTTCCGTTTGGAGAAGGGAGGCAGGGGGTATTTAAGCCGTGGGTTGGGGTGTGTGTGTGTGTATATAAATATTAAAGCGTGTGTACACACTCGCTCGCGGCTGCCGTCGGCCCTTCCCTTCCCAGCGCGGCGTGTGCCGAAACCACCAAGTGTTGAAAACCCCTCGCGGAGAACCCGGTTTTGTTGTGCATAATCAGCTCCTACCGAAATCGTCCTTCCCGTGCTGCCTGCCGCAACTTAACGATCTGACTTGTATACGATAAAAACGCGGGGACTGTGCAAAGCAATGGTTCTTAGGTGCTGGAGACACAGATGGAAACTCATTTAACAAACTACAGCTCCCAGAATAGGCTCTGAAGTCTGTGCAATTACGCTGGAAAAACCCAGAAGAAACAGCAGCACTTTGCAGCCTGTCTATGAGGAACCGAGACGTGATGGAACCGTCGTTACGAGGAGAGAAAAAAGCAGATTGAGGCGAGCGCCGGTTTAGGGCGAGCGGTGCCAGCAGGGCTGCGCGGTCCTGGCCACGCTGGCGCGTAGCTGCGCAGAGACCGGCTCGGGGCAGGCTGAGCACCCCTGCACTCGTTTCGGGCTGGACGCGGCCCCTGGGGCTCTGCGCTCGTAGCCACTGGGACGCGTTTATGTCCTGCGTGCAGCGTGGTTATAGTTAAGCAGAAGGGATTGCGTATATTTTTATGGGAGGAAAAAACAGGTGTTTTGTGAGTATTTTTAGTGAAAAACTTTATTGGTGATAAGCTGGTTCTCAATAAAAGGAAGGAATATAGTGCAAATAAAATTCCCTTTAATTTATAATTCCTTAAAGATTTTAAGATGTGAAATTTCTGGTTTCTAGCTGTATCTCCTTGGCTAAGCTCAGATTCTTTATGGTTTTTGATCCCTTACTGCTTAAACTTTGGTGGCTTTGCAGTTGCACAGGAAGGATGTCAGTGTATATATATAGGAAAGAATATTAACACTAAAAAAATCTGAGGTTTTGCTGCTTTAACTGTACAGAAACCCCTGCAAACGATGCCTGCAGCTTGTAAGGAGCTGGGCCTGCCTTGGGGCTGGGCTTCCCGCATCCGCGTATTCAGCCTTGCAGTGCCGCTGGCCCTGCACCTGGTCACTGCAACTTAATAAAAAGGAAAAGCTGTCGCCCTCCCCCAAAACGGTGCCGTTGTGTCCATTCCTTGCTGTCCGCGGAGCTCATGTGCCTAATTCAGGCCGTTATTACAGTAAAGGGAGGAACAACTTAACCTTGCCGGAGCTGCTCCGTGCAGCTATCCTTGGGTCAAAGTCCTGCGCTCTGAACCAGCTGCTCTCCGTAGAGTATGTGCCGATTTTACAGCACTTTGATAATGACTTAGGAATAAAAGCAGCGTTTTAATGGAAAATATGTTATAAAGGGCAATTCTGCTGCTGGAGCACTCTATGCCATCAGTATAAAAGTACACTTCCCTTAATGAAGGGTATCTCAGATGGGTTCCTGCCAACATATGTGAAGATGGTGCGTTTTCATTTCTCCAAGCAGGAATGTACTTCCAGGAGATGACGTTATTAAGTATTGCTTTTCGTACCCCCACGGGGGGCTCTTTGGGGTGTCTGCTCGGAAAAGAGCCCGATTTCTGTTCTGCGTGAATCCATCTGTCTTGTTGCACGATTTGACCCACGTGGGGGTCTGCCGCAGGCGGGAGCAATGCACGCTGTCGGAGGAAAGCGGCTGATTTCGGTACTGGAGGCGTCTCGTGACGCGGGAGCTCCAGGCAGCCTCCGGCACCGCCGGTTTTGGGAGGCAGCGGGGGGTTTGCGTGGCAGCATGGACAGACTTGCCCAAATACGCAGGGGTCCTCGGCCCTGCGCGGAGGCCATCTGCGTGGAGCAGCCCTTCTCAAAAGGCCGGTTTTGAGCAGGGATGAGGGAGGAAACGCGCGGCAGGACTGGAATGCCCTCGGAGATGAGTATCACAACCTGTTCCATATTTATTATGGGCAACAATTTGACTAACGGAGAATTTAGATTAATAACATTCAGCCTGGAGAAGTAATTTCCTTTGAGAAAGCGATTTACATGCACTCTGCCAAAAAGAGCCGTCACCGCGCTCTCTTGTCGTGTCAGCTCAAATAATGAAGCCGAGAATAACATGGAAGGTTAATAGGTCCTACTTATCTCCTTAGAGCCGAGAAGGAAGATTTACAGCGCGGAGGCAGTCTTGCATATTTCCATTGGAAATGGAAAGGCTTTTCCCAGACAAGATTTACGAGGGCTCGTGGTTACCGGGCGTCTGCCCTGCTGCTGCCCGTAAGCGCGGCTGTCACCTCCCGGTCTGGTAGGTGCCTCCGTGCTGGGAAGGGAGCCGCCGTTCCCGGGGTCGCTGGCCGGGGCCTGTGCAGAGGCAGAGTCTGTCACCAAAGCGAGAATTGCTCTTAACTGACTATAACACCTTTAAGCTTGGTAGTTTGTACATGTGTAGCTGCTGCGCGGTGGTTAGAAATGGGTTAAAACATCATGGTTTTTCCCTCTGAGCTATCTGTTGTGTTCTAATGAAAAATAATACAGACTATGAACATGCCACTGTCTTGAGTGACCATGCGTACGTTTGCGGAGCAGCTTGGTAAGAGGTCCCCTGCCAGGCTTTCGCTTCTCATCACAGGCTTTGACAGCTTCCAAGGGAAGTTTCAGAGGAAAAAGTGTTTTAAAAACTGACTCTTCTGGAAATCTCTTAACTTCAGTCCCAGCTGGAAGGAAGTCTGTATCTTTGTGAATTAAACATTTACGTGTGCATATGTACATTTGTGTGTGCTTGTATGATATTTCTATCCACTTATACTTAGCACCTCTAGTTTTTTTTAATGCTTAATGAAGTACAGTGCTTTGGGGCAAATGTTGGCCATTCTAGCCAAGCGGGGCTCTTTGTTTTGGTGGTTTTCCCTCAGTAGTGACCTCTTGGAGCTCTTGGGTTAGTGTTGCTGGGCACAGGGGAGATGTGTCCTCCTGCGGAGACTATGACAAATCTCAGCTGAAGGGGGATCTAGTGGGGAGAGACGTGCCGCAGGGTATCTGCGTAGTCTCCGTTTTGACATAAACTAGTGCAACTTCTATCCTGTCTAGATGCCCCCAATGATGATCTACACGTGTGACCCTTAGGAGCGGGAGCTGCCCAGCTGCTCGTGCGTTAGCCGGAAGATGCTCCCTTAAACAGAAATAGTAATGACCTTGTCGTAACGAGTGAGGACGCTGCCGTGTCATCTTTTGCTAATGCTGGAAATAACTTGAGCCTCCCCTATAATTGCACTTCTTTTAAGAACGTCTTGCTTACATACTGGATGATAATGGCATGCGCAGGAGGGGGCAATTCATAGACATTAGAGCCCTGTCACTTCAGATTACTCTTATTAAATTCCCTCGTGGCACGTTATGGACTACTGCAGGAATAATTTCATTTTAAACAGCAAAGCTATCTATAAGTTACAGGAATACAAAAAAAGCTCTCAGATCTTTCCTCTGGTTCTGCTCTCCTTTGGCTTAAAAATGGCCAAGTAATTCTTTTTAAAATTGGCCCCGAGCTCCTGCTGCATGCTGCAAATCAGTAGAAGGATGCGTAGCCTTGGACAGTCTTTGGCATCCCATTTCTTTTGCCTGGAAAGAGCTCTTATTCTTCACTGAAAGTCTTCTGGCACCGCTTTCATCCGCCAGAAAGCGTAGAGAAGCTCCTGATGCGTGTCGCTGCCGCAATGCCAAGACTCCCAGAAAACGGGCTTCCAGACACGCGAGAGGGACGGCAGCTTGGGGAAGACGAGGAACACGGACTTCCAAGTCTGCGATGGTCCCTGTGCTGTGGAAAGCCCTTGCCCCTCTCTAGCAGTAGTGAAGCGGTAAACGCATAGCTGCACCTCAGTGGAATCGAGGTGGTTGGGACCTTCCACGCTCGAAGTGAATCATACCAAACTTGAAGTCTTGATCATTTAAATTTCATAATATGTTGGAGCTCACTTGAAAGAATAACTTGAAAAGGGATAGAATTGTTAATAAATGTTCTGTCTAGCACAAACTGTAAAATATTCATTTAAGTTGGTTATTTCACATTATTGAATAAGTGCAAAAAGAATTAACTTTCTGAACAGCTTAAGGTACAATTCAGTAATAACCTGAGCTCTTTAACGAATGAAATATTTAACATAATTTGCATATATTAGTGATGGAATGCAGAGCATAAAAAATGTAACTCTGGAGTTGGAGAATAAAACTGGGAGAAATAAATAGAAATTCCTCTCTGTAAATCTGAAGAGAAGAGGCATCCTTTCACAGCAGTAATAAAATGTAAAATATGAGAAAGGAAGTGATTTACCCTTCCAGGCAGGGATTTTTAGGAGCTGAGCTCTCCCAGTGAGGCGCCATGGACGTGGCACCACCGAGGTGTCCCCTCGCCTGGATTCGGAGCAGGGCCGGGCGTGTTCCCGGAGGGCGCTTGGGGTGCAGCGAGTAACACCGTGGCAGGGCTCCAGGCATCCTGGAAGGATTAACTGCACTTACTGTTAAATGCAACGTGAAATCCTCCTAAAGGGTCAGTCCAGTTTATTTGGCACTCTTTTCCCCTTGGCAAATGCGAAGGAGTTTGTGTATGTCTGTTCTAATTTGCTTTGTATTTGGTCTGGAAAACCTCTAGCTTCAGCACAGCAGGGAAGAAAACTGAACAGGAGTGTGATCATATTTTGTAGTTCTCAGATCCCAAAGCATCAGGAATATCATTGCTATCCAGATACAAAAGTTAATATGCACATAGGGGTTTTTTTCCCCTTTTTTTTCCCCCCCTTCCTGCTTATGCAGAAGGACCAAGGAAAACGAGTGCCAGGGCGTGGGCTGCTTCCACGACACTGCTGTCAGCCCCAGCCAGGCTGCTTCCCCTGGCAGTACCCGTGGGTAATTCTTGCAGGGAATCACGACTGCCTCCGGCGCATCTCGCTGGGAAGCGTGGAGGGGAGCGTCTGGGCCCCCCCAAGCTGCTCGCTTAGGGCTTTCCTCGAGCTTGCTGCAGAGACGCCCTGTCTCCAGGAAGCTTCTCTCCTGATGTGCGGTCGGGAGCTGCGAGCATCACGACAGCGGAACTCTGAACTGCCTCAGACCAAGCTGAGCTGCTGACTGCAAATCAGGATCGGGGCAGTGAAAAAGCCTGTGAACTTACCAAGTTGCCCTTTGACTCTTGAGGCATCTGGCTTTTATTTCCTCCTTTGCACAGCGTCGTAAGGTTGTCTCTGGGGAGATGCTGCAAGTGCCAGTAACCATTGCAGGAAAAGCTGCTTTAATTGGCTCTTCCCATTGCTGCTTTGGCCTCGGGGTGGCTGAAGACGTATCGTGTTGGTGGGAAATAACCACCAGTTAATGTTTGAAGCAAGGTCTGCTTGAAAAAGATGCAAACGTGTCAGTTTGAGTGGAGACCAAAAAAGGAGCAGTTGGCACCTGGCTTACGTTGGTTGTGGCAGAGACTGGTGGGAGGCGGTAAGGATGGATGAGGCGCAGACTCCTTAATGCTGAAGCCAGGCGGGATGCAGTGCGTGAGAAAGCAGGTGCTCTAAGGACAGCCGGGGGAGGGAATCCTCCAAGGGGATTTTGGAGGATCCTGCAGGCAAGGGATGCAATCGTTCCTCAGTGCTACATATCGACTGCTTGGGGCCGTGTCACTCGTCCGGTGGACCTTACTTGCCAGCCTGCGTTTAGAGGTATCGGCTGACTCACCAGCTGTTTTCTGTACAAGTCTTGCCTGTTTGTTGGATTCTGGCAGAATAATTCTTCTTTCGTGAGAAGCATTCCTTGGCAGGCAGTG
Source organism: Apteryx rowi (assembly GCF_003343035.1). Classification (NCBI taxonomy): domain Eukaryota; kingdom Metazoa; phylum Chordata; class Aves; order Apterygiformes; family Apterygidae; genus Apteryx; species Apteryx rowi. The sequence continues at coordinate 583,012 of NW_020450949.1, read as the reverse complement.
GATGAGGAAGAGAAACCTTCCCTCCACAACTGCAGCGTTGCCTCAAGGCATTTGACTTCCCTATAGTCTACGTGGCATTTTTCTACTTCTGGTGACATTGGAATTGTTTTCATGGGTTGCTAAGCAATTTCTATAATATAGCCTGTCTTTTAGGTGATTTTTTGAATGTCTGCAAAGGACACATCTTTTGTAGTCTTTCTCATTGTGCTAATCTACAGGGTGGGAACTGAGGAAATAGCACTTTTTCCTCCATATCTTTGACTTAATCATGTCAACCAAGCAGATTGCAAATGGGAACGCTGCCATTTGAAGACAAGGGCATGAGCAGACGCATCCAATGTGTTTTCAGTCTGGCAGCAAAGGTCCAGTTGTTGAGGGCCTGCAGTACCTCAAGAGTTTGTGTTGCTGGGTTAGGTAAGTGAGGCCTTGCTTAATTTGGCTCCCTAGCAAGTAGAGGCAAACGATGCAATTGCAGTCTAGTATGGTACCGGGGAATGACTGAGGGCTGATGGTGAGCTGTGTGTCTTCTGTCAGACCTCCCCACATCACTGCCCTGGAAGAATGTAGATTGGTTCGTGTCCTCCTTGTATCAGCTCTGCAGATTAAGGAGGTGGCTCCCCGGAGCAGGCAGTGCACCTGGAACCCTCTGCCAAGTGATGGGGCCCTCTAATCGCCAGCCTTGCTAGAACTGATTAAGGCAAGCATGGTTTCTGCTATCTTTCCTGCTTTCTGAAACTCTCAGTGCTATAAAACATGAGCAGTCTCTCTTCTTTTTTTAATCAAGTGATGCTTAAATGTTGATGAAAAGCTAAAAGATCTCTATGCGCTGGAGATTTCTCTTGGCAACGTGGTGCTTCAGTGTGTGAAAATGATTTGGGAACTCCTGTATTCAAAATAATCATGGTCACAGGTTTTTTTTGGATTATGTTAAATCTTTGCCAAGTCAGCCTTATAAAAAGGCTTCCCTAAGAATCAAGCCCCGTTGCAGATCTTTGAAAGGAGGGTTTGGGGGTTCTCGAATCAGGAAATTGAGAGTATGTTTCTCCCTCAAAACAGGTTCAGAGGTAAAGCCTCTCCTGGTACTCAGCAGACATGAAAATAGGTGTAGTCAGAGATGCCTTTCTCTGTTTTTTCTTCTGTCATTTCCTTCAGAAAGGAGCATTTTAGTTGATTAGATCATGACAGAACAAGTGAGTCATGAATAGTTTCCACTACCTGCTTCTGCTCTGTTGATATGGAAACCTGAACTGAAAGTGGTTCAGACAGTCCTGTGCAAGCTGCAAATAACAGTTTGTTTTTGGTGCAGTGACATTATAAATAGCCTGGGAGGCCGGAGGGTGTGTTGTGACTCACTCGTCTGTGCACATTTTGGAGACAGGCTCTCCTCTGTGGAAATCCCAGTGCCCTGCAGTAACGTGAACTCGTCTTGCTCTCCGTGGCCCTTGGGCTCCCTCAGTGACAAAGCACAAAATGGTGATGCTGGTTCCCAAACCTGGCACTGGTGGAAGCTGCCCTTATGCTAAACCCAAAGGGGATTGGGAGGCTCCCTTAATGCAGGTTTTGTCCCGGATGTGCCTGCCACCTTTTGCAGTGGGCGTGGGGGTCCAGGCCCCCCCACCCCAGCATCTCCAGTGCTGCTGTGTTACTCCCGGTGTGTTGGTGCACTGACTCCGGAGGTACCCATCTTCCGCACGTAAAAGATGGGTGACTGCCCTGTGTTGGTTCCCTACCAGATGGATAACGGCTGCTATTCTCTGGAGAACAGATGATAGAACAAAAAAGCCAGAAGCTATGTTTAAAAACACCCCCCAAAACACTTGGACCAAAGCTTTCTTGCCTTACTGTCATTCTGTAATTCTCCATCCAGCTTGTTGCTAGAGTTGATTTCTTGGTGTCCTTTGTTCACATATCCATCGGCCGTAACACTAACCGTCGCAGGACCTGCTCTCATCTTCTTTCCCTTTTACCCTCTCTGACGTACCTAACACAGGAGGAACTATCACTAACAACAGTCTGTGAAATGCCAAATGGTCTGCTGGCCTGTGAGCTTGCTGAGAGGTGCCGATACATGACTTATGGTGATAAAGTCCTCTACTCAGCCTGTGTGTCCTCACTCACCAATTAATAGAAACTAGAGTCTCCAACTGTCTCACTCTTTGATACTTTAGCAAAAAAAGTCTTTCTAAACCTAGGTAGTTCTGTATTAAATGCACACTTAAGTCTGTTCTCTTGTTGACTTGAGCTTTATGACTGAGTTGTGCTAATGGATGCTGAGCATGCATGTTGTGCCCTAGAGAGCAGGGACCCCTGAGCTAGCATTTCCTTAGAACGATTACAAGGTAAATTGGGGGCGATTAAGGCAGCAAAAACCACAGGAAAGGAAAATAAGAGGGTAACCTTGATACTTCCCCCATAAAAATAAAGAGAACGTTAATAGGCATTAGGTGACCAAGCAATTTGTTCTCAGCAGGTCACTTCAGGAGGTGGGAGCTGCTAATTTATATGCACCTATAAATTGCAGTTCATAATCAAAACAGTGGCAGGGTTGGATTCTCAATTATGTCCAATTAATATGGGATTTTCAGTTTTCCTTAAGTGCACTTAATTCATTAAATTCTTTTTCTTCTCTGGAAGTGGCCACCATTGTGCAAACTGTACAGTGAAATTAAGTGTGCTAGGGAGTAAACAAAATCTGCCTTTAAAGTAATTATCCAGTGACTAATGTAGTCTGTCTTGACAGCTGGATATATTTAACCTTCTGAAAGTCATAGCATCAGCCCTGGAACTCGCTGTAGTGCTCGCAGGTCCCACTTTGCTCACGTGGAATTTGAGTGCCGCTGGAGGGACAAATCTCCTGACTCCCAGGGTCTTGTCTTCAGCCTGTCTGAAGATAAATGTGCTAACACTGTTTGTTATAGCCTTTCCCCCTGCAGTGACTGGATCCCAGTTATGGACCAAAACCACAAATGGCCTCTTAATTCATTGAACACAACACATGGGCACTCTGTCCTTGAGAGAGAATAGAGATCTTAGTCTTGGCTTCAGTGCCAGTAAATTCCACTAAATAATTCTATGCTGCATGGAAAAAAGCCCCAGTTTTAAGTCTTCCTTCTTTAATTTTTTTTTTAACAAGGGAGAAGAAATGTTCATAAGCCATCTTCCGTAGACCATTCATTATGTCAGACTATCAAGTCTCCTGTTTTTCATATCCTTCATAAAAAGGACAAGCTACTAGCTGTTAGTCTGTCTTTATAGGAGAGCTTTTCAGACCTTGATCATGTTGATTGCTCTTCTTTAGCCTTTTTTGTTTTGAGTTTCCTTTTTGAAAGGATGATTGGTATTGCATGTGGTCTTCCAGATCAGGCAGCACCATTGATTCATCTGAAGACTTTTTCTCTTACTACTCCTTTATCCTATTTATGCAGCCTGTCTTTGTTCACACTTTCGCACAGCTGCACGCTGAGCAGAGGTCTCTATTGTGCTGCATGCATTGATGCTCTGATGATCTTGGATCATCTGGAGGTGATACTGTTAACTCAGAACCATGGAAGCTGCATGAATAATGCATGTTTCTCTTCCAGTGCACATTACTGTGCATTTCTCAGCAATGCATTTTGTTTTGATCATGTTGACTGTTCACCTAGCTTGTTTAGGTCTCTCAGCTGCTTCTCCAGTCTGTCTAATCCCGACACGTAAATATCTTTTGCCACATTCAAATTTTATCTTTTTGCTGCTCGCTTTCCTTTCCAGGTTGTTGGTAAATGTTAAGCAATAAAGGATGTAGTCTGAAGCCTAATTATAAAGGGAATTAGACAACAAATCTCCATCCAGCTGGAAACACTGATCTTCTCGATGCCAGACTCTGACTCTTGGGAAAGCTATACGCCTAAGGATAGAGAAAAACATGTTTTGGCTGGTCATTGCCGCAAGAGGCTGTGGGAGATAGTCCCCAGGTTGTTTCTTTGTCAGCACTCTAGTTACCTGTGTAAAGATCAGGTACTGACTGGGGGAGCTTTAGAGCCACTAGCAATGGTCACAATCTTTTCTACTGAGCAGAGCAGAATCATGGTTGCAGAAGGCCAGCTTTCATGAACCACCTCCACTGTCTGGCAAAACGGGAGTGATTATGTTGTACCGTTAGCCAACAGGATAGATAATATAATTAATAACTTACGAAGCTGTCACATTAATGTGGGCATGAAGCGTAGACATGGATGAGTATTCAGGGTCCCCTTTCAGTGGCTGGTTTTGGAAGTACCTTAAAAGAGGGAGGGTTGTTTTCATTTTGCTGTAGACTTGCCTTGACAGCATGCTAATGTCAATATTACCATAAAGAACATTCTGCTTTTATAATAGGCAATTTTGTTTTTGTTGAAAACGCATTGTTTGATTTCTAGAGTCATTCATTACAGGATCGAGGCTTCAGATTGGAGCCAATTAGACCTAAGAGTCGCTTTTACAAAGCTTTTTCAAACACCAAGAGCTTAAAGGTTAAAATTCAATGAACTAACAGCCATCTGAAAGAACTTTAAGGACAGCTATATGAACAGTCTGAGCAAAAGCCAGTGCTCTATAACTGGATTTATGCTTTAATGTATTTTGGTAGTGAGAGCATCAGTGTGTAATACAAGCATACATACAAGTGCATATGGTGCTAATATAATTTTTGCTACCTCCAATAATGTATTTTGTGCTGGGTGTATGGGCCAAGGTGCTGATAATCAGTGCTCTCAGAAAGGTTCCTAACTAGGAATGCAGTCCTGAACTGGTGTGGATGGGCTGGGAAGTGGTGGTGATGAATGGTTTCTGAGGATATGACAGTCGCATCTGCCTGGTAGAGGTGAAGCCCAGCGGAGCTGGAGCTCATCCTGGTCCCCGAAGGGTGCTGACCCCCGGGCTCTTAGCGTGCTCATCCTGGCTCATGTTGCCGGGGCAGATGTTCGGATTGCCGTTTATTTTAAAAAACAACAGAAATCAACCACTTAATGTAAGGACCATGAAACAGCCTGTAATGCTTAACCTTTGGAAATATTAGTGCTGTGAGCCTCTTCCTCTGTTTAATAAAACATGAGCAGACTCCAGCACAGCCTGCGGCGATTGTCAGGTTGTTGCTTAAAGTCACGAGATGACCTGGCATTGCACAACGAGACAAAATGCAGGACAAAACGGCCGGACTTCTGCAGACCTTCGTCCCTCCTCTGACACGTTATTTCTGCAGCCTCCTTGGATAGACTGTGCAGAAAGGTGCTCCTTGTTGGACTCCAGGCTGGATGCCAAGGTGATGGACAGGTAGGAGCTGGATCAACCCGCCTGGAGATGGGGAGCGTGATTGCTGGCTAATTGGCTTTAACCTTGGAGAGCTAAACTAACAAGCGGTGTCAAGGAGAAGCTGATGGCTACCCCTGTGCGTGTAGGGGATGTCCTGAAATCCCTGGACTCTCCGAATGTTGAACGGAGGAGTTGTGTGAGGCAGAGGGAGACCCGAAAGCTGCTGCAAGGGGAGCTCCGAGTGGGCGATGCTCCCTGCGCTCAGCAAAGGGGATCAGGCAGGAAGAAACTAAAATAACGAAAAACAGGGTTTCTTTGTGTTTGATCCAGCTCAGCCTCAGTGTCCGGAGAAGAGCTGCAGCCTTTGATCTCCGAAGCCTGCGGAGCTGTCGGGCTCCAGCAGCGGCTGCCCGAGCGCTCGATGCTCGGGGCTGCGCCCCGGAGAGCCCTGGCCTGGGGGCCCGTTCCCGCAGCCGCCCTTGGCCTCCAGGCGCGTCGGCCTCCCCGAGTGCTGCCCGACACCCCAGCCTTCAGGCAGCGGTTCCTAGTGTTTTATGCCAACTTCAAGGCTGACTCTTTCTGAGGAGAAATGCAAGAAATCTTGGGCAGACTATTGGTTTGCTGCCCTGATACTATCAGAACTGTAAATGTCCTTTATTACACAAATGGTTGTCCTTTTTTTTCCCCCCACTTAAACGCTTTCTCATAAGTGAAATATGAATAGAATCTCAGAACTGAAAATAACTTGCAAAGAATTTATAGTTCCCTGATGTTGCTCTGGTTTTTATAGTGTTTACTTTCTGTTCTAAAATATCAAATAATTCACAGTTGGTGGGTGAGTTTTCAGTGTGGGTAATTTTGAATGAAAAATAGATGGCAACAACAGTTCTTTCTAGGGGGTCAGTTCTACTGTGACTACCTAAGACTAATGGCGCTGGATTAATAATACAGGCTTGCTTTAATATTCATAGCCTGCTACTTATGTAGACTGGAAATATTTTCACTTTTATGTCCTGCATGAAACTGTAAAGAGAGGACAGTTTCATTGCAGCTGTGTGCATAATGAGTTGCACAGGAACTGATCCTGTACATTAATCAGCATTTGTTAGCTGTTTCTGGAAACTTGACCTGTAGTTCCCATTACTGCTAAGAATCTACTGATTTACTAGATTAAATCTGGCATATACATGCAGGACTTGAAAACCACAACCTAGCAGTGCTAGCTAGGAATTGGAAATTGCAGCCAGATTCTAATATTCATTTTTCATAGTTTTTTCTTTTTAAACCTCAAGTAAGTTACAGTTAAAAGGAGGAGGAAGAACTTAATGAGCCATGAACACTTAAAATGAGGAAAGAGCCTAACATCTAGATTTATAACACTATTTACTGGATTACCAGGAATATGAAGGAAGACCGAATGGTGCTCAGAAGTATATGCACATGCTCTGCAGGTCTAGACACACGAAATGCAGGCTTCCCCATATGCTGCTGCTCTTCTGAGTACAAAATACCAGTGTATGTATCTATACTAACAATAGACTGTAAATGCAAAGACAGGCGCTAGGAATTGAGGGGATGTGCTGAGCAGGGTGCAGCAGAGATTGCCCTTATGCCATATCCTTTTTGTAGGATCTTAGGGAGGGGACTTTAAGATCAAATGAAGCTTTCATAAAATTCAGAGCTTATATTAAAGGAGGAGGAGCTGTGACCCAGAATTCAAGCAGGAAAATGCGAAGAGTCATAGAGAATGAAAAAGCACGTGCACCAATTAACAAAAGGAGATTCTGGTGAAAGTGGTGGAGCTAGCGCATAGCCGGAGAAGCTTCCAAAGCACCTATGGAAAGCGGTCTTTGAAAAGCAGCCCTAATGGTGCAAAAAGCAGAGATGGGCAGGGAGGTGATCTGGGGCTGCTAGCTGGTGCTGAAGCTTTGATTTGCACAAGTGGGAGCTTGGGCGGGGGGCACCCTTCGCTTCCCCCAGCTCTGACAAAATGCAAGTAATGGAAAACATCATGTACTGCAGGGGCACTGAAAAAGCATCAGAAGTAGCTGGCGGCTGAAGAGAGGGACTCGGTGAGAAGGATCAAAGGACTAAACTGGCCTCATTTTACTATGGAGAAGAATGCAAGCTAAAATTACAGGGACCCCCTGAGAAAGGATTTGTTAGGTTTTTTCTCCTGCTCTTCGTCACGTGGTAGGTGCTGAGGTAGTGTGGTGCTGGAGACCATCGCAAAGTAGCAGTCAAATGACTTGCCTGGGCCTGAGCTTCACGGAATTTTATTCGCAGACTTTTCCCCCCCTCTCATCAATAGCAAACTTGAAAACAAATTGGTGGGAGGGGGAAAGGGAGAAGCAAACCAAGCTCCCTGTTATTGCAGCTTCTGGAATTCCTGACAGTATGGTGAATGTTAGCATTAAAATGTTGCTTCGAAGCTCAATATTACTGCACGTATGGTATTTAAATATTTGTAATCAATGCAGCAGCCTGAAAACAACGTTCTCGGACTATTGGGTCTTTAAAAGAGAAAAAGAAAAGACAAACTGAATGTTAGCTATGCTTTTCAGTGACTGGGAAATCAATAGTTGCCAGTTCACATTTTCATTTCCATTTAATTTCTTCTCTATACCTTAGTTTTATTTCTGTATACTTTCCTAACCTATCTTGAGCCACACTTATATCTGCTGGGTTTTGGGGATCCTGTTAGTCCTACAACGAAAACTGCGACAAAATCTAATGATTTTTCGTCTGCTAGGACTTCAGAGAAATGCACTTGTGTAGCATGGGACTGTGGTGATGGAAGGGAAAAGCAGGAAAGCGTGTGTGGGGGGGAGTGAATCCTTGTCTCATGGCAAAACGGTGTGACTTGTCAATATAAATAAGCAATAGATGTCTACCACTGATTACAAGCTGTCATTGCGTCTTCCTTAAATGCACATCGACCTAAAAGCAAAAGCAGAAGGGATTATGACTGGGATGGAAAGCTCTGTATTATGTATTTCTTCCTGGGATGGTCTTCATTCCGGAGTAACGGATGAAGCAGGGCACAAGGGGAGGATTCATGGTGTAGTTCAGCTGCCAAGTAAACACGTTCTTGCTTTTTGAGCTATAAAGGGCAAATCTTATCACTAGGCAGTTAAATTATCTGTTTTATCACAATCCAGTTATTCGTGCGGAATTTCTTCTTTGTATTCACTCTAAATAGCTTTTTCTTCATCAGCATCCCACTCGGTGGCTGTTGTCCCCTACCTCTGCCCTTTATGTTCAGTTGAGCTCAGCTTTCCTGCAGTGAGGAGTGGAGGGACCTCTGCAAATTTGGCTGTACTCAGGTCTGTAGCTGCTTTGTTCTGTCTCCTAGAAAGAAGACTTATTTCTTAATTAGTTTTGTAATAGGATCATTTATAATGTTTTAGGTAAAAATACCAACAATTTCAAAAGGTCTCTTATCTCATTGACACACTGGGTTTTGTTCGAGATTTATTTGGATTAATTGGATAGATGTTTGGGAAAGAGAACAAATACCTGCTGATATTTGATTTTATTCACACAGCTGTGCGATGAAGAAAAATGGCAGCATAAGACCTTAAATTCCATTGCATTGTCTTCAGGAAGATCTGTGAAGGATATTTGGGTCCTAAAAATAGAACTTTGGAGCCTTATCGTTGCAGTTAGCTGGAGAATTTCTAGGTCTGTGTATCAAGATGTCCTGAAAAGGCTTTAACAAGTAGGTATAGCATAGTCATTTTTGGTCAAATGCAGAGGAATTGTTTCCCTCGCTTCCTAAAACTTTTGTTGTCTATGAACATTGCAGTGCAAGAAGTTTTTGGTTTCTACTAGTAGATGGGTCTGTGAGTAATGAGTGATTATTTTATATAAAATGTTTGGACACACTTTTCTGCCCAAGTTTCTCCTCTACTTATTTTGTCCTATACTTGATATTGGTCTTTCTTCCATTTAGATTTTTTTAGTTCTAAATGAAGCAATACAAAACTATGGACTCTTGCCACAGATTCACATCCGCTGATACAGAGATGACCCACCTTTACAAAGAGCAATCAAAAGCTGGTTGCCTTTCATAGGCCCATACTCTTTTGGTATGTTGAATACTCCAGAAAATATTTGGGAATGACATTGGTGCACTCCATGACTTCATTTATAACACTTTTTTTCATAAAGTTTCATAGGTCTCATTTTGCTCAGGTACTGCTGCTGATGATACTATGACACTCAAGACTATCAGTGCAATGGGATCTGTTCACATGTAACATCAAAAATTATTATATGGATGATAATGCATCCTTCAAAATACATTAGGATTCTATGAGTAGCATTGGTGTCTCCTTTTTAGTGTTGTTTACACAATGATTTAGGGGCATTTGTGCTATAATATTTACATATTGCCTTAGAGGTTGGAAAACTCTTCCATGTAAAGAACTTAAGATAAATAAAACCACTAAATAATCATTTAAGGTAAACTAACTCCTGGATTTCAATGTAAGCCTTTAGGAGAAGAGCTCCTCTTGTATGTGCATCTCTTGGGGGGGGGGGGAGATGGATGTATGAAGCACAAAAGTGCTGGCATCTAAGTTACTGTTTTACGCTAACTAGGATATAAGCCCAGGTATAAAAAGGCCTCCTGAATCCTTTGCAGGACAGGTCTGCATTATCCACATGTAACATAGAAAGCAAAACATCATTTGCTCCTCTGTCTGGATTTCCTTGCTTTGTGGCTTTCAGTCTGACCAGCATCATCATTCTAACATAGTTTTTATCATGATTTAATATGCATCTTTTAAGAAGGATTTTAATTCCCTGTTTGAAATAAGAAAACCCCATAAATCAGACACAGAATCTTTTAACATTTACAGTTTTAAATGAATTCCTGTTGAGAGTCTCTTAAGCTAGATTTATATCTGATTTTGCATTGAACTGTGTCGTTATGTGGGACTAAAAAACTCTTACAAAATTAGGCATAATGCAAAAACATGCTGAAAAGACAGTTCTGCAGAAATGTGGAACATTATTATGTTAGAGAATATTGGAGTGAAGAATATGCAGAAAGGGACAATTACCATGGACATTTTCCTTTTAATGAACCTTGTACAATTCTTTGGAAAGGTTTGCTGCTGTCTCCTTACAGAGAAAGGCAAATTGAGCAAGCATTGGTATTTTCAGCTCATCTGAAATTTCAACATATAGTGTCTCGTTACAAAGAACAAGCCTGTTTGTTGCTCGAGCAACGGGAACAAGGATGAATTGGGCTGGACGTGGTGATGTTCATCGCCGGCCCCGGGGTCAGCAGCCTCCCAGGACTGAAAGCAGAAGTGGCCACTGCCTTCACCTTGGTTTTGGAGGGTGGCATGCAGAGGCTCGTTAGCAAGGAGCACACGATCGTGTTTTTAATCTACAGGGGATGGGAAATTGGTTTCTGATCTCAAATCTTTGAGCGTGTGGTGGCCTGGCAGAGCTTGCTCCGTCGTTAGATGGGGATCTCCTCTGCCAGGCGCTGGCCGCGGGGTGAGGGGAGCGGGGTCCGCGCGTCGGCCCCGGGTCCTTCCCCAGCTTGGCCACGTGAAGTTGCCGGAGACTCCTGTGACTGCCCGGCGCCTTCCTTGCCTTGCCGTCCTGTAAGGATGGGCTCCTTCCTCCCAGTGAGGGCGAAAGCTCTTGGTCACGGGAGCCAAATGCAGGCCTCTGCAAGCTTTGCGTTTGAAATATCGCAGTAGTGTTGAATAGCAATTTAAGACTATGAATTTTGCGGTTAAAGGGTAATTACAGCTACCACGCAGTATCCTGATTTGCCTAATTTGGAGTCTCTTGCTTGTGTTAGCACTGCAAGTGGCTTAAGAACAGATGCATCTTCAAGGCAGGTGAATATATTTCCATGTCCTCTAGAGGGCCTTTTTCACCTGTTGGTAGAACAAATGTGGGAGCAGGAATTTAGAGGTCATTAAGTCTTTAATTCTTACACATTTCATATATGTATTTTATTCTTTGAAGCTTGAAAAGAGGGGAAACTCTGCAGTTTCTCAGCCAAATCATTTTGGTGGCAGGTTGCAAAACAATAATTAGAGGAAGGAGGAAAAAAAAAAAAAGCTTCCCCAAAATGTTTGTAAAACCAGTTCTCCCGATCCTCGCAGCTTGAATTCCACCAGTGTCTTGCTGTGCTCCACTGCAGAGTAAATGGATTCTCATCTACCCTTAAGTCACTCTGGCAGGTTTAAGAAAGCCTTGTATCACCACATATGCAAGAATCTGACCCAAAAGCTCCAACGCACCTTCTGCATGCTGAAGGGATACAGAGCCGAGTCCCATTGTAGAATTCGGAACTAGTAGAGGTTTTTCAGAAAATACAAATAAACATTTTATATGGAAATGTAAAAGCCTCTATCAGTTTCCTGTGAACAAGTCTTTGTTTCATGAGATCAAATGCTTTTATATGTTTCTTGCTGTTAATGAAAAGTCTATAGCAAACCTGAGCATTATGAGTGCGAAAGTCTTGATTCTAGTTATGAAATTGCCTTTCACAGAAGAACGTGCCCATTCATATTGGCAGAAGTTAATGTAAATAGCTTTGCAGGTTTTCCTCTCTGTAGATCTTCTCCAATATCTGCTATTGGATTGTTTGGTTGATATGGGCTTGGCTTTAAGCACTTCCGCACCCGCAGTGAACTCGTGCTTTCCATTTAAGAAATGGAAAAGAAGTGAGTTTGAAGTCTTCCAACATAGTTTTTTGATAGAAAATAAAAAGTTAAACTTTGCATTTGCTGGTAATATGGTACTTAAACCTGAATAAAGTAGGAAAAAATTTAAATTAGTAACACAGATACTGCCTGAAGTATTACTTTAGTTACTGCTCTTCCAACTTGAATCAACTTTGTTATATTAAAAAAACAAAAAAAGCCAAAAGAACTAAATATTCTCAATTTTGCTTCTGTGATTGAAGAAGAACCCCCACCACCACCACCAAAAAAAAATACAAGGTGCGGACTGGAAGATGCCCAGTAGCATAGCCCAGCTTCCTTAGCTGCTGGGAAAGAATTTGAGATGGGAAGGAGAAGGGACAAAAAATGATGCTGAATTTTAAATACAGCATTAGTTTCATATGTTTTATACTAAGATCCTTTGAATTTCTCCCTTACATGTGACAACCTGACTGTAATTCTTGATGTTTATCATGGCACCGAACATCAAGATCCAACATTTGAAATGGCTGTACTGTTAGAGATTTAAACTAAAAACTGCATTAGCTGGGAGAGTTTTCCTGCTGTGGCTTCAGAAGGCTACAGAGCTGCTTTTGAGGAGGAGGTCAGGGACTCGGCAGGAGAAGACATCCCGACACCTAAATGCCCGTGCCGGGTTTGGTTCCGGGCTCTTCCTGAGGCTCGTCAGACTGAGATAAACCCGCTTCCTGCTGTCAAAGTCTGGACTTGCTAAAGTAAATGATATTATTAAGGAAGTTTCACTAATGTGCTGGTCTCCCATGAGACACTCGGTAATCGGATCCTGAGCTTGCCATTAAATCGTCTCATGTTTATTCTGGGCAAAGTCATAGGAGCCTTTTATTTTCGCTAAGTCTTTAAGTAAAGACTGCCCTTTTATTTTGCAGTCAGCAGGGCGCTCGGTCTTGTCTCGCCTAGAAAGACGTGTTACAAAGGTGAGACGCGCGCTGGGTCTCCGGGCGAGGTGTCCGCAGATGGTCTCGGGAGAGGTGCGAGACCTGCACAGCTGGGTCTTCTCGCTGAAGACAAACTCCCGCTGCTCCGAGGTCCTTCGTGGCGAGGTGCCCCAGATTGCTCCTTGTGTTTTACTGCGGGACAAGCAGACCGGGCGGAGGAACCGGCCTCCTTCTTTAGGGCGAACGGCAGCAGCACGTGGCCATGCGGGGTGATAGCGAAGGGGGATCCTGGGCTCGGAGAAGGCGGGAGAGCAGAGGGCAGCTGCTTGCCCGGATGTGCCCAGGGTTTTGCACGGTGCTTCGACATGTTTGCTTAGTAAAAGTACTTACTACGACAACTGCGTTGTAAAGAACATAGTTAAATGTCCTCAAATGAGCTGTTCGTGTCCTAAGCTGTGTCTAGGTACCTCAACGAAGTTGACACAAGCACGATATTTGCATCTGGCTCCACTTGGAAAAAAAGGAACACTGAAAGAATCTCGCTTTTGACAGAATCGATGAAGGAGAGCTGCAGACAGGCTGTTGTAGAAAATGAAATACTTCTGTTTGTTTTTGTAACGGTTGATAGCAGGCTGGAGCCTCTTTATAGTGTTTGCCTATTGGGTCTCCAAAGCACAGAGAGACTCTTCAGTATCTTCATACCACTCGATTGTTCCAGTTTGGATTGTGTGAAATAATTGATGTTTTTTACTAACTATTATGCAGTAATTAATGCACTGTAAATACGTATTTCTTATTGAATTTGCCTTTTTTCCATTGCATATTTGAAATAGTCTATTGTTGTTTAGCCACTGTTCCAAGCTACCCAAAGGAAGTCTCATTAGTAGTGCCAATAATAACAGCAAGCAGAGAATTTGCATTTTTCTTTAAATCACAGGGTTTAGGCCTAGATCATTTAAAGAGTAATAATAATGACAGGATCATGTAAAGATCTGTGGGTATTTTCCGGTAACTAAAGATTCAGCCTTATTTCATATCAATCTGTTTTACTGAATATCCCTCAGTTTAGGACTTAAATTGAGGACAAAAGAATCTACCTTAATCCCATTAGGGATTTGCTGATTCAGGGTCTGATTTTTGCAATGCTTGTGACTAACTGTACTTGTGAAGCAGGTGATTCAGGACAACCGTTGCTAAGTGTATTGGTGCAGAACTATGTTCATAAATATATAGTTGGTCTTTATAATAAGTTTACTGTTGTGCATGCATCTGACAGGTAGAATTGCTAAGCAGACCTCACTTAACACTGGTACCTTTTAACAACCACTTATTTGTCTGTTTTTTCCTTTCTTTTTCATATGTTTGAGAGAAATATTTCTTATGTTAATCCAGTAACTTCATTCCATGTCTACCCTTGGAAATAAAGCACTTCAGTGAGCTCTGGTCATGCTGACCTAAAAGTAAATGCTTGTCAGCTTGGTTTAACCCTGAGCAGAGCTCTAGAAATCTGTACAGCTCTATCAGTGATTTCGTTTTGGCACTGAACATTTCCAGCATTTTCTCAAATTAAAATTTGAATTATAAGTCTAGAAGAGAAGGCTGAAGTCTTGCTTGTGCTGGAAACTGATTTAGCCAGATCTATGAAAACTGTCCAAACTGGATTGCGCAAAATAAAACTAACAACTCTAAAATGTCAGTATATACATATATATTTGGAAGAGGCGCACTTCTGTCCTCCCCATAGTGGAGGATATGACAGTTTGGCCGCTTCCCCGTAGCGTTTCCGAGCGAAGGGAGGGAGCCATGAGGAGTACCACGCGGCTGCCTGCGCGTCCCTGCAGATCCGCCCATTGGGATTTATTTTGGAAGCTTGGTGCTGGCTGGGTGGGGAGTAAAGGACTTGCTTCTTGCGCGTTGCCCCAGGAGGATGCTCCGAGCGTGCTTGCGTTGCCCGTCTCCCTCCGCAGGCCCTCGCTGGCGGCATGCCCGGGTGTGTTTGCAGCCGCGTTTTTGTTGTGCTGAGGCTCTTGTTTGCTTCACTTCTACGTGCATTTAAGAGTTAAATTAAGCTGCTCAAACACTAAAACTTGACGCGTGGTAACTTCAGCTGCATATTGAGTACTTGATACCATGACATTATTGTGGAACTTCTTCACAGTCAGATGACTTCATCAGCTAATCAGAGCTCAGAATTTCTAAATGTCACTTTATAATGTCTAATTAAGGTTACAGTTTGAAGACATCATGTACTTTAATTGAAAACTGTAAGAGTAATCTATTCAATTTTTTCTGTTAAATTAATAGTATGGACCTTTAACAGATGGTTAGTAAGACATTGTTATTAATGAAAACATCCTACTGTTTGAAATCCAGCCACTTGTCGTGTTGTATAACTGGAAGAAATAAGACATACATCTCCCAAACAAAATGCATTTTCCACTACATGGCTTTATTCTTCTATGGTGCCAATTAGTGGTCCCAGTGCTGCTATTATGCCTCTTTTGGAAGATTTAAACTTTGCAATGGCTGGGAATATATTTTCTGATGGGCAAGGCTTAGTGAATGAATTGGCAGCAGTTAACAGACTGCAGGTCATCTGATGCCTCTCTAGAAAAAGAGGGGAAAGCAGTAAAAACATTTTGAGCAGAAAATACTTTAATCCATTAGGATGGTAGACCAACTGGTCCGGCTCAAGCTATTTGGTGATATTTCCAGGCCTATAAATAAGTGTGCATTTGCTTCAGGAAAACATGCACCATGCTAATCATGGAGAGCTCCCCCACCGCACCGCTGTTCCTGCAGAGCCGATGTCCTCCTCTGGCACTGTCTCCTAGTGAACATCACGGAGTTGTATTTGTTGGTACCACGTTTTGCTGACAAATCTCTTGTTCTTTCCTTATGCTTTCTCTCTCCCCCTCCACTGCTTTCCTGCCTCTTGGGGCTGGTGGTGGCAGCAGAGACTCGGGAAAGCCAGAATATTTATCACTTTCTCCTATGCAGAGGCTCTAAAATGGCTTCTGAAGAATAAATCTCCTTTAAGATCCTTTCAGAGCAGGGTTTGGCTTATTGCTCCAGGAATAATGAACGGGGTGGGAAGTCCTTTCGCGCACAGGTGACTAGCGGGGACCTGCAGCAGTGACGGAGCTGGCAGGCTCCAAAAGCGATGTCCTGCTGCCTTGTGACTGGTGGCTTGCGTCTTTGCCTGCTAGAAAACAAATATTCAAAAGATCCGCTGTTTGCTTGCGCCTTGACGCGGGGCATGAGAACAAGCACCAGATCTGTTGGTAGTTGCTGATCAACGTTTCCCAACAGCGCTGTTATTTTTGAGGAGGTGGAAGTTGCATCAACTCCTAGGAGATGATGTTTGTGAGTCAGAATTAAGCAGCGACTCCGTTGCATAACGCTGCTGTTTCCTCCCCAAGGATACTGCGGGACCTGGGACTAATGCGAGCTCCTTCGCACAGGGAATAAAGACGAGTAACGGAGGTCTCGTAAACGGAGCCCGCTCACTGCGGTCCCTCGGTGGAGGGGAATGGAGTGCGTCTCGGTGCAGCAGTGACTGCAAATGATTCAATTAGACTTAGCTTCAGATATTGATAATAAAATCTAGCTGCCATCTAATTAGATAGAACATTAGTTGGTGTACCCTTACTCAATTAGAAAAATACATTTTAAATGAAGTTTTAATTTATTTTTGTCTTTAATTCAGTCACAGTGGAAAAGGCAATTTAGTAATTTGAAAGCTGACTTTCAGGTACTTTGCATCAGAAATCAAATGAAATAACAATTTGCCACCACATTTCTGTTCTTTGTTTTTAAGGGCAATTAAAAGGAGTCCTGTGTAAGTGTGATTGCTCCTATGAAACTGGGTGGCACTGCAAATATCTGATATTCTGGCTTTTATAATCAAATATCTAGCTGGCAGTATATAAGGGAAGGACACAAAAGCAGGGCTGTTGCGTTCCTCTGTTTGTTTATAAAAATAAAAAACTAAAAGAATAATTATTTGGCAGCTGCTCTCTGCAAGTTATGAAATGATGTCAACATTGATGCATGGTTCAGAATTTTATTACTGCCAGCCGAGGTCTCTCTCTTATTCATCTTTTTTAATGTTCCCTTCCGCCTCTCCGTTTTCAGCTGTTTGTCAGAAGTTACCTTCAGAGGAAAACCGCCTCGTGCTCTGCGTGCAAGCGCAGGCTCCTCGGCACGTGTCGGGAAGGCTGCAGATCTTAACCTTTGCGAACAGCGCAGATTATTTGTAAACCACTGCTATTCTTTTCCGGTTCTGAGCAGGCATCAGAGGAAAACTCCATTGATTGTGTTTGTAATCTGAGGTGCTGCTCTGTGCTTTGAATTATATTGTTTTGGTTGAGAATGATACAATTTCTAGTGACAGTTGCTTCATTTAAGAGTGAGCAAGTGATGTGCCCGAGTGTCATGGTTTGATTTGCTGGGCTGCGGTGAATCGCAATAGGAGGCGGTTTAGCACAAATGCAAAGGTAATATGAAAATGCCCTTTCCTTTTTGGTGTCGCAAGAGAGCAGTTAGAGTGGAAATTACTTGTGTCCCTTGATACGGATGCGGAAGTCAAGAGCAGCAATCGGCATTCTCCAAATTAGAGCCGGGAGAGTCAATGGGGAGAAAAGCCTGAGATCTTGAGATTTTGCTGCCCTTTTATCTAAGGGTGCTTCAGGGCCGCAGTTGCGTTCCCAGGAGCAGGACGCAGCCCGTTTCTGAGTGGGGCTGGTGGCCGGGGTGGTGACGTGCCACCTTTGGCCTCCGCCTTGGCGAAGCGGAGCTCGTGTCCCACCTGGAAAGAGCCAGCGCGTCCACGCTGAGGAACTTAATGTGGAAATTACCCCATCTTTCTAACGTAACGGGGAACAGCCGCCTTTCTGCTGGCACCCTGGGCCGTCGTTGAGATTTCGGAGATTGTTACGGGTCTGAGACAGGTAGGTTTGACGGACTCCCATGGGAACACGATGTCCCAGGCTGTATCTTGTACTTGTGACCCTTCTCGGGACTGGCAGCAGTGTAGGTAGTGAGTGTCGTCTACCCTGGCTATTTCGGTGGGGCGTGGTGGTGGGCATCCCGGAGGAGCGCCGGAAGGGCGAGATTAGCGCTTCAGCCCTACAAAGCACTACATCCGGATTTGGTTTGCTGGTAAGTGTTACCTGCCGGATCTTTCCAAGGTCTCTGCCATATTTCTGCTAATCTAATCTTAAATAGAAACCCAACAGATGGCTCTGGTTACTGAGAGTTACACCCCAGTTTCATGTTTCATTCAGCAGATCATAAACTTCTTTGGCTCAGATAAAGCTCTGTTGGCTTCTTTATTGCCCAGGACAAGCTGGCTGAATTGAAATTGTTCAGAAATCAACTTCCAATTTCCCTGGGGGACATAAAGTACTTCCAGAATCACAGGTCTGTAGGCAAATCCTTAGGGATTTATATTAGTCTTTCTAACACAATACAAAGGTTTTTTTCCTTTTGTTAACAGAAATGCTCTCAGTAGAAGCAGGCATTAGAACAAGGAGAGATTCGATATGGGGATGTTTGCTTTAGGTTTTTTGAGGGGCTGGCTGGGTTTGGGGGGGGGGGGTTGTTTATTTGTTTAGGTTTTTCTGAGGAAGACTTACTCCAGGGTTGAGCTTGTTGGTGTTTTCAGGATGAGGCAGGACATGCATTAGACCTATGCATCAACACAATCCTACAGGCCATTTCTTTTTTTGTTCTGTGTCCCGATGAGTCTGCCTTTCGTCAAGATGACGATTCAGCTTTTCCTGTCGCTTTGGACACATCTGCTGCTCGGTATCCTCAGCCTGCCCTAGTGGTCCCGTTACTGCTCCCGTTATCTCAACGGTTCGTGCTCCTCCCGTCGTTGCTGTGCAATGCCTGCTCCGCACAGAGCGTGTTTGGAAATTGTCCACCTTTGGTCCTTTGTCTTCCTGAAGGACAGCTGTATTTCATATCAGTGTGTGTTAAACTGATAAACGCATTATATCATATTAACAGCATGAGGATTTTCCAGTCCCCTGCTTCCATTCGAGTACCTGTAGATCAGGAGTTGCTCCTGAAGTAAAGATACTTCTCTCCAGGCTCCAAAAAAAAAAAACCCCAAACAAACCTGTAAGTAAAGGTCAGATCTTAGCTGAGGTGTAAAATGTGCAGGTATCAGTGAGAATACAGTAAATGACATATTTGTCAAACAGATGTCAACTTGGCTTGTATTTCTTTACTGGTTAATCAAAAGCTTTGCTTGCTTTTCTCTTGCTTCCAACTTCTCTTCAGCCTACCAAGTGACACTCGTTTCTAAACTTTATTGCCATTTTAGGCCAAACAGCTGGACAAAGGAAACTATATTGCATTTTTCTTGTTCCTTTGATGCCAAGCAAGGTAGTGAGAACTTGCTGTATGTGGCTTTCAGATCAGTTTGTACTTGTAATATTCAGAATATTAATGGCTTTGAGAATGGGGACTGCAGGGAAAGTGAAAACTCCGTGATCTCAGCCTAGAGGATGCTACACAAAATCAACATGAATTTGTATCTTCACTTCAAGGTGGAAGGACAGTTAGAAAGTTATGTGCTGCAATTTGTCTTATAGCATTAAGGATATGGAGATTCCCTGAGAGAATAGTATGTTTGCTTAAGAGATCTTAACCTTTATTAGTTCTGTGGTATAAATCCCAGGGCATATACAAACTCTCTTGCTTTCTCTTAAACATGCATCTGTATATAACATATAAAGTAGTACTTGAAGCTAGGGTTTCTCTAACTAGTGATTTATTTCTGTGAGACAAATATAGGTGGCATAACCTGACTGCCACAACTGCTAGGGAATCATCCTCTTGGATCTGTGTCAGTTTTCCCTGGCGATATCTAAGTGATTTCTCTCCCCACCTTTCCCTTTTCCATCTTCCTTTCTCAAATGTTTTTTTTCTTGGATTCCTTTGCACTTCCCTGGTAGTGTCCGATACTGCTCTTAGGCACAGCACTGACTTCACTGGCGTTGAGGGTTATGGGTGATGGCGACTGGACTCGCGGACTGCATCAATTAAAATCAGCTGGTGCTGAAAATGCCTAGACCCTTTATTTCCGATTTGGCCAGAAGCGGAGCCGTGCAGGATCGCTGCCCGCTGGCTCCGCCGAGCGATGCTCCTGCACGTGCAGCCTTGCTGTCTCCCAAGGCGGCAGGCTCGAGCGCGCGTCTCTATTAGTGCATAAAGCAGAGCTGACACGAGCACCGGTCCACCCCGGAGAGCGTTGCTCCGGGCGCTCCCGTGACACGCTCGGACGCGCGTTTTGTTCCCTGCACCAGCAGCCTTGATCCCAAGGTGGCACTTCTGTTCTTCTGGATGTCCAGGAAGCGCTGTGCGCAGATCGAAGCAGTGCTACCCTTCGCTGCGGCTCTCCGGAGCGTTATTTACTGATAACCTTCGGTTTGGGGTGGGACGCGCCCTCGAATCGCGTCGGCAGGAGGCTTGATCGTAGCTGCAACCTGAATGCCCACATAGAGCGGTGGGGTACTGCTGTCTTGCATCGCCTTCGGGCTCGCGTTCAGATTTAGAGATTGTCTTCTACCCGACAGGGAGATTCATAGCGAATTTCAGAGCTTCTTTTATAGCTTTGCTTTTTCGAACGGTGTTTTTGTTTCAGTGCAAGTCCTTCAGCTCGGAGCAGAATGAAGTCCGTAGCTTTCCTGAACGGTCAAGGAGTAGCGGGGCCCTCGGAAACATGGTGCGCTGGGGTCCCAGCAGCCCTGCCACGACTTCCTTCTCTGCTAAACGCCCGCGTCGTATTTCCTTTCTATGCATAAAGGCGAATACCAATTTTAGGGAAGTTGCTAGGGCTTAGGTTTAGCTATTAGATTTAACGTACGTGCTTCGTAAGTCACCGTGTGCAATAAGACTAGCTAAGCTAAGCAAGGGATCGTCTTGGCTCGAGGCGGCTTACATGGCAAGGAGCGTGCTGTAAGCGCCCGTGCTTGGCCTGGAAGGTCTCAAGGCCTGTCTCGAGGTCTCTCCTGCTGGTTGCCCCTGCCCGGAGGGTGGGCTGTGGTGTCGAAGCCGGGCTGGCTGTGACGGCTGCGCCTCTCTAGCTCCCCAGGGCATGGCTCTGGTGCGGCAGCGATAGCTGGAAGCAGCTGTGGCTCCTAGCTGTGATACGGTGCTCTAAGGACACGGACCGCTTGCCAGGTGTCCGGCTCTTGTCCCCCTCCTGCGAGGGGCTCCTGGGGGGTGGGATGGTGCCCTGTGCTGCAGGGCTACACGCGCCTGTGCTTAATTTCTTGTTGCACAATTGCATGAGGCTAAATGCCGGCAGAACGGCTGTGTGGAGCTAGATTCGCTCATCTTTGACGCAGTGACAAGTCCTGAAGAAGTTAAGGAGTAAAAGAGCTAAATTTTGGGTAGTTTAAAGAGTTTTTCCCCCCCCCCTTTAACTTTTGTAACCTCGCAGAGTATCGCAGTTGCTGTACTGACACACAGTGCACGCTTTGCACGAGTGGCAGGGAATTTCTCCACCCCGTGGTCAGGAACACAGTCCAGCCTCTACTATGTGACATGAGTCGTAGGAGTTTTCTAGACTTGAGGCACATACTCCATATCCTACTGTAAGGACTAGTTTCGTGACCAGTTTTCAGGTGCGAACAAAAAGCAGCATGTTTTTAGTGAGCAAGATGAGGGGTTTGAAACAAGTTAGTTTGCAAAATTACAGCTTCACTTGACAGGAAAATTTGTTTCTTGCTTTCATCGCTGCACGAAGCATTTACATTTTCTGGTGACACAAAAGACTGCAGAGATGATGTTGTGTGCAGGGACCTTGTACAGGACAAACCAGGTACGGCAGGATGTTCCGGGAGCTTGCGTGCGTGCGGGGGCACTGAACATCAAGGAGACTCCTCTGATGCCTGACCTTGGTATAGGATTGAGCCTCCTGTCCTCAGAGAACAAACAACCCAGTTTCCAACACGCGTTGCGTCTCCAGAAATCATCGGGACAACGTTGTGTAGGGTGAAGAGCAGCCCCTCGGCTTCAGAGTTTGCCCCCTTTCCATCACGGTGAGAGGCCTGGGAAGTCTGACAGTCCTGGAAGAGCCTCAGGATGTTTCTGTTCGGCAGTCTTTGGTTCCTGTAAGATGCCTCTGAGCTCCTGCTTTCGCCATTGTGTGTTATTAGCAACCGTGTGTCCTAAGGGAAGGTGCAAAATCTAGTACAAAGCATAAAGATTTGGCTTTTTTAAAGGATTGCTTTAAATGCACCCTCAGATTTCTCATCACCCCTTTTGCTAGCAAACACCGGTGCAGCACATGGCATCAAATATACTGTAAAGATCCGGTCCCCTGCGACTCCTTATCCGATGCTGCCAGACTGCAGCACTGTAGCTCTTCCTTCCAGGAGGTGCGTCATATTTTCTCAGTGCTGAAATACAGAAGGTTAGATCAGGTCTTCCAGTCTGCTGCAACTCTGGATTGTTACTCGTCATTTTAAAATATTTAAACAGCCAAGGCTGCAGGCACGTAGCAACAGTTGGAAAATACGGTTGTGGTTCTTCTGCCACTGCCGCCTTTTGGTCTGGGTCCCGTGCATGGCACCTTGAAATTATAATATGATCTGTTAATTACGTGGGTTTTTTGGTTGCCACTAGGCTCACCACTTTAACTGCAACACGAGACTATTGAGGTGAAGTTGGAGAAAGAGTGATGGGAAATTCTTCGATGTCAGTCTTCTAGAGACATTATAGACCAAGTGTATTCCAGCTAATAGTATTAACTTTGCTTTATAGCTTATGGCTCTTTGATTTATTCAAACTAATAATCTGAACAAATGTAGGAATGCAAAATAAAAATAAATGTTCATTTATATGAAATGCTTTCAGCCTAAGCAAGAAAGTATAAATTAAACCACTGAATTATGTGCATTGGATGCCCAAATTTAGACTAAAACATAACTTGTATGATTTTAACATTAAGTTATCTAATTGCTTTATAGGATGCTTCCATTAGCTGATCAGCTTAAGCCTTTTTTCCTCAGCAACATCATATAAACTATGAATGTAGGGCTCAGGCCTGCAAGCTGTCACTTAATGTTAGCAAGCCACACTCTGAGCCTTCCTGTGAAATTAGCAGGCAGAGCTGCAAACAAATTTAGACTTGCACAATGGAGACAGGAGACTTCAACATTTCAGCCTTTCTCAGCAATGCGGTTAAAGTAAATCTTAGGACTGTTGGTTTTTTAAAAAGTGTCGTGCACCCAACAGGGGTGTAAGATATCAATGAAATTAATGTTTACAGCTAAGTGCGTGCCTAGCTTTCACACTGAGCTGTTTCTCTTGGTCCCACTGTAATATCCATCATCAAAATTCTTTTCATGTTTAGTAAAGAAGAAAGTCAATTGAAACTTTGAAGCCTTAAATACAGAGTTTCAGTTTAGCACTGGCCTTTATTATTCTAGTAGGCACAAAAAAAGCGTGTGTGTGGTTGTTTTTCGTAAAGCAAGAATCTGTTTGGTAGTCTTCAGTTAGGAGTAACTCTTCCTCTTGAAGGCAAAAGAAAAGGTTAGTTAAAATAGGTTAGAGTAGTTACTGGCAGCTCAGGCTGGTGCTTTCCTATGGAGACAGTTGTAAACATTTGGGGAAGGAGGGTAGGAAAGATGGAGCAGATTTAGCAAACTTCTATCAGCATTGGGCTGCTGAAGAGCAAGGTCATAGCTGTGCGTTTGGTCATGGACAATGTTAAGAGGTCGGGTTATCTTCGTCAATTCGGAAAGACCAAGAAGGAGGAAAGTCCGTGTGGCATGGAAGAGTTGACGGAGGGAGGATCGCAGGAGAAGCCCTGGCACGTTGCAGCCCAGGCAAGGGTTTTGATGATGCTTGCAGCCTGGGTGGTGCCCTCTCTTTTTAGTCCAGTTTGCTTAGGATGCCTTCTATGATTTGGTGGTGAAGGCCAGTGTCAAAACAATATCCTGAATAGTCTTGGGCTGTAGGAAGGCAATTTGATTGATAGATGCAGATTGTGGAAACTTTCTTCTTCACCACAAAGTCTTGCTGACTAAGTGGGATTGAAGTATGTGGTTGAAATTAGCTGCATGGTTAGGCTTGCTTTAATGACTTTGATGGATTTAAGCATGTTCCTGAATGCATTTGTCAAATTGGCTCTGGGCTCCCTGACTCTGGCCTTCCTAAAATCACAATTTGTTTGCCTTTGGTGTGGAATTCTTGGTGTTTGGGGTGGAAGAAGTGGCTGTAATATGAAAACGTGCATAAAATAGATTTCAGTTCCCTTCAGCTTCCACTGGCGGTCTGTATGGCTGACCAGGCGTGAATTGAGGACCCCTAAGACAATCTTCTGATGTTTTTCCTGATTGCTAAACATGCCTCCCTTTTGCAAGCAGGGAAGATATTTCCTAAGCTCTAAGACGTAATTACAGACTGCTTGCTATTCTGAAAAATATGAGTCTGCACTTATCAACCATTTAAAATCACTTGTGTGTCTTTTTCTCCAAAAATAAGCAGTCCACTATCTGTCATGTTCATACAGTTTAGTTACTGATGTTATTTTAATTCCCAAAGCAATAATTGCTGCCCTGTTAAAGCGTCCAGGACCAGACAGGACCTCCTAGCTGGCAGTCAAGCAAGGGTCTCGTGAGCGCAAAGCCTGTTTGGTCTTGTGCTGTCACCTTGCAGATAAAGCTGCTCTTCTGTGCGGCCTTCTCGCAGCTGTGTTTAAGGCCCACAGAGTGCTGTTCGTACTGACTTACATCATTAACAGATTTTTTCCAAGGAAGGTCTGCAGTTGATGAGTATTTCTTAATTGTCAGCAGTTCCCAATAGCTTATGGCATATAGAAGAATGGCGGTAGCTGTCTTTAGAGCTTGAACTCACCTTGCAGCATTTCTGCAAGGTTTTTAAAAGAATTTGGTATGTGTCCCAAGGAGCTTAAAAAGGGACATGGTGTGCTTCCACCATAACATGGGGGTCGTGACTTGTTGGGTCTTTGAGGGACTCGCCAGCTCTGCCAGATGGAGGAGCTGGTTTAGGAAGGGACAGCTGGGGAGAAGGAAAAAGTGAACAGTTAAACGTTTACGGAGACTTTGTCCTTTTTTCCTTCACCTGCTTTATAATTAAACAGTAGAGATGAGGACAGAGTTGAATTCTGAAGGCTTGGATCTTTCTCTTCTGACCTTGGTGGCGACATGCTGCCTTTTGTTTGTAATCTTGGGCAAGGAGCAACTGACAAATGGCCCGATAGGAGACAAAGCAAACAATGGGCTCGCTTGAAAGAAGCAATGAATGGGACTTAATTGAATTTTTTTGTGAAGACATTGGCTTGACCCTGTAAGACATATAGAGTAAATCATTAGGGGAATTAACACAGATTAAAATGCAGGTTTTTTATCATAGGGCTTTTATTGTGCATATAGTTTTGTTGTTTTAATTATTTAATGACTTTCTGTGTCTTGTAGTGATAAATCTATTTCTTCCCTCTCTTAAAAAAAAAAAAAAAGTGTTAGTGTCATAAAGGGATACATGCATTGAACAGCTGATGAATACTGAATTTTCATTAATAGCCCTACTTGTGCTGCAAAGCTAAGCACAGTCACACTCTTTCAAAAAAAAGTCTTTTGGAAGCTGCTGATAAAACATCGGTGTTAGTTTGACCACTTTCTTCTGGGCCTTTCTGAAACCTTTTTCTAGTCTATGTATAGCAAAAATTCTGTAGGAATTTGTTTTTTGTAAAGTCACATGAAAGTGTTTTGAAGCAAAATTTCCAAAGTCAGGGCCTCTCAGTACATGCTTTGACATCTAATTTTGAGAGTGATGATCACTCTCAGCTACAGCTTCTGCTGTGTCTATGGCTGTTTAAGACTTCTGAAAAATTGGGCCCTTGTATTTTGTGTCTTATAAGTAGTGCTTTCCCCACCCCATCAAAATATCCGGAAAATAGCTTTTTTTTTACTTTATCGTCTTGGCCTAACCCTTAACTTGGCTTGGGTTTCATTTTTAGGAGCTCCTTGGTTGCATGGGTGAGAATTTATTTCTAACCTTTGAGCTGTGTCTGCTACCATGGTTATCTCTTTTTGGCCAGTTTCCTGCCACCTCTGTTGGCTTTGCCTTTAGAGCAGCTGCTGCTTGCGCCTGTGCTCTGGGAGGCTCGTGCAAGTGTCCTCGCGCTTCGGGGTGTTTCTTCCTCTTTCGGGAAGGAAGAGCTGCCAAGCATGCAAGAGCACACGTGGGGCCTGAGCAGGAGGGAGCACAGAGCAGGGACGGGATGTCGCCTGGGAAGGGTCCGCGGAGGCTCCTGCGGAAGTGGCTGTTAACCTCGTTAACCTGGTATTAGTCTTGCCTGGTCTGGGAAGTGTGTCTGTAGAAGGTGCTTTTTCTTCCTATTACCTGTTGCGTTGGGGCTTCCGGGGTGATGGGAGACCTCAGCGCTGCTGCCCACGCCAGGACCTTGGCGAGCGCCGTTTCGTTCTGCACGACGTCCCGGGGAAGCCAAGGCCACGTGGCAGCCTGCAGCTCCTCCTCCTCCTCCCTGAACAGCGGTAGCTAAATGCGCGTAACTTCCATTCTCCTATGATTTTAGTCATGTCTAAACTTCTACTAGGACAAACTATTTCTGCATAGCAAGAACAGAACCTGCCAAGCGCTGGATGGGGCACAGATGTTCATGACAGTTAAAACGCTATTGTGAAACACAGCTGATAACACCATAAGGTAAACCGAGGAACAATTTTGGCACTTCTCAGCGCCACAGTGCATAACCGTGGAGAGCTTTACCAGGTTTCCTGTTTGCATCAGCTGCTGCTGCAGGATGGGAGCCTGCTGTGACACCTTGCTCTGTTTTGCCATGGCTATGTGCAGTTCTCCAAAAGGCTGAATCGCCATCGTTTACTGTATTTCTGCAGGAATAGGTTAGCTGATGCATTTCGTCACCGCTGGTATAGCAGAGATTTGAAGGCAGAGCCTTTAACGTGTGAGGTATCATCTGATGCTCCTTTTGTCTGTTTATCTCCTTTTAGAATTACTGCTTTTATAGACGGAGCGATTCCATTAAGGGCCACTGAGGAGCCTCTGAACTGTCACTTGCAGAGCGGTAGGCGGTTCTGATCAATGCTTTTGTCGGTTTGGATCTTGGGTGTGCTAACTCTGAAACTGCTAATTTCTGTCCTTAATTTCTTTGGATTCGAGGGCTGTGAAGCTGAGGGGCGTAGTTGCTGGAGTGCAGGACTGCTCTGTGTGTCCTTAATGTGTTTTCAGGGCTTCTGTTGCCGGGGCGCTCTGATCTCCTTTAGATGTTGGTTATTTGGAGTCTCTTCAACACCAGCAAATGATTCCAGCGTCTCTCTGCGGGCAGCTTGTGCTGCTGTGCTGCTTCCTTCAGGTCATGCGTGAATGAGTTCCTTTTTACCTGGCAGTCGTTTCTTTTAAATCTACTCTTTCCCCTCCCTCCGCGGCAGGGGAGCCACAGGCTCGTCTGCGCGCGGAGCACGTGCAACGCGGGCAACGTCGCCCGGGCCGATGCGCCACCCTGCAAGACTGGGGTATGGCAGGAGCCTTCTTCACGGAGAGCTGGGTGGTCGCTGGACACTTGTCCCCTTTCGGAGGGTGCTTCAGTGAAGGTCTGCGTGGCCTGTCGGTCAGACCGGGCTCGCTTCGTGCCTTTTAAATGTATTTGTGTTTAAAGATGTCCGTGCTCTATCAAACACGGCGTGGATGCAAGTGAAAGACTGTGTGTGTGTATTGGAGTTCTGCTTGAGGTTTGCCAGAAATTATGCTGAAAATATCCTCCTCTCTCAACCACGGTGGCTTTCTGTGAACGCTTCACTGATCGCAGGAATGCGGTTTGTCAGGATAATCTTTTTGTTTGGCTGCTTTTTCGGTGCGCACTTAGTCCAAGTATTGCTGAGCATCTCTGAATCATCTGTTTCCTCCGGCTCTGTTATGATTTGAGGTGGTAGACAAGAAATTACTTTCCCAGATTCTTGTTGCTTATGCAGTGACAGAAGTTGGCACGTAGATGTCAAGCTGTAAATATGAATTTCTGCTCGTTTCTCCTCTACGTAACGTGGAGCTGTTTGACTAGAATAACCTTCGGCCACTGTAGCGGAAGCTTTCCTGAAGCGAGGTGTTTTTATTCTGGAAATCCTGTATCTCTGCCCTTTGCCGCTGTAGAGATGAGCCGTATCGGAGAGCCGAGATGCCGTTCTGAGGGCAACGAGCACCAGCAACGCGGCTCGTGACCCCACCATGCGCGCCGACCTCCCGTTGATGGTGCGAGGGGCTGCTCCGGTGGCTTGGTGAAGAGCGGGGTCTTCTGGCTGCCGGTTTATGGGATTGTAGATGGCAACGGACTGTGCCTGGTCATGCAGTTCCCCTGGGCCCAGGCTTGAGAACCTGGCACGTGTGTGCGACCTAGACCTGGAGACGCGCGTTTCTGAACAGCGAATACCCTCACTGTTAACAGAAGTCGTTTTGTTCCATTAATCTATTTCCAAAATGTTAAACTCATTGGAAACAGATGCTAAACCAATAGATTTTTTTTAATAGTTTTGATTAAAACCAGAGGTTTTATTTCTGGAGAATTCCCAGAGGAAGGCGTGTCCTTTCCTTTCCCTTGGGTGTTCGTGGAGGGGCGCTCCGTAAGCTGGCTGCCGCAGTGATAAACGGCACGGGAGCAGGGTCCCCTCCCAAAATACTCACGGCACTGTTTTGTGCTGTTTATGTAAATCCTATTTTTGTTATCCCCTTCACAAGTCCTTGTAATTCTGGCTACTTAGGGCTCGGACAGCAGCATGGAGAATGTGTTGTCTTTTTACCGTACGTGTTAATTTATAGCACTGCTGTGAGCTAGATTTTCCTTGTTATCCAAGGTATTTCCTCTGGAGGAGGGAAATCAGGCTGCAATATATCATTAAGCAGAAAGCCTCTGGGAACTCCTATCCTAGTTGATGTGAATCCTTCTTTTATCCTCTTAGAAGAATTGAATTATGTAGTTTGAATTGTCTAAAGATCTAACTCTGAGTCTGATTGGAGCTTTTTTTTTTTTTCATATTATCACGTGGGGGTAGAAAATCCTGAAGCATTTGAATGAGCAACACTCCAACACGTATGTGTGCAAGTCTGAGCAGGTGCCTCGTGACGTGCCTGCCTGCAGTATTGATTCTTAGATGTTTACTGCCAATGCGTTGACTTTTAGTCTATTAGGAAACTGCATCCCAAGTTCCTAGCTGCAAGAAGCAGCTGCATTTTCTGCAGTATGGGTGAGCCGGAACCCTTGCTGTAGGGCCAACTTGCATTTCCCATTTGTACTGCTGTTAGACCAAACGAATTGCAGTGAGAAATAGTTTTCGAGGTACTTAGGTAGAATTTTTTCTTGAAGATGCATTTAGTGAAACGGCCTCCTAATACTGCTTGTTGTATTCATCTCCAGGAGCTCAGTGACCAAGTCCAGAGCGCTTTGTATCTTTTAAGGATGTGCTTTTCCATGAAATGTATGACTGTACTTTTCTTCTGCATTTATTGGCTACCTGGAGAAGAAAAAAAAGAAAACACACTTATCAAGAGCGTGAACTGCTTGTATATCTTCTATACGTGTTACTGTTCTGCAACCATTTTTCTTTCTTTCACAGCTTCTGTTTGTCTGAGTGGGATGATAATGATGATCTTAAATCTACTTATTCTTTTCTCTGCTGAAATTTGCTGAGCAAGTCCAGGTCGGCAGAGGGAAAGCAAATATTCTGCCTTCAAACAGTAGCATTTCATTGCTGCAGTTCTCTTCTTCAGTTATAGTTTGGGAATGAAGATTTCTTATGTGCAATGTGTAGGCCAGCTGGAGAGAATAAAGTAAGCAAGTCTTTGGATAGGACTTAAATTCATTAAACTGAAATATTTGTGTTTTTCTGTGCTAACAGGAAGGAAGTCTATTTAGTCAGTGTACAGATTTTTCACAACAAAAAAAGTATAAATTGCCTTATTCTCTTTATGGCACATTGATTTTTTTTTTTTTTTTTTTTTAGTAGGAGTAGGGTGAAATTGTATGCTAATTTTAGACCCACTGAACATGCCTATCTTTGCAGGATTTTGAGGGTGAATCAGCTTGATCATCTCTGTGTTGAAGGGATTTGTTTCTTTAAATGCCTGCTTATACAGACCATCTGCCAGTAGCTTCTATGGGGCTTCTGGTTTAGAAGACACATATAGATCGCTCTGTTAACCATCAAGTGATGGTAGTTCCACAATATCTTTAAAGCTTGTCTATGTTTTAAGATATGAGATGACATAATCATGTAGTGCATCAAGGGCGTAATGTGGGTTTGGTTGACCATAAAATTGAATTCCACAGCCAATTCGGTGCAAGTATACAAATACTGTACAAGTTAAACCAAACCTGATCTCATTTCTCATTTTTCTTTTTGAAGAATTCTAGTTGCAGTTTTTCTGTTTTTTGGGTTTTTTTATATATAAACTCAATGAGTACTTGCTACAGCTAGCAGCCAGTGTGTGAGGAAGTTTTGGGATAACCTTGCATCGGTGACCCTTGCAAGGGAACGACGTGCTGTGTCTTTAGAGCCAAACGAACCTCTGGGGCTAGACCACCTGAGCCGCACCATATCACGCGTTTGATCCGCTTACGGCTCCTGCGAAAATGCAGCGCTTGGCGCCCGCTCTGAGGACGTGGCGAGTGTCGTGTTGTGCCGGGAGCCAGCATCTCGGGGGAGGGGGGGGGCGTGTTACTTTGGGTTGTTTTGACAGTGAACTTTAAAGGGCAATTAGTCAGAAATTAAGAGGTGTTTTCAGAGCCGCTCTTCTCGTTCACGTAACAGCGGTGCTGCTCCGATCGACTGCAGCAGCAGTTGTTTAAAAATGCAGACTAGGACTTGTTTGTAGAGTGAGGAGTGCGGTGGATTCTGGGAGAGCTTATGCGCAGCGTAAACATGTTGGGTCGCAGTCATTAATATGACATTCACACAACTCTAATAAAGTACAGAGCACAGAGATCTGGCACCATCGAAATACCCAGAGGACATTAAGTATGAGTCTTAAAACCAAGAGTATTGGAAACAAGATATTTTTACGTCTCGTTTGGGAGTAATATAATTGCATTTTGTGGCTCTAGCAGATGCTTGGGCCAGCTGGTTGGAGAGCGTTGCGGATTTTTTTAGCTTTGGTACTATACAGATAAAACCCTTATATAGAATTCTCATTTAAAAAAAAAAGTCTCATGGTCAAAAGACCCATTTTTTTGTGTGTACATTATCTTCTAGATTGCGTAGCCTGTAGACACTTCTATTACAAAAACTCTGGAGATTAAACTTCTTTTTTTGAGCCTCATTTGAGGCAATTGGACATTCAAGCCAGCTTCACTGACCTTTCTCTACGGCTATTGCTATTCCAGGTGTCTCGGAAGAAGAATCTGGACCCGAGCGGGGGTTGCTCTTGAATTTTTGGATAAAAACAATTGACCAAAATACTACGTACATCTGAGCATGTCCTGATGGGCGCGCAGGGCCGTGTCAGCCGCAGGCTCCTGGGGTCTTGGGGCATCTCTGGGTGCTGGGAACTCGCTGCTGTGGGAGAAGGTGTCCTCCAGTAGCTGCACTCGCAGTGTCTCCCTCGAAAAGCCGTTTGAGTTTTCCTGCAGTCTGGCCTGAGCTGAGCGATTTCCTGGTGTGAAGGTTGCACCCGAGTCGCAGCCGGTGCTGGATTAAACAGGCTCTCGCATAGCACATCCTAGCTATCAAGAACCAGGGAGACAATTTACAACAAAAGGCTAAAACAAAGACTTTCTTTTGGCTGGTTAAGAGTTGAATCCAGAACGTGGCGATTAAATGCTGCGGAGATAAAGCGCCTCTGCGCTCGCACTGCTTTGCCGTGGCCGATCCCGCCGGCGTCGCGCAGCAGCGCGCGGGTTCCCGCGTGCCGCGGAGCAGAGGAAGGAGCTCTGGCCGTTGGCCGGCGGAGCCGCGCGCTCCCCGGAGGCAGGCGACGCTGCGGACCATCCCAGACAGGCTCCCTCCGGACCAGACTGGCCCACCGCGGGGGCCCGGGGCAGTTGGTCTGCAGCAGTTCCCGGCCCGGGAAGGGCTCTGCCAGCCCGGCTCAGCTGAGCTCGGCCTCCGCCGAATTCCCGGGATCGGAAAGCATCGGCTGCATCAGGCCTGCAGGCACCAGCCATGACTTACATTGATGTCACCCACTGGCCTGTTAGGGAAATGGTTAATAATTCAGTAATTCTATCCGCAGTGGTGATGTTCTGTTTATAAATATTTAATTTAGCTTCTAGTGTCCGCATTTTCCTGCCTTGCCCGTAGCCCTCTGACGTGATGCCGAGCGCTCGGAGCTCCACGGTCGGTGACGCTACCAAACGATTTGCTGTGTTGGAAAATGTTAATGTATTTCTTTGCTTGTATCTTTGATAAATGTTAATATAAACTAGGTTTTGGTGGCATAAATATGTATATTGACCAAATGAACTATTTTTTGCCTCAAAAGAAGGGTGTGGTTCTGCAGTTATAGGGTGGTGTGACTGAATGAAAGTGGGAAAGCAGTTGTGTGTTTTTAATTGTGATAACATGCATGTTGTGGAACCGCTTTTCATGATCCCTGTTCAGAGACTGAAATACATCGTCCATATTATAAATTGGTTTTAGCAGAAAAACTTTCAAAGTCATAGTATGGCAAGTCTTCAAAAACAGATTTAAGTGACAGACCTAAAATTAGACTTGGTGGGGATGGTGGCTCCTTTTTTCTACGGTGAAGATATTTAGAAGAATTCTCTGTTGTTAAAATTTTCAAGTTTCTAAAACAGCCATGCAAAATAATGCCTTTTTTCTACATTTTCTTTTTCAGGAAATTGCAGCTTATTTAATAACATTTGAAAAGCATGAAGAATGGCTAACAACTTCCCCTAAAACAAGGTAACATTGCTAATAATTCAGCCTGTGAAAATGTACATTGACTTATTTGCACTGATTACTTGACTTGCTAATCAATTCATTGGCCACGAAGTGAAAACTCAAGTCATGCTTGATGGCTTGTGACACCAAAGTCTCATTAATTGACTTAATGAGCATTTTATTGAATGAAATCAGATTGATTAAAAATAGAACAGCTGCGATCTTGACAGGCTAAAGTTTTAACCTGATTGTTCAACATTTAATTGTATCCCTTCAGATGAATGGATTTAAAGACTTTGAGTGAGGTTGTAGGCTATTTATCTTGACAATACTCCCTACAGCCAGGAACTTTAAATACATAAATAACACACACGCACACACACCCAACCCTCCCTTGTGCTTTGCCTGCTTAAAATGCAGTCTCTGGGACTGTTTGCATGTTGGTGTTTTTCTTGTTGGGGTTAAGTGCCTCATGCCGAGGAGATCCCAAAAAGCCAAATTAACAGACATGTCTGCAGTTTATTATTCAGTAAATGTCATGTATTCTTCTAACTGCCATAAATGTTTAACTTCTCCAGCCCTGTGGGAACTGATACATTAAGTTTAGACTGCAGATGTTTTCCTGGCATTTCCACTGTGTTAAGACTCGTGAAGTTTCAGTACATGTCAGTGATGCAAAAAACGACTCTTGTTTTCTAATGTGGGTTTTTTCCGAACCCATGTCCCGGCTGCTGGCAGGCTTCCCAGAGGGCGTCAAGGGGGCTCAGCTTGGCAGACCCGAGCGGGTGCCAAAGCAGGGGTGCGCGATGGGCTTCACACCTAGCTCGCAAACGGAGGTCACTCGCTGCTGCAGGAATAAAAACGAGGCCGGAGAGCGTTTTCCTGTCCCGTGTCCCCTGCACGTAGTGTAGACTCGGTGCATGAGGAGTCCTGGAGTTTGTTGCTTGGTTTGGCATCGTATTTCTCTGTAATTAGCAGGGGCAGAAATTACAGCAAGACACAAGAGCTGTTATTGACCGTAACAAATAGTACAAATTAATGTTTAATAGCTCACAACTGAAGAGCGGACGGAGATGAAGGAGGGCAGTGCAAGAGCAGCTGGAGAGCAGGGGAGGGCTGCTTTCCGTGGAACATGACAAAACAATTTCTGTTTAGTTTTAGGTTATTTTTTCCAGTCTCTTCTGTACCTTTTGTGGCCTCTTTCAAAACGTTACTTGTGTTGTCTGTAATGTCTGGAAAAAAAGAAATTTGAGACCCTGTTGCTATCTCACACGGTTCTTTAAGATCCGGTAGACGTATCAAAGCTGCCATGGTTGTTAAAGGGCCTCGACTGCATCTCTTCCCCTGATGACGGGTTCTCGCTTTTTTTTCTTTTCCTTTGGAGTGTGTAAATGCTTTGTTTCACTCCACTGCTCGGCTGCAGCACAACAGGTAATATGATAATATTGGAAAAGGCTGTTTTTCTGACCTGGTAATCTGAGTTACAGAATTAATGCAAAATATCTTCTTGCTGAAGTTCTGCCA
Organism: Apteryx rowi; assembly: GCF_003343035.1. Taxonomy (NCBI): domain Eukaryota; kingdom Metazoa; phylum Chordata; class Aves; order Apterygiformes; family Apterygidae; genus Apteryx; species Apteryx rowi. The sequence continues at coordinate 548,710 of NW_020450949.1, read as the reverse complement.
GCTAAGCCTATTAAGTGGTCAGCGTGTATATTAAATAGTCAGGGGATATGCATGGTATCATTAAAGATATCAGATTATAAATGTGTTTGCGGTAGTGGTTTATGATTTTAAGAGCGAGTTTGGTTTGCTGAAGGCAATGCATGAAAATAACAATTTTCTTTATTAATATTACAATACCCTCCTCCTGTGTGTTTACACTTGAAAGAAATAATGTCCCAGGAGAAGGAAAGTTGTGATGGCTGTTCAAGGACCTTCCTAAGTAGCTGAGTTAGTTTTGATAGATATATTTTTTTTAATATTGAAATTAATTGGAGCAGTAAATGCTGAGTTCATACAATTAGGGCTCATGGTATTAAAGAATTAATAACATCGATCCAGCACTGAACTGCAAAATTCCCCATTCTTTGTTTGCTGCGGTGGGTGCTACTAATTGCATTTTAGAAAATTAATAAAAATGAATTGGACCACTGACAGAGTCAACTTAGCGATTCATTTAATAGTGATTCCTCAGTTCATACTATATATATCATTTTATTAAGGAACTCTAAGAAGTGTTGGACGGCGTTTCAGGACAAACGAGGTGTTTGTCGGCAGGCTCGGGAAGGCCCCGCCGTGCTCCCCTCGCTCCTGCCTGGCTGCAGAGGGATCGTGGGGCAGGCGAGCGCCCCGGTTCGGGGTTAGTGGGGAGAAGAGGTGGAAGTTGCCTGTGTGGCAAGTCGTATTTCTGTGCACAAAAATATAAATGTTGGTTGGATATTTGCCACTGAAAAAATAAAAAATAAACAACAACAACAACCCCCTCCCCAAAAAAATAGGTTGAAACTCCTTTTCAAGAGTATAACCTGATATCACTAAGGATTCCTAGTAAATATGGAACACTGCAATCTCATGTTTGGTTGCTTCTCCTGCAATTTGGATATTACAGGGCAAGATCCTTGAATGTTGAATATTGGTGATATAATTTAATTGCAATCCAGTTGAGGACTTCATGCAAAGGAGCTGTCACTGAGCTGGTTCAGTGTGATATGACCTACCGGGTATGAAGTTTGTTTTTTAAGAAAACAAACAAAAAAACCCCCTCAGATTACTGAACCTACTCTCTAAGGTGGCAAAAGATGGAACAGTTTGTTTCAAGTAACACCCATGTGCCTGCAGTCTCGAAATGTCTTGGTCTTTCTCATAATAAGGTTTGTTTACAGCGCAGTACTAGTCAGTTATGGTTTTGGTCATAGATGGAAAAGGAATCCTCTTACAATGTCCATTGCAATGACATCAAAGGAGCTATAAGAACATTTAAAGGTCCCTAAAATTGCTTTTTTTGTGAAACTTTTTGTGGAATGACTCTAACTGAAAATATGCTAATAACACTATAATATTACAGAATACTATTATACCTAAATCTTTCAAACTGTACAGCTTATCAACATAAATTAACAAGTATACTTTGCAATGCACTGACCTTGATGTTTTCTTGTAACAGTGTTTAGTGACTTGTTAATTTGTCAGATAACCCACAGTATTCTGGTTGTCAGTGCGATGATGAGGGTTCAGAAACATTCTGCTGTATAAAGATGCTTTACTTGCTTGTTTCTAAGTACCTTCTGTAATTATCAGTTTCAGTCTTTCATTTTTTTAGAGTATTTTAAAAATATGCTTGTGATTATCCCATGCATTTTCACCTGTTTCACGAGTAAAGCACAGACAGCTAAAATAACTCTGCAATGAGCAGAGGCTGCAAGGTCAGTTTTTTGGTTAGGAGTGAAACCTGGGTGTTTTAGCCTTAGACACAAGAGCTTAAACTTGCCTTGCAGAGCACCAGATCTCGCCATTTCTGTGCAAGATCGGGCATTTGGTTATTGATTATTGAGGATGAAGTCACGTTGCTGCCCCCGGTTGATGGATATAATCTTCCCTGTAGCTGTTTGCAGGGTTATTTGCCTCTTCCTGCACTGCGTTAGGCTGACCGCTCTTTTTGGGTGATGGCACTACTTACTTGCTCTCTTTTATAAAGCAAAAATCAATAAGAGCAACAAACAAAGAGGAATCGCACCTAAATCCCCAAGAAGCAGATTCCCAGAAGGTCAGCACGTGAGTTGGGTTCAAACCCCATCTTGTAGCGCGGGATAGCGCCGGGGTTGAAAGCCGTGCGTGAGCTCCTGGCACGGCGGTGCAGCCAGGGCGATCGCGGCTGCAAATCGCTGCTGCCCTTGGGGGGAGCTGAGCCCCGAGTACAGCCGGTGCTCCAGGCTGCGCGGGGCTGAGCACGGCTGGGAAATCCCGGCTCTTCCTGTTGCAGCTGCTCCCCGGGAAGGCCTGGAAAGCAGCCGCTTTCAGACGCGTGTATTAACTGCCAGTAGCATTCACGTTTCTATTGCACGATCGCTTTCCAGATCTGCTGTGTTGTAGCAGATAACAGGAGCGGAAATGCATCCCTCGGCGTGGTCCGACAGCTCCTGTGATGAGCAGTGCGCTCGAACACGCGCTGTTAGCGCCTCCGCAGCGCTGCCTGGGCTGCTGCCACCAAATCTGCGGTGTTTTGGCAGGTGCAGGCGTGCAGGTAACGGTGGGCTTTTAGTTTAAGTCCAGCGATGCAAAATAAAAATACAGCATTTATAACAGTCGTTTAGTGGGATCCTGCAGATATTGCTGAAACGTGGCTGTAGTGGAGACTGGAGGAACAATGCCTGCTTTAAAATACAGGAAAAGCAAGGATTTGGGGAAAACTGAGACAGTGACTTGTTGAGGCATAACCCTTTCCCTGGCCGCCCTGCGGTGACGGCTGCTACGCGCCGGGATGCAGCTCTGCGTAGCTGGTGCCTGCCGAGCTCTCGGGTCATCTTGTCGGTTCTGAGTGTGACCTCGTGGCCAAGGCTTCGTACTCGCTTCATGGCCCATTTAAACAATCTGGCAAACGTCATTTTTTGCTTTTACAAAATGCAGAGTTGGCCGTATTTACGAAGGGGGCGTTGAGCTGCTGTTGTAGCTAGTGGGATGGATGGAAGGATGCGGCATTTCCAAGCGAGCTGTGTAAGCACAGAGCAGAGTGTGTTTGGTCGAAGGGAGGCCCAGGCAGCATGTGCTTCTTCAGCAGGTAGTCCCAAAAGTGGCGGAGCTCACTGTTGGCGAGATGCAAGCTTCATGCAAGAAAACAGGGCTTTTCCTTTTCTTCCCTGAGCAATATACAGAAATCTGATATTCAACCCATCAACCATCTTGTCTTCCCAGGCGGGTATGATTTTTGAGGCATGTTTATCAGGCTTTCAGGAATGCATGACTTCCTGGAGAAATAATCTATCTCAAATAAGAATCTCTTCCCAAGTCTGTAAATACTTAGTTTCTTCACATCTTGAAGAATAACATCTGCAGGCTAGAAAAACAGAACATTTTCAAAGAGATGGATTTTACCGAGACTACCGCAGTCCTAGTGGATTGAGATATGGTTTGGCTTTGAATTGGCTGCGTAGATCTTGCAACGAGGGGAAGCCGCATCCCTGAGCAGGGTTTGCGTGTGGAAGCAAGGTGTGAGCCTGAGCCGCGGGGCTGCCGCAGGCACGGCCGCTCTGCGGGAGCAAAGCGCCCGCCGCCTTCCGCGTAGCAGCGCAGTAAATACAAAACTTCATTTTGTTGCTCACAGAACGTGTCCTGGGAAATGCTCTAAGAAACCGGCGCTGCGATGAGCTGTCCTCAGCGCTAACGTGCGAGGTGGCGGGGGAAATTCCCAAATGTGGGTTTTCAGCCCTGAAAGAAACCAAATGCCGTTTTTAGGCAGTGAAACTTGGCAGTGATTAATATTCCTGGAACTAAAAAAAAAAAAAGTTCAGCTGCAGTGTACTCATACAAATCAATAGCAATTTACATACACCGTCAGTATCTATTTGCGGTAATTTAGTTTTACTTCTGCTACCTACTGGTTTATTTTTAGCGTTTTAATTTCCCTGGCTTAAGGAAAACAAGCCTTGCTTTTCCCTTAACAGACAAGGGCAGTGGGATGTGCGGTGTTTCCTATTGATGAATTCTGACCTAATAAATCACGAAGTTGTCAGGACCCAGCTCGTAAGGGGGGAAGAAGGGCCCGGCTCCGCCGCGAAGCGCGGTTAGGGACGGTAGGGTGCGTCTCGCCCGCGAGCGCTCCTGCTGCGTCAAGCCGCCGGCGAGGAACGTGCTCGGTGCCTGACACGGACCTCGGGCGGCTGCGAGGGCCGGCGCGAGCTGGGCCAGGAAACGCGGGGCGCCGACAACTCCGTCGGGGTTAAGCGAGCTAGTCAGTACGCGTGGGTGTAAAGATGCACTCCAGCCCTCCTGCGTGGGCTCTTTGCTTTTGGGAAAACTCAGGGGATGGAAACATCTCAATGCTGAAGGAGGGGGAAAAAGTTCTCGTAGAATTCGAGCAAGATCAGCACTCCTGGCACCTTCCTTTCGGGAGGGAAGGCCCAGAATTAAATTCGTGGAGTGGTAGTAAAAGGACGTGGTGCTGGGTCAGAGGAGAGAGGATTTGTTGATTTTTATGGGAAATTGTGCGGATGATAATTCCCAAAGCTACTGGAAAGCTGAGACTGCAGGGATGCTAAACCCAGCCCAGGTCCTAATGAAACTCCAAGGTAGTGAAAAGCAGAAAAAGAGTCCAGCTCCCATCACTGATGGATTGCCTTGGAAAGGACTATTCCACCATGGACTCATCTCAGCTTCTGCTGGTGTTGGTCACTGAAACGGAGGATGTGGATTACATTTGACTGGTTAGAAATCACTCTTTCTGACTGAAAATGCACTCAAAACAATCGTTGTTTCTTTTTCCCTGTTTTGTCAGTGATTTTTTTGCTGCCCCTGGAGTTTTCACATTTGCTATGAAATTCAATTTGTTATGTTAAATACATGCTTGTACCTAGGCTGAAGCGGAGGGTAGCAGTCCTCAACGAGATTTAGAGGGAGCATGGCAGGATAACGCAATAAAATCTCTGTTTCGACAAAACTGCCTGTAGGGATGTGGAAGTGAGAAGAAATGCAAACGTTCCCCTTTGAGAGCAAAGCTCAGGTTTGTTGCGCGCCGGTACGTAAAGAGGAAGAACTTTGTAGTTACTAAGCAAGCAGTCGCCAGGCTCTCGGATTAGACGGGGACGTGTCTGAAGTTGAGTTGTTCAAAACGGGAGAATTGCCGGGGAAGGCGCTGCCCCGCTCCGCGTTCGGAGGCGGCGCTAGTTCTCTTGCTCCGATGCTTCAGGAACCGCACCGGCTTCTCCCCCTTCCTCTTGCACGTCTGCCGCAAGGCAACGGGGGTTGAACCAGAGATGTGTTTTAACGAAGGCTTTCGGAAGCATCACCTTCTTTTGGGGATCTCTGTTACGAGAGCAGATTTAAGAGTTTAAATGTGCTTTTGTCAATTTGAAATGTTTAGACTCATCTCATTTGCTTTCTAAGATTCCTTTTTTTATACGTCTGTTTTTGTTCCTTATCCTTCGTTCTAGTCCAAAGAACGTACTTGCTCTTGGAATTCCCTTAGCTGCAACTTTTTTATTTTAGTTTGAATCATACTTAAAACTGATTTTCAAGGTCTCAGGGAATTTGGGGAGCTTGGGCAACTTGCTGGAAAATGTGGCTTACCATCTTGATGGTTCTCACTCCCAGACTATACTTGTGTTGAAAGTTTGGTTGTTTTTTTGTCATAGCCTTATGTATTGATAGAATATTTCTTGTTTGCTCAGGTACAGTGTATATATATCTATATATAATGTTGCATAATTACATGATATCTCTACTATCATTTTTATCATGCTAGGGGTTCTAAAAGTATCTTAGAATTTTGCAGTGTATTAATTTTGTATTAAGTAATAGTAAAATTGTTCAATTTTCAGGTTTAAAAAATAGGGTAATAAATATTCATAACTTATTTTATTAAGGAAATTTCCATTTCCTATGTCATTAAAGTGAGATTAAGGTTGGTTTTGAATGAAGATTGAAAACAATTGTGCTTTAGAATTAATTTATTGTGTTAGGTCATTATCTTGTAAGCTCAGTTCTCCAATGTGCTTTGTGCATTTTTCTTTTTTAAGGAAAAATAGCTTTTTTTAATGTATATTGTAGAAACTTTAAAAAAGGGGGAAGGAGGAGGTGCCAACAAACAGGGTGTTAACACAGTAGTTTGTTCGCTTTCACTGCTTGCAACTGCAGCAGTTTGGAGAGAGGCATGAGCTCTTGGGTTATAGAGATACGTAACGAAATTATCCTTTTAAACTCAACCTACTTGGCTGGTAGGTCAGACACAAGTGTTGACAACGCACCTGGACTGGGTAATAAAACAGACAGTGGCCTTTGCTGGAATTTAGCACATATTTTTGATAGCTCTTGAGTGAGCTGTTGAAGAAACCTGGGCTCTCCTGACCCTTAAACTTGATGTTCCCGCTGCAGCGGGTCCGTGCTCGGAAGGGAGTTTTCGGGATCCTTTCTCGTTGCGATGCAGGCCTGAAGAGGTGCCATGCTGGCATTTTTTTTTTCGTGCAGAGCTGGGTTTCTGCAACATTGTGCTTCAGGAACCGTGAGAGCCTGCTGCTGCTGGGACGTTTTGGTGCTGCAGACGCGAGCTGTGGTTCCTGAGGCTCCGGCCGCAGAGCGAGGCAAAGCCCGCATGCGCGAGATGCCGTGGAAAGACTGTTCCAAATTTGGGGTCAGTTCCAGAAGTTCTGTTGCCCTCCTGTTCTGGTTATTGCAAACAAAAATACTCTTTGGACCTTGCCTTAACATCTATGGCAGATTTTAAAGGGCCTTATTTTCTCATACATTTTATCCTTTCTAAAGTTTTTAGGGCTGTCAACCTTACCCATGTATGATCTTGAAATTTTGGGTTTTCTGCTTGTGTTGCTGGAAATTCTGTTTGTATGTCTGAGGTCTGATGTAACTTTTTTCCCTTCCATCAGAGGAAATGTGTGTGCTGTCAGATCTTTTTAGCTTGGGATGCTGCTTGACATAATCCCCACTAAATATGGCACATCTCTTTTTACACTTTAAAGATTTCATGACTCTTAACCCTTTCTTCTTAACGCTTTGAGTATTTCCTACTCTTTTTTTCCTGAAGAGGATAAACTGTACTGAGATGGTTTTAATGGGCATTGATTCGCATAGATTTTTAGCCAGCGTGGTCCAGGGGAGTTGAGAAGCCAATAATTAATTCTTTTAACAGCTTGTCCCTTTTGTTTTAAAGTGACCTAATAGCAGGATTGCTGGGAGCCATCAGGTTGCCTGACCCAGATCAGTTCAATCTCTTCAAGCGTTTCATTCACATGTTCCCCATGAATTATTCAGCTAGGCAGGAGGTAAAAGCTTGCGCTACTAGAGCCTGTTTCTCTTAATATTTAACTAGTAGCTCAGGAGAGCTGCGTCACTTAAAGACGTACAGACAAACTTAGAGGCAAGGAAAATGTTTACATATCCATTAATGACAGGATCCAGTTGGAGCAAATGCCGATGTTTCGTTCCTCCCTGGAGTGAAGCAGAAAGGAGTTTTCCGTGCTCCTCCGGGTCGCTCTTCGTACATGGTACAGAGGCTTGTTCAACTGTTCATGGTTGTCCAAGGTGAGTTGACCTCCACATCTGCCCGGTTGCAGCTGTAAGGGCCGTGTCCCCGCTGTGTCCGGAGCCGGATCCCCGTTCCCGTCCCTGCCCGGTGGCTCCGCGTGCGCAGGCCCTCGCTCCGCAGCCGCCCCGCGCTCCTGCCTGTCTCTGCGCAAGGCGGCTCTCCAGCCCCTGGGCAGCCCGCGCCAGGGCGCCCCGGCTTCCCTTCTCCGCGTGGACCTGGAGAAACAGTCTTGCGGTCCAGCCCCTCCTCCTGGAAACGGAGAACCCTAGAAAACGTGGAATCATCAGAAAAAGCAATGATCTGATAATACAGCGATAAATTATTCACCAAGCTACTGTCTGCCTTCGGTGAGGCTTGGTAAGCCTTTTCTGTGGATAGATATGGTCAACGAAGATACGTGGTGTTACTTTTTGGACAAAACAGACACTTCGAATTTGACCAGACTCTGATTTCTAGAGCAAATATTATGGGGAGCAGGAGGTTGTTCAGGGTTTTGGGGATGGCTGCGTATGATGAGCGGGTTCTCCTGTTTGGTAGGTACCGTCGGAATTAAATGGCCTCTCAGCTGAATAAGATAGTAGCTGTTTCTGTCCCCATTAAAGGGAACAAAAGATGAAAAACTCATCGGAAGAGGTTTTGTTTTGGGACTCCTGACGGCTGGAACCAGACTGCTTAATAGTTTTTACATATTTTGTGCTTTCACATTGGAGGGTATCATGAAGTAGGGAGGCTCTAACCGTCATTGTGGGACTACTCTGGAGATGCCCTTTTCTGGGTAATGTGTAAAGGCTGCAGGAGGACCAAGAAAATCGGTATTTGTTCATACTGTTTTAAACGGTAACAAAGTCAAGAACTTTGTTGCATTTTAAATGCTTTACGACATAATTTATATTCTGGTATGGTAATGAGGAAGCATCTTTTGTCCAGGAGGTGAGATATGCAAAAGTAACCTTTAAGTTGCTCATAATTAACCTTTAATGATATTCTCATTTTACCAAGATATTCTGAGAATCAAAGGCAACATACAGAAAGAGCATCTGAGACTGCTTGTTGCATCTTAATGGCCTGCAAGAACCATCTGATTAAAAATAAACAATATTTACTCAGATTACTTATTGACAAAGTTTTTTTCCCCTCCAGGAAATCTAGCACTGAAATTTAAATGCTGGCCTGGAGCCAAGCATCTCTGTTATCCTCAGTCTCCTGTGTTTAGTCGGGAGGGATCAGGATGCACAAGGTCCCAGAAAGGCATACGTTGTGTCAGAAATGTGAATAGTCGTTTTCAGGCAGGGATGCTACAAGAAGTATAATATTTATGATAAATGTAGCTTGATTTAAATTGCACTTTCAGTAAGAGCATGCTAAAAATTTTGAATTGGAAATAGATTTTTTTTAGCACTGTGACTGTTTATGTGAAGAACAGTCAGAAAACTTGATTGAAGGGATCTGTGCATAATGGAGGATCTGCTATTCAGCTTTAAAGAATACAAATTGATTTGTATAACAAACCGTGTTTGTCAGAAGATGAGGAGCTGACTACAGAGGCTGATTTTTATGCTGAATAACAGTGTTTGTAGGTAATGAGCAGGCTTTTATCTTCATGTGGAATGAAGAATAATTTGCTAACCTAGTAGTTGCAGTTTTTCAGATGCGCATGCTGTTCGTATGCACGCTGCTATGGTTATAACACCCTTTGATTTCTCCGAAGGGGTTATGGTGTCGGTTGATATTTACAGAAGTGTGTCTTTTTCTTCCCCCCTCCCAGAGGGGCTCTGTCCCTTGAGCTAGGAATTTCTGGTTGTGAGGCACTAATTTCAAGCTCTGACACCCCACCACCGCCACCCCGAGCCTTTTGAACAACATATATTCACGGTTGATTTGAACTGGTATAATTGTGGAGTGTTTTTCACTGCTGGTGCCTGAGATATGATGGGAAACATGAAGTCTTTTGCCCACCAGGTATTTGAATTTACTGTTCTCCTCGTTGAAGCCAAAGAGAATGCCAGGAAAATATCCACGATGAGGCCAAGATCTATGAACTTCTCCTTAAAGACTGCAGTGTGGGTCCCTTACTGCTGTACGTAAGGCGCTGGATGCTCAGCAGCAGCGGTTGCCCTTCGCTGTGGGGCTCGTGACGACGCTCGGTTGCTGCAGGTAGCTCGGGGAAGGAGCAGGGTTCTGCTGCTGCCGGCACATTTGCCTCTGGAGCGTGCTTCGCTGCTGGCTGGCTTCAGGATCAACGTCGGAGATGGACCTCAGCGAGGTCTGGGAGTCTCTGGAAAGGTCCTGAGGTCATGACCAATTCTGCCCTTCTGTAACCGCGCAAGGGAAAGGAGGGAGAGTATTTCCAAAGAGCTTTCAAGTGGAGAAGGATGGGAGCTCTTGACATGTGGCAGTAGCATGTTGTGAACCCGTATTTTCTGTCTGGTTCTCTCCATCACCCATTGCTCTGTTTCCAATGATGTTTCATTAAGATGCCTCCTTATCTGTTTTTTCTTGCTGTGGATTCCTAACTGCTCCTGGGTATCTCTGCAGGACTTCTCAGGTGCAAGTCCTGTTCTGTTTCCTTTTACTCCTGCTGAGGAGATAAATATTTTAAGAACTGCATATTTCAGTGGTGGCTTCCTTACCTCTGTCTATCCACCTGTACAGAGGAAAACTCTGTGCGTGTTTTTTCTGTGGTTTCCTTTGTTTCTTGCAGAAGTGTAGGAATCCTACAAACCCGTTACCAAAGCGTTGTTGCAGCTCAGAAGTCAAGTGCTGCTCTGAGGAAAAGAACCACTAACATAGTTCAAAGGTCTATAACAGTGTCTGCAAATAATTAGCAATTTGCCTCATGTTCAGACATGCTTTTTCATCCATTCTGCCTGGCAGAGGGGTTCCCGTAGCCTTGAGAGCTTGAAAGGAACATGGGGAGCCATTGCGAGGAGGCCAGTCGTGCTGTGCAAAGCTGCTGTTGCCTGCTGCAGCCCCAAGGAAGGTCCCTCCCTCTGCTCAGGGAGGAATTGCACCTCAGAAGTAACTCTACTTTGCAAGCTTTCCACCCCTAAAATTGCAGGGGAAAGTCTGCTTCCCTGTGTGCATTTAATCATCAACATGCATGGCAGAAGGATGGTACAGGATATGTAGAAAAATAGAGTAAAACAACTGGATGGTCAGCTTCATGCAAGGAAAGAAAATATTTTCCCTCCTTTCTCTTTTGTTTGCTGTGATTTTTTTTTTTTTTTTCCTGCTGCTGTCTGTCTAATTTCATAGCAGAGAGACTTACCTTCCCTCTGTGGTAATAGCCTGATGTTCCTATGATGTTGTATCAACATATAATAATTAACCGATAATGGTATTACATAAAGCAAATAGCCTCTTTCCTTTGTGCCTAGATGTCCAAATCCATGTACTCCTCTGACACTCCCTAAGTCTCTAAGACAGGGGATAAATGCGTGTTCCAGGACAAACCTGCCTAGTTTGTCTGGACACGACTTAGTTGTGAACAAGTAGCTGGTGCGGATGTCCCTGCTTTTGGGGTGGGGGCTCCTGCTGAGCCGCAGTGTTACAGCTTCATCGCGGTGGTGCTGGCTGGGAGAGGAAGAGCAGCTACGAGGTCCTCAGCCTCCGGGTAGACGTGCGCCTGACCTGCCTCCCCCGAGCTCCCATCGCCGCGTGCGATCGCTGGCAGTAACGTACTGAACTCCGGAGAGACTTGTGGAAATGCCGTAAGGAGATGCTCGTGCCTCGGGGCTGGCGAGCCGTGCCGGAGCTGCCGGGGGGGCGTCCAGCGACTTCCCGTGCTGGCCTTGCGCTCCGAGATGCGGCGCTACCGCGTTGTTCTGCGTGTGGATTTCTTTTAAGGTTCACGGGCAACATTCTTTATTCTAAATATGTTGTTTCCAAATCGCCAGCTGTCTATTTGTTCCAGACAATTGCGGATACAATGGGTGAAGTTAGCAGCACCGTAGGGTTTAATTGTGCAGCTAAAGGACAATGAGTGATGAGCCTGGAGCCCCAGCTGTGCTCCACCTCTGCCGCAGGCAGGCAGCACTTTTCATTGCTGTATACTTGTTTAAAAACAGTTTCGCAGTCAAAACTTTCGAGCCTTTCTCTGGTTCGTCTTCCTAGTCCCTTGTTTACTTTTTTCCGATCTATTATAGACTCTCTTGAGGCTGATGATTTTAATTCAGACTGGTTTCCCGATAATTTGCACTCCAATTTTTTTAAGTCATTAATTTCAAAGCCATGCCATCATTACTGAGGTTCTGCAGTATCAACATGGTAATAAAACTAATTATTAGTGTCTTTTTCATAATGTCGTTGTCAGGTATTTAGGGCCATATCCTTTCATTTCCTATGCTGCTGCTTTTCTGTACTTCACCCACTGAGTACTGCGTATAAGATTGTTTCCAAATGGTTTTAAATGTTTTGTGTATGCGATTGGTATCCCAGTATCAGCACATCCTCATGCTTGTATTCAGAGGAAAATCTTGGGGGAAGCTCCTTTGTATTATGTAATAACAGAACGCAGCTCTTCCTGAATTTGCTTATTTGCAAGGAGGTTGGTATAGGCTTATTAGCAGAGTATTTTCATAAAGTCCAGAATAGGCTGAGTGTTCTTGGTAATTCTTCCTAAGCCCATTTGAACTGACAAATTCTGTAAATACAGAAAACATTCTCATATTTTTAATTTGACTAACTAATCAAATGAAGTACTGATATTTTCACTCCTGTAGAGAAGCTGAGAGTGAACTTGAGCACCTACAACGAACAGTTTTGTTCTCTAGAGCTAAGTTTACATAGAAACCAAACCACCACATCCTAAAGCCCAAATAGTCTCAGTATCACCCTGGATCTGTTGGAGCCAGATGTGGTGACGTTGCCGGTGATCCGCTGTCACTGAGCAGCGGACGTTGACCTCCAAGACAGCTTCGTTATCCAGGGAATTAATGTTGACATTCACGGTCGTAATGATTTAACCGAGAAGCGCTCCCCTCGGATCGCTGTTTGTGCTGTGACAGAGCTAAATCGGAGACTGTTAGTCCGTATTTTGTTTTGCGATTTGAATGGGTCTAGTTCTTGTAGAAATGCATGGTTTTGCTCCGAAGCCCTAAACTGCCGCGTGGCCTCAGTTGTTGTCACTAAAAACATGTGTAAGGGAAAAATTTGTTAGTCTCATTACAGAAACTGTCTTGGGTTGTTTCATGACTTCTCTGGTATCTTGTTTTTCATACTTAATAGGCTGTATTTTAGACTCACATGGAGTTTCTGTCAAAATGCTTTCATTTTACAGCTGCATAGTAGACAGAGCTGTTTAGAAGTGGCCATCTCGTACCATTGCTTGGGAACTTGCAGTTGGGTTGGAAACTTTGTTGTGGATTTGGTGTGTGTGTGTGTGGGGGGGGGGGTTATTATTATTATTATTATTTTAATTCAAGATCTAAAACTGTTTTGATATTTTCACAACCAGCTGCATTTGTTTTATTTTTGTTTGGTATACATAAAAGACAGAGGTCTTCAAAACAGCTACGGCTAGGGCTTTTTGTTTATAAAATGCTTGTTTGCTTGTGCTCCCTCTCGCGCCCTGCCAGCCAATGCTCTTTTCCGGGCTGCCGATGTTGTTTTAACGCCCTGATGCCGCCTTCGTGGTCCAGCTTTTCAGTGTGCTTGGTGTGGAAACGCGTCCTGGCTAGGACGGGCTCCAAGGCGTATTGCAAGCGACCGCTTGGCGTTCGCTGTGCCGCCTCTCGGCTCCGGCACAGCGCTGCGGCGCGGAGGTGGGTCTGGTGGCACAAAACCCCGCAGAAATGACCAGGCGTGCTCACGGAGCAGCTGGTGGTCAACAGTCAGTATAAAGGCTGACGGCATCGCCGCAGGCCTCGAGATGATTTGTTCAGTCCTGAGAAACATTGATTTACAAAAATCTGGCAAAGGTTCTCTTAAAGTTCCACTTGGTTAGCGTTCTTGCTATGTGCACTGTAACAATACTTTTAATAACATTAAATTTTAAATTCCATGTAGAATCTAGTGGGTAGGCAGATGTATCGGTATGTTAAACTTTATGTCACTTAAAAAATGGTTTTCAAGTACATCAGAGGGAGACCATCCAGCTGTAAAATTATCTGCTTTATGAAGCTGCATCACAGCTTTGGTCTTTTTATTTTAATTAAAAAATGTACCTTAAATCTCACATCCTCAGATAATTTTCACCATGCCTTTTTATTTCCTGTAATTTACTGACAGAATGTAAAATGACAGAATTCTTCTGTGAGTTCTTGGTATTGTTTACAGAAAAGACATTTGTTAATTAAGATAAATACTTTCCCGTTTTATTTAGCTGGTTCAGAGTTGAGGTTTTTTGTCCTGGGCCCTGTGAAATAGCAGAGCAGAGCGGCTGTCAGCAGGGCTCTGGTGCCGCTGTGCGGGAGCCGCTGGCTGGGGCGATCCCTGAGCAGTGCCGGGAGGTGGGTTCGGTGCTGGCGGGCTGCACAGGAACGCGGGGTTTCCCGTGGCTGATCCTGCTACGTGCCGTCAGCACGCGCCTGGAAGCGTGAGCATTAATTTCCCGCTCACGACTGCAGCTTGCCTAGCTACGATTATTTTCCATGTTAATGGCGAGTTTGACCTTGCAAAGCCCTACGCGCGTCGGCGTTCGTAGCCTGGGAGCGCTTTGCAGGAGGGCTGCTTTGGTGCAAGGATCAGAAGAACAGACTGACGAGCTGCTCTACGGTCCCGTCGGACGTGGATCCTTTGGGGGCGTGTTCTGCCTAGACCTGCGTGGGCTTGGGCACAGGCACGTGTACCTCAAACCCGTGTGGGATTTCGGTACTTGTGGCCCTGAGCGGAAGTGTGCTGCAGCCCCTATGAAGAGCAGTTCCCGTGCACCTGCAGGCTGCTACGTCAGAAGATGCCGTTTCCTGCAGCGATGCCCCCGTGCAAAATGAATTTCCTCGGCAGCCCCCTCGACTCACGGCACAGGTTAACCTCATGCTCCTTCCTCTAAAGCATCTTGTCGTCTGCTGAGGCGCTGATGCACTTCCTTGTACGTTTTGCAATGTGCATTTCTCAAACACTGACCAATTCTTCTGCTTTTCAAGGCAACGAACGCTCGCTGCCTAAGCACCGATGCAATATTGCAGTGCAGCTGGTTCAGACCAAGCAGGGATTTATGCACATGTCTCCCAGTGGGGTTATTTAGTCTATTTCTCCAGAGCAAGTAAGGATGGGACAGGATTCATGAAGGATTTGGGGAACAAGCTTCTAAAGTAGCCTGTGATATTTGCAGGTTTTTAATTAGCCTTCAGACAACAAGTTCAAATGTCACTAGCTCTTGGAAACACAAGTCTTGATTCCTGTTGAGGCAACTGTGAATTGCAGGGTTGCGATTTAATTAAAAACTAGCAGTTTGATTTCCGACTCTACCATGACCTAAGAAGAGATTGTTCAGCACTCTCAGAACTTCTGATGTCCGTTTGGGCTTACAGATCCAGCGTGTCAAATAACCTGTTTCTGTCGGAAGTTAATTTGGGATTTTCCCTTGTCCCTTGCTCCATACCAATGCCACCAAATAATTGCTCATAGGTCAGGTGCCGGGTTATGGTCAGGGATCAATGAAGACCCTCAGTGTAAAGAAACAAGGCTTAAATAAAGTTTCTATACGTTTGCTCTGTCAAACTTTTTGACCAAATGTAATCCTATTTGATACAGGATAGAGATACTGCAAATAATTATTTTCAGATAGTCTATAGGGAACTGGGTGGCCAGACTGAGGAATGAAATCGGTGTCCAACTTGATGAAAGGTCTCGGTTTGACCTCGTGTTCAACAGGAGAAGCCACACAGGACAGAGCTGCGTTTGTGCTCTTGCAATGGGATGAGCTTTAAGGGATGCTGACCAGCTACAAAATGCAAATTTGTTAAAAATCAGGTGTCATCAACTGTGGTGTTCGTGAAATTATATAACATGCCTCATCCCAGGTCATTCCATATGATGATTCACCAAGTTTTGCAGCGTAATTCATGTTTAGCCATAGCATTATTGTTTTTTCTGTTGACTTTAAAGGAAGTACATCAGCAGTAAAAACCTATCACAAGTCTCCCAGTGGAACTTGATGCCTTGAAGCTTTCCTGCCAGAAATATTGTTGTTTCTCCTGGGGTATTTTCCAAATCATTGGCCCATGCAAACCAGAGTGATACAAAAGGTTTCAAAGCAGGTGTCATTCCTCTCTTCCTCTTTCTTTTTAGTCAGAGATTGGATCAATCTAGGGATGATACATTTTTCTTTTGTTTCTGACTTGGCATTTCTGATGGTGTTGTGACCTTCCTTTTCGCTGATTGTTGGTTAGAGTTTTGAGTAGTTGGCTTGTGTCTAGTGATGCTGAAGAGATTTCTAGTGACCTTCCCCACGTTGTAGCTGTCAGGACTGATGCCTTATGTGCTTCTCCTGCTCTGGTTGTATTGTAATTTGAAATCAAAGCTAGTTCTCCCATCATTTAAAACTCTTTAATTTCCCTGAGAAATGGAGTTTTGTTTAAAAATGACCCTGCTTCCCTGATAAGCAACAATTTTTGTTTTCTCCAGTGCGCTGTGGTCCTCGGGTTTCTTGTTTGTTCGCTGCTCAGATGCTTGGCATTTTTACAAAATGGATAGCAAAATCTATCGACTCTGTCAAAGCTGTCAAGCCTTTTCGCAGCAGAGTAGAGCCAAAATATGCCAGTGTGTATTGTTTGAATGTTATTTTTCAGTCTAATTCGATAATACTATGTGCAGTGTAAAGTTGCTGGACAGCTTGACTATGTTCTAAAAACAATTAAACAATGAAAATTTCTTGAAGGTTAGTTAGGATAGTGATTGCAATAGTTAGTCTCAAGAGTAGCATATAGATGTGATAAAATATTCCTGTTTTTATAGTTGGGGATCACCTGTAAATTACTTTACCTGTTAGTTCTTGTTTTGTTTTATGTTCTTGTCTTGCCTATTGAAACAATAACTTTTGTGACTGGAGCTTCTCCGCCTTTGCGTTTGCACCGTGTAGCAGAGCTGGGATCTGGTCTTCCCTTTAGCCCCTTGGCCCCTGTGGCGTGAGGTCTACTGCCGTCGTAGTATTCCAGGCTTTAGCACCTGGGGAGATGGTCTCAGCGTGCGCCTTAGAGGAACGCACTGTAAAACAGTAACGCCGGCATAACGCTTGGTAGCGTGAACTTTCACCTGTCGAAGTAAGTGGGAATTGTGGACTTGTAGCCGGTCTCAGTGTGTTATTGCTTTTGTCTGAAAGATGTCATTTTTTTTAGATGTCAGAAGGGAAAATGCTTCCTCAGAAAACAATTTTCCACAAACAAAACTTAACCGAATGTTTCATATGGGTGACAGTAAGACTGTTGTTGTTAATAATCGTCTTTTCTCATTTGAAGTGCCATAAAACAGTGTTTTAGCAGAGAGCTTTCGAAGGCCTGTTCTGATGCAGGAGAGGAGCAGAGTGTCCCGGTGCTGCCAGCGCGCAGGTTAAGTGGTGCAGGCAGGGGCATCCCCGGCCGGGCCGGGCACCGTCCAGCTCCTCTCCAGCAGCATCACTCCCCGGATCTCATCGGAGCGAGCTCGTGACTCCTGCCACTGCCAGTGAGAATGAATTGTGCCCACAGTATTGCTCCTGCATTTATTTTTATAAATGTCAATGATTAAGTAAATTAAGATAAATAAGGCTGTTCCCTGTCACCCTTTAATTTACAAAATTTTAATGAGACTAGTAACATCTGTACCTGTTCCATCTTTACACGGGCTGGAATACTGGTAGCGGTCTGACAGCTCTGTTCAGCTTTTTGCAATAACACTTAAAATCTGAGGGCTTTACAAATGCGGTATTAAGCCATTTGTTTTTGCCTGTGCTTCATCTCATATCAGTAGGGAAGCTGAGAGAGTGAAACGGGTGACAGAAGAACACTGTATTTACAAATGAAATTGTTGCGTGTTTTAAGTGCTACTGTAAATATAAGTGACAGGCTAATGCATCACTTCGAATTACAGCGGTGGAGGTGGGCAGAGGTAGGATTAAAGGCGTACATATGGCAGTCTTATTTGCAGCCTTTTCCTCCATCTTGATGGAGATGCTTAACCTGGAAGGGAAAGTGTTGTCTGCTGTGGATTTCCTTGGAGAAAATAGCGAGCCAATGCTCATGCTGCCCATGAGGATTTCGGCAGGTTAGTGTTAACCGCTTCGTGACGTTCAGTATCTCACAAGTACAACCCAGGAATCCGGGATCCAGAAGTCTGCAGCCTCCGTAAGCAGCAGAGGCTTCCTTCTTCCTTAGGCAGAGACACTTAGCATCAGGCTTGGGAGATTTTTGCAAAGTTTTGTTCTAGTGACCTTTATCGAGTTGCATATAAAAATCCTAAAAGGCTCTATTGCCTCATCAATAAATAGTGGTTTCTGGAATTACTGAGATCAAGGTTGCAGCACTGGAGGCTCTGTCTGAGAGAAAGAGCAGGTGCGGACCATGGGCTAGAGCAGATGCTATTAAGGAGTGGAGGCATGAAAAGAATTCAGTTTGGGGCTTCTCTGCTCTTGCATTTAATTTAAAATATTTGCTTCAAACCTGTGAAGTGGTCTGGCTTTTAGGGGCAGCATTTTAAACCTGGATCCCATGGGAAGATTTCAAAACTACAAATGGCAAATTCTGTTCTGCCACTTGTTCTCCTGTCCTTATAACCATGGTAAGGACAGCCCCTTTAAAGGTGCATTAGCGTGTTTACTTAGGAAGAATAAGAACTTAAAGCAAGGAAGTGTTTTAGATTTAAAAATGATAGTATTTAGCAAGGATGGGAAAGGCATGGACAAGAACTGCAGCTGGAGCAGGTGCCTAACAGGGCTCCAGCCCATGTTCGTGTTGGTGATGAGTTCGCCCCGTCACAGGACGTGGCATTCAGCGCTGCATCTCACAATTATGCCAAGGTTATGACATTTTTCTTCTTGTTTAATATAGTAACTCTCTTAAATGGCAAGTTGAGACAGAACCCTCTAACCTATGGCACAATGTGAAAGAGTTGAAGTTAGCAATGTTTAGTCAACTTTTCACTACTAAAAATTAAAAAAAAAAAAAAAGTGCCAGTTTGCAGTTGTGATGTCCACAGGCAAGAGAAGGGTGTTGAAATTGGTGTTAGGAAATGTGGGCAGTAGTTACTTGCCCTTTTGTCTCCTTTTATGGATTTGAGGATCAGTGATGTTCTGTACAGTCCGTATACCATCACTTGGATGCCCTCTGGAAGGTGACCATGTGTTTCTCATCAACTGAGCCTCTTATGCAGCAAATGGGTGATGCAGTGGAGATCTTTTTGCTGGATAAGCAATTAGCTAAAATAAACTACTCAAAGGACAAATTATGCAGCACTCTCACTCTGAAACAAATGAATGAATTGACTTTGTTTTGTATTTGTGGCATGTTCCTTGTATTTTACTTAGCTTTCTTTAGCTAAAAGGTTCCTGCGTTTCCTCTTGCTCTGCAGTAAGCAAATGGGATATTAGGAGTTGATTTATACAGATACAAATAAAGGAAGTTAAGTGATAAGGAAATGCATAAAGGTTCTCTCAATTAAGAGACAAAATTTCCTTCAGCTGAGTCTCTAGGAGTATCTATTTCATTTGCTTATCTGGGGTGTCATTAGTATTCTCCCTGAAGCTGGCACTGCAAGTGCATGAAACTTGTCCAAAGCCGCCTTTGCTAAGAGCCCGCCTCGTCGCTGAAACGCAGGATGGATCATGATCTGCCTGCTTCTGCAAAGCCATCTGAGGCAGGCTTTGGGAATGCTAATGCTTTAGCATGCTGGCTGGGCTGTGCTGATGGTGGCAGACTAAACAAAAACTGGGAGCTCAAAAATACCGTATTTGTTCATTAACTTCTAAGCTTTATTTTCTGTGACTGTGTGGAGAAAGTTGTTTGCATTCAGTGCCCTGGAAGCCACTGATATGTATGTTGCGTGAGGTCTATTGCTTGAAAAAAAATGACCTTATTCCTTCACCACAATGGTAAAGGCTAAAGTGGAACCTTTTGGCTTCACTTTCCTCTTGCCTCTCTTGTGCCAGATGATTGTTGCAATAAGACAAATTGGAAAACTAATAATTTGTCATGAGTTTGAACCGATCCGACTCACACTGCGGCTGCGCAGTCACTAGACTTGCAAGGTGGGTGGCAGGAATGAACATTGGATGGTGGCACGTGGGGCTGGGGCTGCAGCCTGTGGTTAGGTTGGGCCTTGCACCAGGTGAGCTTGCATCCTCAGAAGGGCAGTTGGTGGTTCTGGGGAAATCTGGCCGGGGGGGAGAGGATTTAGCAAAATTTTTTCATGATGATCTGTTGAAACCAAAACTTCTGGGCAGGTATCATTTTCAGCAAGTTTGGTATTAGGAAAGACTCCAACCGCTTTTGTTACCAAGTTCTTGGAGTTTTTTAGGATGCCAAATATCCAGGTTTTAGGTTCAATCAATTATTTGTTTATCCAAATTGCAACAGCGAGGAGGAACGGTTGAGCCTAGGGAGGACTAACTCTCCGTTCAGGATCTCAAAGCCCTTCCTGCAGCCTTGGAGCAGCCTCAGCACGGGTCTGCTGTGCTGTCGAAGCACCGTCGATCTGGAGGTTGTAGACAACTCAAAGTAGGGTAGTGCTGACTGCTGAACAGTAAAGTTATCCCAGAACAGGGAAAATGGGGAAACCTGCTGCTTTCCCACAGGTTTCAGCCAGTAACGTGCCTCCTGCCCTGTGGAGTTGGTGTCCTTGGAGTAACTGGTGTGATGGCACTACTGTTGTTAGCACTGGACCATCAAAGCTCCAGCTACAAGTGTCTGATACCTGGGCAAGGTGGGGGGACTTGATTCTCTGGCCACGAGGACGCTGTCCATTGAGTTAGGCCTTGCTGTCATATAACCTCCACCTCTGCTGGGCTGGAGCAGCGCAAATTTCACGCTGTAACTGTGCATGTGGAGTAGTAGCACATTGGGTACCATCCTGCACTGCAGGAGCTGAGACCATGCCCATATTTTATCCTTTGGAGTCCTTGCCACTTAGCAGAAGGTTGTAAAAGCAACTTCATTAAACCAGCAGTTACGAAATTATTAAAGGTGCTCACTGCAGAATTGCACCAGGTGCCGAGCTGCTGCGCTCGCTTCTCTTTGCAGCATCGGCCAGGTACTTTGTAGAGAAAAACACAGAGCCGTAGAGGGACTGTTCGGGCAGTTCTCAAATGATTCCTTCCGTGCGGGATGCCGGCAGTAAGCTGGCGAACCTCGTCGCTGGCTCCGTGGACGCATTTACGTAACTTGCTGAGCGGAAAGTCGTGATGGTTTTGCTAAGGTACCGGGACGTGAGCCTCATCAAAGGTTGAGTGACAAAGCCGTGGTGGTTGTTGTAGGGTCTCGCTCGCAGATCCTGCGCAGAGAACGAGCTGCCGTTAATTTAGCTGTCTGTCGGCCTCCATCGTGGGCTCCTGCGGTGGCCTTGGGTCGTGCAACGCAGGCAGGTCAGCCTGGAGAGCTGCCAGAAACGCAGCCCCGGCCTTTCCCGCGGCAGCGGCCGTATCCCAAAGCGCGGCAGTGCCCGAGTGCTGTATGAATCTTGGGACAAGGATGGGAATTGCCGTGTGCAGGCGGTGAGCGATATCAGACTGGTGTTGCTCGTCCCTGTGCCACTTCGGGGAGTTTCGGGGTGCTTTTTCTGCCGGGATGCCGAGATGCCTTGGGCACGGTATCGGCCGCGGAGGATCTGGGGGGCTGCTTGGTGCTGCGGGCTTTGCTCAGATGACGCACCGACTTCGTTGCTGGATGAGGCGTGTGGTTGATGCTGCTTTCTTCTGGTCCAGTTTCATCTCTGAAACCTGGCGTCCTACTTGAGCGAGGCTTTTATCACACTGTTAGCTTGGATGCATGTACCGCGTAAACTCGATGTATAAAATGTTTTGAATGCTTTCAGTTTATAAAATAACATAGTTCTGTTACTAATTGCTCTTCATGATTTAAACTCCAAGGTGACATTGACACTGAATGTGTTTTAAAGGTTTTATTGGGATCTTTTGAAATTGTATGATGTTATTAGCAGTACTTTACCTCAGGTTATAACGCGTGGCTTTACCTCATGCTGTTGGAATAAGGATTACGATTTTCTGGGCCCTCTGGTATACTGGGTGACTCATGAAATGATCTGGCCAAGTTGCTGGATTTATTTACAGTAAGTAAATTAAAGCTAGGGTACAAATCTTTGCTGTGTAACAGGATTTGCGAGCAGCTAAGAAATGTTGAAACTGTTGGACCAGTTACCAAGAAAATACTCTGCGTAAGGGAGGATTTGGTTCACTGAATAATGTATTGTCCCAGTCATCGAAAGCTAAGATGAAATGTGGCCAAGTCAAGTTTTATTGTCCTGCTCCCTATTTCTACTTCATAATATTCAGAGACAAATTCCTAAAACCACCTACGTTAACATCATGGAGAAGAGAGAATTTGTGTGACTGGCTAAACCAGTGAGTTGCTCGCTTTCCATGCAAGATTTATCTGGCTGACTTTCTGTTTTATTTGCATATTTAATTGTAATACGATGGCACTTCAAAGCATAGTTGCAGGCTAGGCTCACCTCCTTGCCGTACAAATGCAAAGCATACGTGGTAGTTTCCGAATAACGGAGAATGAGTTGCCGCTTCTGATGTTTTGCATTTTAGGCTGGTAATAGTATTGCTGGTTTTGGCTCTGTGCAGCTTATTATTGGCCATCCAGACATCTGTGGATTTAGAAAAGCTCCATATTGCATTCCTGTCCCTGAATTACAGGACTGAAGTACGAGTCAGGCTGTGTTGGGTGGCTTGGGCTGCTTCTGCAGCTGTTTCAAGAGCTGCCACCCGGGTGGTTTTGCTCAGGGATTTGAGTTGGTTGTTTTTCATCGTAATCCACTCTTTCTCTGATAACACAAAAGAACTGTGTTCAAGACAAAAGTGGCCGTCCTAAGTGTTCCAAATTCAGTTATTGCAAGAATTTGAGGGACTGCTTTC
Organism: Apteryx rowi; assembly: GCF_003343035.1. Classification (NCBI taxonomy): domain Eukaryota; kingdom Metazoa; phylum Chordata; class Aves; order Apterygiformes; family Apterygidae; genus Apteryx; species Apteryx rowi. The sequence continues at coordinate 526,139 of NW_020450949.1, read as the reverse complement.
GGAAACCCTCCTGAGAATAGCTTCTAGCACAGTGTCATCAAATTGCACGTGCACCTGTAGAAGAGAGGTGGAAGATTTGTTTTTTGAGAGAACAGCTTCTTTCTGACTGCGTGCTTCACGTGAGCTCCCCGGCGTGGCCTGCCCGTCTTTGTGCCGTGGCGTTTGGTGCCGGTACGGCAGCACACCGCTGGACTGCGCTAAGCGCCATGAACTGGCTTTTCCATTACTGTGGCTTTGATTTCTTCTGCTTTGCAACCGTTCCCTCTCATTGCCCCGACCTTGCCGGTGTCCCCGGGAAGGGACACGCGTGCAAACAAGAACGGCAAATACTGGGCTGCGGCTGCAGCCGCCAGCGATGCGCGAGATGCGTTTCTCTGCTAAGCAGCATTCGTAATCCAGACCTGCGCTTGAAGATATCGGGCCTAAATTGTTCAGCAAACATTTTCTGATAAACTGTGTCTTTAATAACAATACCAGTGAACAGCGGTTCGTTATGTGCTCTGCTTTAACAATTAGGATAATAAAGATCCAGAGAATTTTGCAGTCGCTTCCACTTGCTTGCCCTGCTTCCTCTCCTTCCTCTGGTTTTACTCCAGACTTTTTAAATGCTGCTTTGTTCATCTCTTCCCTAAAGTCGCCTCTATCGTTTCCCTTCCTCTTGAAATAAAAAAAGTCAGTTCTGAGGTCTGCGGTGTCGTGTCTCAGATTCCAGGTCTGAAGGGACCGTTGTATCTAATATGACTTCCTTTATATTGTCCACCTACCTCCACAGATATCCCGAATATTGGATTAGATTTCATAACTTTAAGCCTTTGAAGATTACTAACCTCTAAAGGTTAGTGCAAGTACGATCAGCCTGTAATTACAGTTGCCTCGGGCAGGAAAGCGGAGGAAGGAAGGGAGCAGGTAGGTAATGCAAAGGCAGATAAATACCAGGGTTCTGCTTTTGAGAGCTTTACAGGATCTGGCTCAACTTCTCTGGAAGTTTACCAGTGTTCAGAGACTTATCTCTAGTCAACTACGCCAATAACCATTTTACATTCTGGAAAATTGTCACAAATAGAACGATTTTCAAATATGCATATTATTGCCATATTCTGTATTGCATAACTTAAAAGTAATCATATTGCGATCTTTGCCTGGCTTTATCACCTTGCAATTCAAGGAAGCCTCCTCCAGAAGTGCCTCCCCCCAAAAAACACGCCAGATGTGAAGATCCGCTCCGCTGCGAGCGGTGTAGTCGGACTCTGGCACTGGCTGAGCTGGGTGCAGAATTGACTCTGGACTCCAGGTTCAGCAGTTCCCTTTCCCTGCTGTGATTTGTTGTTGTTTTTTTCCCCTTAATTCCTCATATTTGACTACTGCAAGAAGCTTTTCGCAGAGAAGCGCTCTGAAAAAGACCAAGGCCCAACCATTCCTCTTTTTAATGCCAGCGGGAGCTTTACTGTGTTAGGTTGTTGCTGCTTTTCTGGTTTTGTTGCTTTTGGTGTAGCTTTCTTGTCACGTTTTTGCTGAATGGCCTTGTGACACTCTCACTAGTAAGCAAATGTTTGGTATGTCTTGGATTTCCGCTTTGTATTTTTATTAACCGTTTCCTACAGTTAGGAGCTACTGATGCACTACGTGCTTTTGACGACTGCTTCATCTGAAGTTGCAGGAACTGATCTCGGTACTTTCCTAACTATTACCAAGTTTACTTGAAGCAATTCAGTCTCTGCACCTGCTCAAATGAAAGTAGCAATATGAAGAACAAAGTATTATTACTTTATTATTATTATCTATCAGGTTAGTTCTTTCCTAAGCCATACTTCATCAGAGTTAAATCTGTTTCCTATTTCATCACTGCCTCATTCTGTGTGGATTAACATTTTCCACGCTGTAGATCATTTTTGCTCTTAACCAAATCTTTCTTCATACAGTAGATTGCCACCTTATAACATAGGAATTATTTCTCCGTCACGTTAAAAGTCCTGCTTCATTGGTTTGGTGACTGTTTGGTAATTTGCAAAGTCACTTTCACCAGTTTTAATACTGTCTGGCTGGGAATCGTAGCAATAAATGTATTAGATCTTAATAGCATTATGATTCTGTCAGAAGTGGGAAAATTGGAACCGGTAATTAGCTCTGACCCCAGGATAAGCAAGGACCACATACGGGCTTGCGGAGATTGTGTGCGGAACGCCGTCGCGGTTTCGAAGGCGTCTCGGGTCCAGTTTGAGGCCACATCGCAGCGTAGCCGCATGTTGCGTCCTGCGAGTCTTGTCCGGGTCCGCAGCAACGTGGCCTTTGCGTCCCGACCGCGGGAACGCGCCGTCCCCGCTTCCCGAAGACGTTTGGGCGACGGAGGAGGACCTGCTCGGCCGAAGGGTCGCCGGCGCCCCCGCCCCCTCGGCGAGGGAGTTTTGGGGGCTGTGCCGACTTCGGGCAGCCCGAACTGGTTTGCTTTTTGTGTATACGACTTACTTCGCCTCTGCCTTTGGTTCCGCTGGGTTTTCCGGTCCTGCCTGGCGTAGGCAGGAGCGTTTCAGAGGCAGCTGCTGGCACCGTCCATCACCGGTGCAAACCTGAACCTGGGGAAAAAGGACCTGAATTTGCGGGGGATCCTTCCCTGCCTCTGCTTTTTCAGCCAGCAGTACGAGCACTCGGCTTTCCACGAGGACCTACCGTAAATCCTCTTGGTTAACTCTGGTTTTACTTCTTTCGTGTATTTTGACTTATTATTTTTATGCTATAAAAAGTAGCTTCTTTCCAAAGTTTACATACATGTTCTTGGCAAAGCTTAACAGGAAAACAGATTTTGACATTTTGATATCAACTGGTTCTTGTTGCTCTGTATTATGAATTTTTGATGCTATGCTGTTTTGAAAAGCAGCTGAGCTTAAATCCTTTTGGTAAAATCTGCGTATTGCATCAGTAGTAGAAATTGGGTGAACTCAAAGGTCATTTCATATACACTTGACGCATGTTTGGATGAACGTGGAAATGTTCAATCACAATAGTTTATCAGACTACTGCCATTTGTGGTTGTTGTTGTAGATGCATAATGAATATCTTGAACTTTTCAGTCTCTTCTATATTTGGAATGTAAAAACATTTTACCTCTTAATGGAAATGTTTTATATTCATGCAAAAGGCAAACTTCCTGCTATTTAGAAAGCTCAGTTGCGATGTAAGTGAGTAAAAACACTCTAAATAGCGTGACCTTCCGTCAGCTGTTGTAACCCACAACCACCACCCCAAAAAACCCAAAGTGCAATTAAAAATTACAAATATTTCAGCATACTTTTTGCTATCTGGATAGTGGACAATAACTCACGAACTCTGAATTTCCCTTTTTTCCCCTCCTGTGAGGTTTACTCTTGTGAAGGAGCCTCCCGCTTCACTTGTTGCCTGCTCCAGTGCTGGTGAGACTAACCCGTGCACGGGCACCGTTGTGGGTAACGTTTAGAAAATGCATTAGGAAGAAACGAAAGGAAATCTTTTGGGGAGAAACGACTGAAAAAAATGTATGATCAGGAAGAGTGTGTATTTTTATATCCGGTTGAGGAAGTGACCATCCATGAGTGTGTGCAGGGGAGTCTGTGCGGTGCGTTTCGCCTGCAGAGCGCGGGATAGCTGCGTGGCGGCGCGGAGGTCGGCTGGCGCGGGAAGCAGCCCCGGCGCAGGAAGCAGCCCCGGCGCGGCGGCCCCTTCACCCTCGGTAGCGGTCTCGAAGCAGGTTCGTGCAGCAGAATTGCCTTTTCCCAAGTGCTGGTCGGGAATCCTGCTCGTGTGCTGTTCCAAGAAAGTGCTGGGAGCGTTTGCCGGTGTGTGTGACCTGTGGAGCAATCGTCAACTCTTTAATAAATGGTTTGTGTTCCTGTGTGCAGGCATGAAATGCAAGGTAAAATTGGAAGAGTTGCATCTTTTCTAAGGTAGAAATTGCCCTTCTGGAAACTGAGCAGGCTACCCTGCTTACATAAAGGCACTAAAAACCTCTGCTGTGTAGTCTGAATTCATTAGAAGTTCTGGCTAATTAACTTTAGCAGTCCATGCTGCTGGGTTGTTTTAATTTATTTTTTTCGGAGCTACAACATGAAATGTGCAAAGCAGAATCTTAATGCCTGGAAATAACAAGGCAGGAGATCCTGGAGAGGCGGGAGGACCACCTGGAAGCAAGAGGTCAGGAGCAGCAGCAAGGAGGTGTACGGGATGTGGCACCGGTTAACGACACTAATGTTCATACAGAAGCTGAAACAGCTGAGTGTGGGAAAAGGACTAGAGGGTGAAAGTACTTTTTAAAAAGCAGTTATAATATACTGAAGTATTTGTTTAAAAAAAAAACCAAACAAAACTCACTAGATCAGTGAATGTTGTTCTGCTAGAATTAAAATCTCCTGTTAAAACTGAAGTTTTAAAAAAGCAGGAAAAAGATAAAGATCAATGAAAGCTTTTATCTGAAATAATTGTGTATTTTGTGATTTGCAGTATATGGGCGTTGTGACATGTTGGTCTCAAATTACCAGTTGCGCAGGTTGTGTATCCAGCGCGGCTGTAGCCCTGGGAAGCTAAACTACTGGAGAAATTCCGTTATTTCATAGGGGTTGAAAATGCTTAGAATTTCAGCACTTCATAGAAATAGGTTAGGCCCTCCAAGTGATGACGATGGCTTTTTTAATTAAGAATATAAATTATGTCCCCTTGTTGCGTTCCATGCAAATGTGTAGCTAAATTTAGCCGTCTGTGCGTCCTCTTGGATAGGAAAGGGGCGGCAGCTGTGCGTTCTTAGATTTGGTGTATGGAAAGTGGAAAAATACAAACTAAGGAAAGTTACCTGTCAGTGACTTCTTAACGCATCAGTCATCATGGTAACCAAGGTATTTATGAAGAAAATTATGGGGCAAAAGTAGCCCTGTTATGTATATACTTTTAACTGCTATATTTCAAGGAAATTGCTGATTTGAAAGTTGTGTGTAGTACTAATGGGGGGGAAACCCCCAAACGAACAAGAGCGAGTCTGGGGGAGTCGGCGGCTTAACCTCGTGCCGTGGCAGGGTTCCTCCCCGCAGAGCCGGCGGGAGCGTCGGATGTTCCCGGCACGCTGCCGGGAGCAGCGTCGGCTGTGCTGCAGGACCGAGTGCCGCGCCGTCGGTTAGGTCTTGGCTCGGGAGGGTTATCCGCCCGCAGAGCGCCATGGATCATTTTGTCATTTCTGATGCTGACTTGGCTCATTCGTATTCTGCTGTCAAAAACCAGACTGGTGAGTTCGCCGGAAAATCCCGCAAACGTGCTCTGGGGTCTGACTGTCCTGCTCCCGTCAGTCACTGTTGCAGTCGGGCAGCGGAGTTGCGCTTTCCATACTGGGCGGTAGGCAAGTGGCAGTGATTGAATTTGTTCCACAAAAAAGCATTTGTGCTGCCTCAGGAGAGCTGTTCTGGATGAGAAAGCGGCCCTCGGTCGCGTGGTCGCAGTCGTCGGGCTCTGACTTGGGGAGGAAGGCGGAAAGCCTCTGGGACCTCGGTGTGAAATCGATGGCAAAAGCACGGAGGCGGCTCCAGTCCCGGACGCCTCGCTGCCGGCGAGCGAGGGGCGGAAAAGGCGCTGCTGCAGCAGGCGTCCCGAAATCCGGCTCTGAGCTCCCAGGTGAAGGCTGTTCTCAAGTCCTTTTGCTATAAAAGACTACACTGAGAATGTAAGTGAAAATGTAAGGAAGACTGCAGAAAAGGGGACGCTAAGCATATGTATCTTAGACCTCTTTTTAAAGGAACTTGTAGGTGGTGGTATTAAATGAGGTCAAGGCTAACGAATATCTACATAAAACAAAACTACTTAAAGAGTAGTTTGTAACTAAACTGCTCTAAAGCGTCGGAGCTAATAGTCCCATCCACACAGTCAAGAGCTTTTTCAGCGTCCTATTTTAGCTGGAATTCTGCCCATTTACAGGACTTGGGTGAACTTGGTGCACTCAGACATGTGAAGCAGCTTGCATCTTTAAGGGGGTGAAAAGCTTGTTCTGCAAAATCCTGTCTGATGTGAGCGCGTACATCCTACGCAGAGCTGGAGGATGCCCTCGAGAAAGGGATCGTATCGCTTGGTGAAGGCGCAGTGTGCGTACGCTAAAACACCCATGCGCTGTTCTCCTCCAGCAGACCACGGAAAACCTGAGCAGCTTTTTGCTCAAGTTGCACCCTGCATGTCAACTTTCAGTAAGGATAATTTCAGATTTCTTATTTCTTACATCACTTAGGTGAACATATATCAAAGATGAAACAAGGAAATAGTGTGTTTTTTCTTCAGGTTATATAGCTCATATGAAAGCTAACATTTAATCTTAGTTGCTTGCTACTGATTGTGTTTGGCCATGGCTTAGGAAAGTGAAAATCTTTTGTAGTACTAGCAAAAATACATCTTAACTCGTTTAAAATAATTAATAGAATTATTATCTCAGCATGACAAATTAGAAATCAGATTTTAAATACAGTTAGGTTTTAATGATAGTGTTAGATAACAGAGCCCTGGTGGGAGGCGGGAGGGAGGGAAACGCGGCCCCTTTCCGCGCAGGCTTGTCGCGTTGCATTCCCTGCCCGGGGCACGCGCAGAGCTGTGCTGTGCCGGACCCAGCTCGCTGCGAGGTTAGAAAACGTGCGTCTGCCCTTTACAGCCCGTTTACGGGTACGAAACCGAGCAGGCTCGTAGAGCGAGCCGTGGTGGCGCTCGGGTCGGCTTCCCGGCTGGAGGCTGCGCCCTGACCCAGCGTTCAGCTTGTCAAAGCACCCATTGAAACAGGGTCGAGGAGCGTTGCCACGCTCGCGTTTTAGCAAATGCCGATTAAAAGCTGTAAATGGAGGTTCTTCTAACTTGAAACATCTGGATTGCCTTTTAATTCTGTAAAAATGACAAATCCATGTAAACCCATATTCCCCTCTGAGCGCTGCAAGCCAAGAGCATTTAGGGGAATAACAGGAGCTGGTGCGTTTCTCCAGCCGCCTGTTGGTTTGGAGGCTGCAGCCCTCGAGTCTGGGCTGGGGAGGAAAGGAGACTCCTTGAGAGCAGCTTTCACGCGGGGGCAAAGAGCAGGCGCTGGACAGATGACCCAAGACTCATTGCCAGCATTGCCAAAAAAAAAAAAAAAAAAAAAAAAGCTCCCCGCAGCAGCCAGCGCGGCTTTGGCTGCTTCCCTGCAGCTGGCAGGAGTCAACCTCTAGCAAAACCTTACGTAATCCGCTTTCATCCTGGTGTCTTAAGTGCAGTTTGCCCTCCTTTCCCGTAGACCATGGCGGATAGGTAGCCGACCACGAGGGCGCTTCTGAACGTCTCTTGGTGCCGTGTCTTCCTGCGCGCTTCGGCAAAGCCTTGGGCATCTCTCTTCTGGTGAACGGTTATGCAGAATTATGGAAGTAACTGGTAGACTTGGTTATTAAGCTAGAAAAATAGTAAAATGCCACGGCTGCAAATGCGACAAATAGCCCTCATCAAACAAGGTTGTTTTTTTTTCAAATGGAAATAATCTGGAATGCATCAGTTTAGTGTAAGGAGGAATTCATGAGAGGTTTTTCCTCCAAGTAAATACCCACAATTAAATTGTAATTAAGTTTGGTAATTATTTCCATAAATCTCGCATACATAAACATACACAAGACTCTTCTTTAAAAGTGGCATATGCCCCCCCCCCCCCAAAAAAAAAAAAAAGAGAAATGGTTGTTACTGGGGGGGTCTCAAACAGTAATGCTGGCTCCAAGGCATGTTACACAAAAGGAGGCTTGACAGGGACACGCTGTGCATGGGCCTGCAGGGCTAATAATGGCAAAACTTGGGAATCTTTGCTTTTGGCAAGGGAGCAGAAACTGATCTGGTTCCTTTTTTTTTTTTTTTTTTTTTTTTTTAAAAAAAAGCCTGCCTTATCTTTTATAGCAATATTTCTGGTGCCGGTGTGTAGAGAACAGTAATCACCTGACTGTTGTGTCACCATGAGCTGAGGAAATAACAGAGGAAAAAGCAAAACAGTAGGTGTTTAACTAAAGGAAAATCAGCAAACATTTACCCTTAGATGTCTGACGCATTGTACTAGGCTTTGAAATTGCTAGTGCAGCTTACTATGTGGGTGGGACACAAAGTTTAAAAATGATTCATACTAATTTACACAGTCTCAAATTAGGACATGATGGAAAAAGGATTTGCTATTATTAAGAGTTAGTTCAAACTAAATTAATCTGAGAATGTGTAACTTCATCTGACCTAAAAATACCATAATGTAATTAATTTCAGAAATAGGATGAGCTGAGAAGGTTCGGGAAAAGATGAGCATTTGAATAAAATAAGAATTGGTTTTGTACTGTAAACAAGGTCCTCCTGGAAAGACCTGTAGGATTTGGGAGGGTGGGTGGGGGGAGGCACGTACACAGTGGTTAAACTGCTTCATTATGAATTTTAAGTCAAGAATTCTTAATAGCTTGGCATATTTTGGATAAGTGGTTGACTGCATTTGTATTTGGCTGTTTATTTTGTATATATGCAGATTTTTTTTTTTATGGCATCCTAGTTTTTAGTAAGTTTGAAAGAGTAAAGGACTTAATTGAAAACATGTGTTTCCATGTGAAACTGGTTTTGTGGATTCATGTGAACTTGTCTCATTTTTCATAACTGTAGTAGTAATTAGATTTTTAATATATAAAATCTAAAAACTAGACTAGTATCGTTAGAATGCTTAATATATTAATTCTGGAGTGCGTGAAATTAAATGTTGGAACAAATAAGTAATCCTAATTTTTCTGTGGAGGAGTCATGCGCTTAATTCTTCAAGTAGGCAGCCAGGGAAAGGAGCATCTTGTCTGGACTGTTGGTCAGGTCCCCCCCATAACAACCTAATGTCATCGTGGTGTTCAGATTTTCTATGTAATGGAAACCTGTTGAAGAGAATAAGTTTTATATTAAACCATTATTGGAATGTGATTCTGGAACAGAATATTTGAAAACGTTTGTCTAGATTCTAGCACAAAAATTATTCAGGGTGTTTTTGACCACTGCACTTAGACATTTGAGATCCATTTTTCTTGGTGTTTGTGTCTGTATCTTCGTGCCGTGGATGTTCTGAATGTCTCGATGTTGGGATAACACCAAATGCACATAAATACCCTGACTGTGAGCTTACCTTTACGTCACGTTGCGATGTACAGTTGGTAGCAGATGCTTTACCCTGTGACTCCTTGGTGTGAGAACAGGGAGGAAAAAAAGGCTATTTTAGATTTAAAATACGTGAGGACAAGTCAGAGATGCTGTGCACACTGCACATATCCGGATGGTTTTAGGTGCTGATCCCGTGTCTGGTGCATGTGTTAGACTCCAAAATCGAAACTCGGGCGATGGGTGGAGAGAATAGATACTGTCTTCCTCGTTGCTTGATCCAGAAATCAAATAGTGTGGGGGAGTAAGTTTGGGGGTGTTTGTGTGTGTGTGTGGGGGGGGGGTTGTTTGTTTGTTTGTTTTCCTTTTTGGAAGTTGACTGGTGCTTAGTTTTAGTTATAATGACTAACTTGCATATGTTACAAAGGTTGCATTAAGTTTGGTACCTGTGCGTTATGTTATGTAGCTCTTTAATTCTGCAAAGGTTTGGAAGAAAAACACAAAAATGTTTCCCTTCTATTTACTAAAAATACTTTACTCTTAATTCTGAAAAATTACTTTATGGGTCTGCATATTTTGCAGACCATAACTAGATTACTACCTTTTCCCGGAATACTTTGTGTTAATGAGGACCGATTGGGATTGCATAATAGATTTCCTCTAAAGAAGGCATTATGCGGTTATTTTTTTACTGTCTGGCATTCTAGTTAATTGCCTTGTCATCATTAATTGATGGAACTAAATTGATATAAATAAATAGATTATCTTCTTGAGGTTAATCTGAAGGATAGGAGGGGCTTCAAACCTGGTGTGGTGAGGAGCGCCTCTATCGGGCAGGGTGTTTAAGCGTGTGCCTCCAATAACGCACGCGATCAGCAGCCCACGCAAAGCGACCGCTGAACGGGGCTGCTCGTGGGCTGAAGGTTGCGTTCGTGCTCCATCGATGTCGCCGATCCTAAAGCAGGTTTCCGGCACCGCTCGGGAAATGCAGCTGTGGCCTGTGCCCCCGGGGAGAGGAGAAGAGCTGAGCTCCCACCGAGCTCCCTCTTCTCGCTTCTTATGGCCCAAACGCATGCAGAGACTTGACCGTGACAGCTCCTGGTGGTCCTGGAGGGCCGGTGGCTTCCTGGGTGACTGCGCTGCGGTGGTTGGCCTTGTCGTACCTTTCTGCAACCAGTCGCAACTGCACATAAAGGTCAAGGGACTTGATCCCAAGCTTCGGCCCTGCCAACAGCCGATGGTCATGGCCAAGGACTAAAAACGGCTGACCCCTTCAGCCTGACCTGTGTGACAATTTGGGCACCTCCAGTTTGCAGGTTAATCCAGATTTGTGTATGTAATTACTTTTAATCAGCAATCAAATGAGTTCATGAGTAAATCAACATTATTTTACGTTGCTGTATTGTATAAAATATTTTTGGCTGCGTGGAAGAAGAGCCTGCGGTGGTTGATGAGCAGCATATTGTCTCCAACAGCCCTTCCCTCGGTGCTGTGCACATTTTCCGCAGTGTTTTGCTTTGCTAATCAGGGGACTGTGTCTTTTGGCTTTCCGCATTTACATTTTGACACCACTCCCAGACTGGAGCTTAGCTGCTACGTAAACCTGCTCTGCAAGAGCATTCCCCAGGGCTCTGGGATGCTTCCTTCTCCTCTCCTTCCCTCCATGCCGCTTGCAAGCATGCCAAAAGAGGGGGGGGGAAAAAACCCAGTCCCCCCAAAACCAGGAAAGAAACTCGGTTCCAGGACAGGCAGAGAGCCAGAGGTCATTTCACGGGATCGCGGTCGAACCAGGCTGGAAGAGTCTAAGACACTGAGCCGTAGTGCAGAAAGTGCACGCCACGCTTCTAGCCTGGCGATAGAGGAGCCGCGTTGTCACCAGCCGAGGAGATGTCACCTCAGTGGCGATTTCCTCCTCTTCCAGACAGAGTCGGGTCAAACGTGTTGGTTGCTTTTGTGACAGCTGCTTGTGCCGTGCTGCTTTGTGCCTGGCATGCAGAGCGCGGTGCTTGTCCCTGGGCTTTGTGCAGTCGCTCAGTGCTCATTACTAAGCGTTCTGGTGCCCTGGGTTCATACTGCTTTTTTGGATTTATTCTGGGGGATTGGCATTTTCTCTGAAATTGGTAGAGAACATGCCTGTTTGTAAGGCTTTAAAAACACAGAGAACAAATGGATCCTTTGGCTATGCTTAAAATGTGTTTTCCTGAAATCCACATCCCGTCTGTAGTAGCTAGTCCTCACCCTGCGTGGAAATAATTCAGTGGGAAATGCTCACTGGAATGAACACTTCCATCCTCCTTCAGCTCGTTGCTTCCTTGCAGCTTTCCAAGCATTGCATGGGGAAGCAGGCGCTGGTGAAAGGAGGGAGACGCCAGCTGTGGTTGAACTTTGGAGGCAGGCAGGAAAGGGGATGAGCACGGCCTGGCCCGTGGTAACACTTGCATGTGCACTTATGGCGGTGGCTCTGGGAAAAATGCAAGTGTTTTGAATACGCAGGTATCCGAAGGTCTGCAGTATGCAGGTTTGTATGTGGAGTGATAGGCCACACATGCCGCGGTCCCGCTCTTCAAGGACGACCTCTGCATCGTGGAGAACTCAGTTGTCCTCCTTTGCCATGAGGGCACACTGCTGGCTCCTGGTCAGCTTGGCCAACAAGCCCCCCAGGATCCCTCCAGCTGGTCGGCCCTGGCGTGCGTGGCTCCATGGGGTTCCTGCTCCCCAGGCGATGGATGGATGGATGGACAGCAGCGATCCGATGCTCGGGTGGTGTCCTGCCCTCCAGGCTGGCGGCTGCTCGCGGTCCAGACTGCTCGATCCCGTCTCCCTGAGCTGCACTCCTTTCTCTTCTAACGCAAGTTGAAGTATCAAGGACTCAGACGTGGGAACTGGCAGGATCCGTTGCCCACTCGTATCCCAGTGGGATCGGCACTGATGAACCGGAGGGAGTCTGTTAAACAAGCGTGGCGGCAGCGCCCGCAGGGACTGGCTGTGTGCAGGGTTTGCGTTACAAGGGCGGCTGCGGGAGAAGGATGTTTCTCGTGTGACACGCTATAATCCTGCGTAGCATCGTTACGTGCAAGACGGCAGAGCAGATCTGCCGTGTGAATTAATCCTCAGGCACCCTCCTGCGCTGCAGAGCCGTTCACGGGGCCTCACCGGACTCGCGGCTTACTGAGATGAAGCGCAGAGTTTCAGTAAAGCAGGTGGCTGTAGGCAGTGAAACCGCTTTACGGCAGGGCGCAGAAGGAGGGATTAGGGCTCTTGCTGCTTTGGTGCCTCCGCACCGCTGCTCGCTCGTGACTCCGGGGTCATCGAGCAGCTCGTGGGGCCTCTGGACCTCGTAGCCTGTTCTCCAGATGAGAACTGAGGTGACCACGACACACTTGCTTTCTGTCTTGGAGACCAGATAGACTCTGGTGTGCTACCAGTGAGCAGCTGGTGCAACAACTGGATTCCTGTGCGCAGATTATAGTGCAAGCTATTTAAAAACAGGTTGCAGGCGTATGCCCGTTTCTGAAGCCTCCTTCTGGGGACTGCGCGGTTAGGAAGCCACCGCAGCATCGCCTGTCTTTCAGACGATGGCGAGTCCAGTGCTCCAGCCCGTGTGTTTCGCTGTTTGATCTCGTTGCAGCCGAACATCTGAGGTCCTCCAGATACGTGGAGGAAATTGAGGTCTATAATCACCTTCCTGCCAGCCGTTTTGTTGGCTGCAGTGTTGGAAGTTCATTGACTGTCAAACTGTAATTTCATTTTGGAGTGGTTCTCAAAATTTATAATTAACAAGTTGTTCTTCAATTTTCAAATATTTACTGATTTTATAATGTCTCAAGTCATGAGCCAAGCTCCACTCCAGTAGCTAAGGGAAAACTAGATGCCTTTTTCTTTTCTCTTGGCATTTTCTCAGTGTGACAAAAAGCTCTTCTCTCCCCACTCCCTTCAGAGCTTTTCCTAATCTGCAGCTGGACCCACCAAGCCCCGAGTATGACATTGCAATGAGACACAGTCTTGATTCTGTTCCAGGCTCCATGCTGAATAATTATCCCTATTTTCAATGTTTGTGTCCGGTGCCCTTTAAGCACGATATTTCCTTGAGAAGAGTCTGTATTCTGGGCCAAAACCACAGCCTAACTTCTATGGAAATTTTTCTGTGGATTTGCTTTGCTAACCTCTGTGCAGAGAAAAGAATGTATTGTAGAATTTAAGGAAATAGCTACTGACAGCATCCTTGCAACTCCACCTGGAATACAATATTTCTGAGAAAATGAGATCCCCCTTCGACATAGCTATGGAAAATTTTGGTAGCCTTGAGCTGATGGTTTTAATGAGTAGGGAAGTTTAACTGGAAGTTAATTAACTAAATAGGATTTTTCTTCCATTTTCTCCCCCAGACTATGTCCCCCTCCCACCCCCATAAATACACAGCAACCTTTCCCAATGCGTATATCAATTCTGTGTTGGAAAGCTACCTTGCTTCACCTAGGTTTTGACTCCTACACTAGTTTATTAGAGTCCTCGGTATTATTTCCTGCTGTTTTATAGTGATGACTTGAGGATTTCTCTCTAAAAGAACACCAAGATTTTCTGTACCAAGAAGAAATCCGAAAGGGAAACCAGCAGGGAAGGACACCTGCAGCATTTCATTTACCTCTCGTAGGTTAAAAGCCATGAAAGATGCAGAGCGCTTTGCTGGTGCTCTCGTTGAAATCGGGCTCTTCAGGCCAGCAAGGCGTTGCGTGGAAGACGTCCACGCTCCGCTCCGACTAGTGAATTGGCCTGGATCAGAGGCCCCCCTTCTAGGAAGATTTTTGGAGCACTGTGGACCAAATTCATCTCTGAAGAGACATTTTTCCTGTTTATTTTTCTCTAAGCAGTCTTAGAAACTCTTGTAACTATTACCTGGTCTACTCTCGAAGACTAACCCTAGATGAAGGTAACCGTACTGGGAGCATTTATGTTGCAGAGCGTAGTTTGTACCAGATTTTCTTTTTAATTAACATACCTCACTACCAGGATATGTTGGTCACTACAGGGAGAAAGGGAAACTTGAGATATTGTCTCTAAGAGTTGTACAAACTGTCAGAAAAATTCCATCTTAAATCTTTCCCCAAAGGACAGAAATGCTTTTGTTTCGTGTGGTATGGGATGTTAGTAGATTCTCCTTGCACTTAAAAATATCTGCTGTGATACCCGTTTTGTAGATGTGGATGTTGCATTGGTGGTTTGGGGTTTTTTGTTTTTGTTTTTTTGGATTCAGGAAATGAAAATAAGGTATACAGAACTAAGTTGTCTTAAAATAAGTTTCTAAAAGTTAATTGAAGCCCTAGGTCCTTGGGGTAATGACTTCTCTCCATGGAGAGAGCAATCGATAACTCAGAACGGATGTTAACACAAAGCAGTTCTGGAAACCCTGTAGGTATATTGGAAAATACAGATCAGGCAAGGGCTATCCTCAGTACACTAACAGATACCAGGATGATTTATATGAAAACAGTTTAAAGCATTCACGAGTTGTAAGAACTAATTTTCAATAAATCCGACAGCAGTGCTATAGGAAGAAATGAAGGCAAAAGAAATTGCTGAAGGTTCTTGAGCAATAGAGATAGGTTCTAGTTCTCTTAAAACTATATTTAGATAAACAGAGTTGATATAATTCTTTTTTTTTCATGCCTTGTACTGTGATTTAGATCTATAGCATGTCATTATAACAAGAAATTATTTGCTGGAAGACTTTTTAGTATTTCCTTTGCATTCCACTTGATGACAATCTTAGTATTCTAGCTTTGGTCCTAAATTGTTGTGAAGAGCTTTCAGTTGCTTGGTATATTTAGAAGTCCATAAAAATTATTTCTGATTTCTTTTCCAAATCTGCTAGAGTTTAGAATTATCAGCATATCAGTTATCATGTTAAGTACAAGAAAATGTTCAGAATACTATTGTTAGCCTGTTGGTTGAGCTAAATATGTGGCTTTGGGACAATGCAGTTTCCAGAAGTATGTTCTGGCTTTAGTGAGCCTAATGACAAGGTACTAAAACCAAGTTCTGATCTATCACTTTGCTAGAAGGAAAGGAGCTTGTCATCTTTGTTGTATTAGAAAAACAGTGTATATAGTTATAACTGCCTTTCCATTCTCGACAGAAAAATACCTGGTGTGATTTAATTGGTAAATTTTCAAGTGACATTTAAATATTTAAGTGACATTTCAGAAAAGTTTAAAGTCTCTTGAACGTCAGAGATCATAAAAAGCCATCCGCTGACTGAATTTGTTTCAAAACTCTGCTTTACGATAAGCTGATCTTGGAAAGTGTATTTCCAGCTTTAGAATCTCAGTGGGGCTTTGTCTTTTTATTTTTGGGCTAGATGAGAGTAAGAAAAAAAGGTAAAGATAGTTTAGTTCTAGCCTGTGGATGGTTTTGTTTGTTTGTTGTCAAATAACTTTCTTGTTACGTTGTCCCAACAATAAAAGTTTAGAGAATCATATTCGAGGTAAATCACAGAATCATGGGGGGACTGATGCAACTGTATCACTTACATGTTCTAGAACTGCACCCGAGGCGATGTCCGATAGGGTTCGTACGTACCTGGGAAGTCAACGTCTGTACTGGGAGCCAACAATGGTTTGGACTCTGATCCAAAATCTGCTTGAACCTAATGGAAGTCCTTCACCAACATAAAGGGCTTTGTAGGGGGTTGCTTACTGAAGAGCTAATTTGGAAAGCATAGACCAGTGTTCCCAAATCAATATAGCATGTATTTATACAAGTACAACTACTTCGTGTACCAAAATGATTTAAAATAACACTTAACCTACGGACTCCCTAGAAATTCTTGCAACTGCTGTAATGTAACACTTCTTCAGTAGATGTTTATTTTCTTTTTGTAGATATATTTATGGTCTTGAGATGCAGATATTTGGGTTGAGAAGCGTATTGGATAAATGGAGACATAAGAACAAGTCACAAAGTGGTCTAGAATATTTTGCGGTTTTCCTAATACAAGTTTTTGCAGCGGAACTGCCTGACTTTTCTATTTCTAACCTCTGGTAAATTTTTACTATCCAATATTTGGGGCCATTCAAAATCATAATGGTACATAGAAATAGTTCCTGGGGAGATGTGGGGCGGGGGGTGGGAAGTACTGTGATTTGGCATTTGGCTGTGGATGCTTTCATAAGACTGCTGGTTCCCCTTGTACGGGGCCTTAAGGCACAAGTCACGTTAGATAAGGGTGACATCCGATGGCGCTATGGAGAGAGCGCAATGATGAGACCTCCAGAATCTACGGTAGGGAGAGCAGAGGAAGATGCTCATCGCTTGTGTCACAAGTAACGCATCCTCGTGAGAAGTGTCAGTATTGGAAAACTCTGTTTAGCCTCTTTTCTTTTTTTTCAGCTTTAATAATAAGAGAATTGCTAGGGGTGGAATTAATCAGACTGAATAATGATGATGTACAAAGATGCTGTATGAATCTTTTGTGGAATTCAGTCCTTGGCAGCAAAACAGGACACCGTCAAGCATAAGCGACAGAGTAGATGTTTACTTGAAAAGTCAAATCCTATCATTAGCTCTATTACTGTTATTAGTCCTATTATTATTATCGTTCCCTATTTTCCTACTAGTTATGTCAAGAACAAGTACAGAGAGCAAAGATGTGGAGGCATTTCCAGAGCATTCATGGAAACAGGCCTTAATAAAGAAGCAGGATCCATCAGTGTTGTTCCCAGGTGGAAACGCCTGCCACAGAGACATAACTGTTCAACTGTTTAGGACATACTTTATTCCTTTATAAGTCAGTAAAGCAGAAGATGTTACTTGCATTTAATCCTTGTAATGATGTACTGCAGAAACAGAAGTATCTGAAGGCTGAGGTTTCAGCAATGTATAGCCCTGGCACCCCTGAGCGTGGTTTGTTAATAGGTGTCCCAGCACACACAAACTGCCCAACGCTTTTATAGTGCTTTGTACCTTGTATTTCAGTTTTCAAAATTTATTCTAATCTTGGAAAAAAATGCTGTATATGGTAGCACACACACAGTCCTGCGATATGGTACGAAAGCTAACCTCGTACTGATACGCGCTTGTTCGGTCATGTTTTGTTGGAGCAGTAGGTAATTACTCTCATACTTCATCAATAAAACTAATGCTATTCATTAACAGTGAGGCTACATGCTGGAAAGAGGAGGTAAGGATTAAGTGTTATGGCCTACTGCTGCTATGAAAAGGAGCATCTAGATTCCAATTAATGTCCCCTTGATGGGATTATTCACTGCATTAGCTGCAACTCTGGATAAAATTGCTAAGTCTGTTATTTTAGACTTTAACTTCTTAAATTTTACAGATATGAAATAAATTCACTTTCATCTTAAATACAAATTATATTTAAAGCTGAACACTTAAAAAAAAAAAAAAGTGTATTTACATTTTTGGGTGATTTCTATCACTTCCCATATGGATTAGAAGACTATCTTCTAAAGTTTTAATTTTATATATGTAGAGTTGAATGGATCAGGTAAAGTTCAAACAGATGTAATTTAGGTTTCCTTCAGTTGACACACTAATAACCTCAACTTTAGGTGCAGGCAGCAGTGTCTTCAGGGGTTGGTGTAGCAGACTTTCCGTGCAGGATGACACATTACTGGGTCCTCAGGAGAAACTGTGAAATTTGAACATCTGTGTGAAGTTACTGTAACAGGCTTTTCTTCTGTTTGTGGTCGTGCAGATAAAGGCTGAACATAAACTAGGATTGCTTTTCTTCCAAGGTGAATAGGAGTTGCTGCCTTAGGGTAAAAGACAAGCTCTTCTTTGGGAGGAAAAAGTTTTATTAAAAAAATCATGTCTTTCTGTAATCTGTCAGTGATGCAACTGATAGGTAAGTTCCCTGAAGCCTAAAAACATTAGTCTGTGGAAACATAACTTTAAAATTTTTTGTCCGTATGAAAGAGCTATGCCTTTAAAAAGCTGTCTTCCGCAGAGATGGTTGAGTGCAAGGTTCCTTGACGTGACAAGGAAGATTAGCCCTCGGCAGGGGAGTAGCGTGGATAGCGGTGGGCAGGGTGGGCTCGCCGGTGGCGCCATGCCGAGAGGTGGATCTGGGGGCACCCGGATTTGCTGTGCTGCGACTGGAAGCGGTGGCTTCCAGGGCAATGAGTGAATACAAAGCCAGTCGAATTGCTTGAACGTCTCTTTGAGGTTCCAAAAGAGTCACCACATGATGCTTTTGCTTATTTCAGGTAAAACAATTGAACGAGCAGAATCTATTGTATTTTTTGGAGCTTAAAAAAAAAAACTTTTATAGAAATACTTGGACTTTTTTAAACATTAAAAAATTACAAGAGGAAAAAGGAGGAATAGTTCATATCGAAGTAAGGGATTCTTTTCAGTTAGTCCCATCTCCTGTTGTGGGGGTTAAAATTAACAAATGTGCTTTGTCAGCGTATCGCCCAGCAAGGAGGAGGGAACGCAAGAGGAGAGGGAGGAGGCGCGAGATCTTCCTCTCTGCCCGGTGTCGTGGTGCCCTTCGGAGGGGAGAGCCGAGCGCGGTGGCCGTCCCCACCGTGGAGCTGCCGGCACCTTTCCTCCGCAGCAGGAGGAAAGCGGGGAAGGAGCGTGCAGCGCCGTGCACGTGTCCCACTGCAGCTGGTGTGTTTGGGGCAGATGCAACCCTACTAGAGGGGCAGGGGAAGGTCCAAACCCATGTCCTTCAGATCCACCGCTGAAGTGGTGCGTTGCCCTCTGACAGAGGCACTGTGGTTGTGCATCCCCTTTTGGGTGACCTCTTACTTAATGTAGACCAGTTGATCTCTGCAGCCTCCTAAAACGACAGAGTTGCTGGATATCAGCTTGGCCAACTAAAGGTTTGCTCTAAAATGCTCTTTTGAAAAACCTTTGTCTGTTGCTGCTAGAGGTTTCTCTTTCAGTTTTTGATTTGGACTTTAATCTTCTGACAAGCCGTTGTACAGTGAGGGGAAAATACCAAGGTAAATGAAGACTTAGAGAACTGCATTTCTCAGGGGAGAAATAACTTCTGTCATCAAATTTTTTTCCCCTAGAAACAAGAAACGCAGTATTTCTAAAATCTTGATGTCAGTCAGAAGCAATCACAATTGACAGTCACTGTGCATCTCTCCTTGCCCTGCGAATAAGAGCTGCAATGCCAGGGCTTTAAAAGCCGCACGCAGTACAGAAAAAGAAATTAATGGACGGTTTACTGGAAATCCATCATCTGGAGCGTTTGATAGCACCCAGGTGGAGCAGAGCTCTAAAAGATAAAAATGCGTCTTCCCTGGACCGCTACATGACAAGGCTTTCGTTTGAACAGAGGGCATCTGAGAGCACTTGCTCCTGGCGCTTCTCTCCATTCACAGATTCAGCCATCTTTTGGTGCAGGTTTCCTTCCCTGCCTTTGTAGCTCTTGCATCTCTTCTGGGAGATGGGAAGAAGGAAGAGTTTGGCTTCAAATACAGCAGAGTCTCGTGTCCGTGCAGAAGGTAGCTGGTTTTCTGTTGAGCGGCTGGCTTATATGAATGATTGACACTGTTCCTCCTCTAGCTGAGGAAATGGGAAGCAGAAGTGGGTGTCGTGGGTGATGGGTCTTTGCTGCAAGACGAGCTTCAGAAGACTCCAGTGTTGTCAGATATGGCTGGGAACGGACCAAACGTGATTTCCAGCTAAATGAAGCAGTTCAGTGACACAAACTAAATAGTCGATTTGCTTAAAAGCATTATCCGAGTATCAGATGAGGGAATTATAGGACTGCATCACTGTGTTCAGGTGTTATTACGTAGATCCCTGTGTTATTTTAAAACATGCTGTGTTGAACACTATTTTTCTCAGTGCATTCGAAGAGGTACCTGATTTTCCTGGGACTATTCTTAGTCTTCTCTTTTTAGTTTAATTAACTTCAGGAGAATATTTTGTGGCATTAATTTTCTTTCAGTCTGACAGGATACTTCTTACAACACTAATCCTTTCTTGAACCGCCATCCCCTTCCACCTTGAATTGCAGCAGTTTTCTCCACCGAGAGCGAGGAAGGGTTTGCAAAGGCATCGGCTGGTGTTGATGGCGAGCTCCCACTGGGGTCTGGGGGAGGGACAGGCTACCTTAGCAGCCAAATACGTTTTAAACTCGGAAATGAAGAGAAGTAATGCATATACCCGGTGTGGTTGAGCTGGGATGTAATTGTGTTTCTTGCTGATTTATTTTTCTGCTTGCATCATTAATTTCAAGACTGACACGCTTGTTTGCACTGATGTAGAAAGTGAATAGTAGGATAACATATTTGAACTGTTTTAGCAAGAGGTTTGAACGAGATGTAAGCATAACAGGCAAAAGAAGGTGCAACTCTAAGTACCACCTGTGCCTTCAGTTCCTAGATGTGGGAGTGACCGTCTGGATATGGGCCATGGAAGCCTGTGTCCTTTTGGGGATGCGAGTAGGTAAATTGATGCTTGGTGGAGTTGCAGGTTGTGGTCAGCAGAGACACTCCCGCTAAGCATGCGTGGACTTAGACCTGCTTCCTTTTTTTGTAAGCTTTCCTACTTCTCGATGAAGATGTAGATTATGATAAGGAAGGGCTTTATGGATTTTTTTAAAATAGATTTCTTCATTATAATCATCCTGACGGCATTTCATTTTCTTGCTACCAATATGAAACTACTCACAACAAAAGAAGGAAACTTGCATGTTTTGCAACAGTTTGGACGTAAAAAAGCAAAATATATTTTGATGCGTTATAATAGTGCTGGCTCCTGACACATTAATGTCATTCCATGGCATGACATACCACGAGGTGCGTTGTGACCAAACAGGGCCAGCACACAACAAATCTGGGGAACATCTCCAGACATGTGCCACACTGAGAATGACCGCACTCCTGCCTTTGGGTGTGTTTTGGGAACTGACACAAAAACATTGAAGAAACAAGTGGGATGAATGACTTGTGTTCTGACACTCCCATGGATCAAATGGGGTATAGGCGTGAGTGATGTCAGTGTGGTGGATCGTGATGTCATCGGTTGTTCCTGCTGCGCTCCATGAGACCTAAACACGGTGCAGTCTGCATGTTCTTGTGTGACCTTGGTGGCCAACAGGACATCTCCGCAGACGAGAGTTCGCTTGTGCTTATTGCTAGTTTGTTTTACGCCTGCAGGAGGAATTGCATTTCTCAGGCTGAAGGCACGTTCAAGGAGTTCATCCTCTTTGCTGTTTGTCCTTGTTCGTTTGGCCATGAGGGTAATGATTCGGTACGATGATTCTGTTATAAACCTCTATCTCTCTTTTTTAGGACTTTCCTCAAAGACTCTAGCTTCAGTTTTCAGTTGGTTTGTGCATCAGTAGTTTTTTCCTTTGGGAGAATGGAAGTTAATTTCTCATTATTATCATACATAGATTCAGAACAGAGGACAGTCTTTTCTTGCTATCTCTTGACTGCATGATAACTTAAATCTAGAGGAATTCAAGCAAACAGTTTTGTAGGAAAAAGCATCCTCATGATGTAGGAGGAGCTATTTCTTGGTACTATATGTGGTGGGGGCAGCCGCTGCTTAGACATGCATATGGTATTAAAGTATCTGATTTACTCTTTCTACTGCCTGCGATACCCTTCTAAAGGAAGGAATAAAAAACCCAACAAACTCCACTGCTCATGTTTACAACAATATTGAAGTAAGTCTTCTGGCAAAGCCAGAAAAGATCACCCTGTAGAGTATTTCACTAGCTTTCACCCCGCTTTTGGGGACCCGAAGCTGACTGGAACAGTGTTCATCTCGCTGTGTGATGCTGTTCAGAAGCGTTTTCTGGGTTGGTGGAAAGCTCTGGGGTTCTGAGGCCTGTTGGCTTTGGCAGTGCCCTGTGAAAAGCTTCGAACCTAACTTTATATTTTTATTGTAAAGAAGTTAGCTGTTTTAAATGTCTGTCTTGCAGGATATTTAAATAATTATAGGATGGAATAGTAAAAAATGAATTTTGGAGGCACGGATGTAGAGGAAGAGTTCTGGCTGTTCTTGCTCTGTTGTCCCAGAAGAAGTTGTGGTGGCTTTGCACTATTTACAACTCTTCCCGCAACCTGCGCTCCCCAGGCAGTAAAACATAGTTTTCCATTAAATGATGTGTCTGACATTTACCAAATCTTAATGTGACAATTTAGAGGGAACTAGTTGCATTAAACAGCCTCATTAATATTGCAGTAATGTGATTAGGGGAACATCTTGGTCATTTAGGCCAAAGGGACTTTTATTTATGAGCCCAGTGGAGAGGCAGGTTTTTTTTTTTTTAACCCCYCCCCCCCCCCTTTTTTTTTTGTCTTGGAGCTAGAAGTAAACGTGAACGGCTAACTCGCAGCTCGTTGGCGCCATTGGTAGAGTTGGATGTGGTGTTGTGCCGCTCAATTAATGCTTGCGAAGCTGCGATTCTTGGATTGAGGGAGTTATGAAATTGCAGAGTATTGTCAGTGCTGCCTTCCTAGGGAGAAGACAGGAAGGATGTTTACACTAAGTGCACATGGAGTATGGCCATTACAGTACAAAGTGGGGCGCGGGAGGGCTGGGCGCGTGGCCTGCCTGTGCCAAAACAGCAATCGCCTTTCTGCGCATCGTGCCCTGGCTGCCGCCGCTCCGTGTCACACGTGTCCCGTTACCACCTGGCCCGGCGGCCGCTCGGATGAGCTCCGGGGCGCCAGGTGCCCCGGCCGGTCCCCCCTCGCGAGGAGCTTTCGCGGGGGTCCCAGCGTTGTTCTGGGACCCAAGGAGCCCCGGTCAGCCCCCTCGGGTCCCGACACCCAGCAACGGCGTTAGGTGACTGCTCTTTCTGAAAATAAATCTGAAAATGGAATCTCGTCTTTCCCGGAGCTGTAGCAGAAACAGAATTTGGGTAAAACCAGCTCTTCTGCTGCATTGCAAATTTATTTGAGAGCCGTGATGGTAAATAACTGAAGGAAGGAGGGAGGCATCTCGCATGTCGTCAGGACGGAAGACAAAAGGCTCCTGCGCTGTAATTATTCTTCCTGTCCTTTTCCCTCCTTCCCCCAGGCCACAGACAAGAAACCGAAATAGATACCAGGCAGCTTTTAAATGCCACAGACTCATAAAAGGAAGGAAATTCAAAGTTGCAGCTCCAGCTTCGTTCCTAGCTCTGCTCTGTTGGGTCTCCAGGCGAGCAGGGCGTCCCGCCAGCTCCACGCGGTGGGACTGGGGTCCCCGCGGTCTCAGGGCGGTTTGGGAAGTGCAGGACCACGCGCGTGTCTCTGCCTGCCGAGTCGCGAGAGCGGCGCCCGCTGCGCTGCGCTCCCCAGCTCGGCCGCAGGACACCCGTCTTGGTTCTTCATCCTCTGCGTGCGAGCCGTGTTTAGGGTAACGCGGCGTTCGGTATGTAATTAAAACTTTCAAAACCATCCACCTGACCCTCCGGTGCACCCTGCATGCCTCCGCTAAATAGCAATGGGGCTGTTATTTTGGGATATTTAGGCCTCTTTGTGGCAAAATGACAAATTATTTTATCTTGTATTAGACTATTAAGAAAATCTTACCATTGGCATACAGGTGAGGAGCTGCTGTATACTGTCATTTCACAGGCACAGGGTTTCTGATATATGTGATGAAAAGCTTGAGTTGCCTCCCAGCAAATTCCTCCTGAAAACTGCTATGGTATTTGCCGGGACGGTCTGTGCAACTCGTGCTTTTAGCTTTGCGTAATGTCACGTTCTGTTCCCTGCGCCTCCCTGCCTGGAGGGATGCAACCGCTTTGTCCAGGCTCATCCTCTTAGCTTCTGGCAAATGTATTTAACGCTAGTATGGAGAAAGTAAGTTGTCGTGTCTTGTAGACTCATTAATATTTTCCTCACAGTGGGAATCTTTTCCAGCCTTTTCTTTTCATGAGTTGCATGAGGCAATGATAATAATATACACTAACATAATAAAGATAGTATTTAATAATCACTGAAAGTCAGTTGTTAATTGATATATTTGACAGCAGTGAAAATAATATAAAAGTGTTGGAGAGGATGTTGAGAAACATTTTGTATTTTATATAGCTAGAACAAGTGGTTTTCCGTTTTTTAGAATGTACTTTAATCTGTGTCAGAGTAATCAGATGACACAAATACTTACGTTTTATAGGACTTCAGTAGTTAAATTGTATCACTGTCTATTAAATTACAACAATAGGTTGTTAATAAGTCATTTCAACCACTGTGGATTTTGGGTAGTGGGAAGGTCGCATATAGTATCCATGTAGCCAGCAGGGAAATAGCACTGTAACTGTCTCCCTGTACATATAGAAATTGAAGAATTATCAGAATAATCATGAATTCTGTCTAATACTGTGTAACCTGAAGGTGTATTTCTTTTATTTAATAAGACTCTATTCCATTTAGTTCTTTGGGTGTCTTTGGAAGGATAATGCATGTCCAGGTGGAAATAGACTTCTCAGTTGTTTTAGGTTATTCTGGTTTGTTTTCTTTCAGTTGTACAATAATATTAAAATACTATTTTATTATTTTTCAGTTTAGTCTTACATTAATGAAAAGAGGGCTATGTAGCTCAATCTAGTAGCTAATCAAATAAACCAAATTGCTGTTAATGTTCTAGTACTTATTATTGCTACGGTTCCAGGTGGAATTTAATACTAGGAGAAACGAGCGCTTTTCGGACTGCCAGCGTGCGGACGAGCCTGTGTTAGCTGCAGGCTGCTTAGAGCATGGCCGAGCAGTCGGTGCAACCACGGTCCCGGGATAACTCGTGCTCGGGTGTGCAAGAGCTTCTTCCCTCCTCCTGTAAGGTCTGGGTGCGAGTTCAGCCGCAGAAGCTCCGGGCGGGATCTGGATTTTGGTGGTGCCAGCTGCGCAGTCTGAGGACTTCTGTCAGGTCGCGATCTGCCGCGTCTGGGTGCTGGAGAAGTGTGGGAGATCCACGCTCTCTAGCCTCTCCTTGCAGCCGGAGAAATACAGTGGGAAAGTGCATCAGGCTGAAACTGCTTCTCATTTTATGGAGATATCTAAAAAGCAGGTGCTTTCTGCAAACACTAAACTATAAACTAACTTGATATACTGCTGTCAAAACCAGCAACTGCTTCAGAGATGGAGATTTTGTTTTATTTCGTACAAATCGTGACTGTATTTTCCAGTGACCTCTTACCGGGTTCTTTTTTATCCTAGAAATAAGGCAGCAGGAAGCGTGTGCGTTTTGGCTTTGCGAAATCGCGGTGCGTCCGTGTCGCCCAGCTGCTGGGTCTGCACGATCCCGCGCTCCGCTGGGCCCGGAGCGGCAGGAAAGGAGCCTTGTTCCCACGCGTACTCGGGTCATCCCATGGGCTTGCTTCCCGGCGTTCGCAGATATCCATGTTTTCTTTGCCACCTCCTGAGGCAGCTAGAATGAAACTAACAGAATAACGACTTGCCATGTCGTGAGTCCAGCATGTCCAAGCGACCCCCTCGGAAGAGAAATCGGAGCGCTGAGGGCGATAGCGGCGGGTGTAAGCCGAGAAACGTGGTAACTGCAAAGCCCGGGGGAAATGTGCGTTTTCCCCACGACCAGCCCATGGCTCTTCGTAATTCTAGCATACGTTTTCTGAAAATACCTGGGCTACGAGTGCTGAAACAAAACAGCAAATGGGGTTGTACAACCAGGTCCTGCCTCGCCACCACCTTTTTCATTACTCACCCTAAAAGTGCAGGTATCTTGTAAGCCGCGGGGCGTGTTTTTGAGACCATGATAAACAGGTATCTTTGTTTTGAGGAGAGTTTGAGCTGACACGTGAAATGACTAGAATTTCATAGAATAAACACCGAAACAAGATTTTTACGGAATTAATTCTCAATGTTGTTAAATGCTGTGGTTTCATTGACACCGAAATATTTATTTTCAGTGTGATGCATAGGAATAGAGAATAGTAGCAACCTCGGGTCCTTGGTTCTGGTCTCCTCAGAAGTTGGTGGGAGGAGGAAGAGAGAGTGTCTTGTGGGAACAGTGCCGATTTTCATTCATTCAGTTAAAAGCTGAATTTTTCTATTTTGGTAAAAATGCACTAATAATCACAAAGATCAAAGATCACTTCAGTCTTATAAATACACCAAAGTCAGGAGGTCTGGACTCTCGAGTCATTTTCCATTTTTTTGAGCAAGTTTTTCCTGTTTCCTGGACTTTTCCCTGAGGTTATTCATTGAACTGGATGTTTGGGGGTGATTTTTACTGCTTCATATGTTCTTGTATTGTGAGAACTGTCTGGATACAAAAACTTCCGTTTTCCCCCGATTATCCCATTTCTAGTCGCAGCCCATCCTACCTTTGTGCCTTTCCCGCAGTTTGGGAAGATGATCCCAACTGCCTGGAGCCCAAGGGCCCTCGCTAAGAGCATGAGGCAATAATGCAAGTGAGAGACCAGGCACCTTCTGGGATGGTTCCCTGGCGCCCCGCTAACGATGCGGGAAAACGAAGCACCCGTCGCTACCGCGTTATAAACTTGCTGCAATTTCGTTGCGCTGGTAAGACGCAGCGTGCTTTGGGGAAGGCGGTTTGCCATCCTTCAGCGAAGCCTTTTGGCAGTATTCACAATGCAAATATTCAATAAAAATGTCTTCTCTCTCCTCCCAATTCTAAAGAAACAAATAAGCACATTCTATGTATTTTATCTATTTTTCGCAAGATTCCTGTAAGAGTCGAGGCAGGTGTTGGTCTAGGTGTTATAATTGCCATAGCACGTGTTTGAAACATAACCTAAATCTGTTTCTAACAGATGGGCCTTGAAGAAATACGGATGTAGGCTGTGTCACATTTCTTGTGTTACTGAAGCCCTGTGTTCAGTACTGTATGACTCTGTCCAGTATTTGGGAGTAGAAAGTTTGTTTTCATACTGAAAGAGATTTTGTGCAGTTTCCTGCTCATGTTCATCAAATTTATGGTGTGGATATGCTTTAGTGTAATACGCAAGTGCATTCTTGGGGGAAAACATTGCATGTAAACTAGACAGGACATCATTTTTACATGCATGTGAAAATGCATACTTAAATACAGAAACAAAGGGACAGGTATATTGTTTTGTGTCAGCTTCTAGATTGCTGATGGTATTTGTTTTGATAGAGAAGGGTGATTATATTGGTTGATCTAGGTAATTTCCACTGCCTACAGTGGTAGACAGCTCTCAGTAGCCTATTTTCCTCAGTAAAAGGGCAACTTTATGCCCGTAATAGAGCATTGGGGTTAGTTACTCTATAATTAACAGCATTTCCAGTATTACTGCCTCATTAGTATGTAATAAACATTGGGTGAAGTCATCTGTCTCAAAATGGAGTGTTTTGTTGGTAGTTTGTTGAGAGAAGAATGAAGTGGAGACCCCTCACTTCCAGCGGGATTGCCCTTGGGCATTTCAGCACGGGCAGCGTTTCAAATGCTGATGTGGGAGGGGGGGAAAAGGATGCTTTTCTAGCTGGTCCACGCACTGTTTTTTACACCTTTTGGCATGGCATTGAAACCACAAACTAATGTTGTATGAACACAAACCACTTAATTTGGCTTATTTATTTAAAGAGCTTACTTGTCTTGGCTGGGAGCTAGGCTGGACCTCTCGGCTGGCAGCGAAAGCGGCAGCAGGGCTTGGCGATTCAGAAGGACTCTTTGCTCCATCTGAAAATCCAGGTACCAGCTGATAAAGTGTAAAAAGTTGAGGCTCACAAAGTGATGTGAAGTGTGTAGTTTGTGGGATTTTCCTCTCTCTCTCTCTCTCTCTCTCTCTTTTTAGAGGCTTCTTTCTGCTAATTTGTTTATCCAAGTTCAGGAGTTTTACTTTATCAAATGTCTCCAGCCAAAGCTTTCCTGTGAAAGTTGTTTATTGCTGCCACTGTTAATGTTGTTGTTTTTCTTTGTTCTTGGTGCTCTAAAGCCAAATTACTGTGACTAATGTACCACTGAATTTCTGCAGCATCTACAGTACTGCTGTCTACATGTGATGCATGGTGTCTTTTTAGTGATATTTTTTTAATATTACAGCAGAAATGCCCCTTTTGTGTATTGGCTTAGCATATGGCAAAACATTTCTGTGAAATATCTTAGTACACCAAAAAGATGTTAACTCCTGTCTTTACCTTGGACAAATGTCAGTGCTTCTCCGTTGATATTGTAAAGCACCAGTGTGGTTCCTAAGTGGAAAATGTTTTCAAGTGTCTTGAAGTCAAGGTGATAATCAAAAAAGAGAAAGTTATCCCGTGTTGTACCATTCATCTGAGTAGTGAAACCAATGTACAAACTAATGCTTTTTTTCTCTGGTTTTTGTTTATTGTGCTTTTAAGCCAACTTACTTGTTCTGGTGCTGCAATAAACGTAGTTGCTATCTAATCCTGACTGATGTGTTAAAAAGAGGAAGAGATGGTCTCTAATACAATAATAAGCATTTGTTTTTCCCAAGCCTTTCTTTCTTTCTGATCTTCCATGTGTAGCTCAGTCCAAGCATAATACATCATGTTCAGACACTGGCTATTTTACTATAAAGACCTTTTCTTTCCCCTTCTTATCATTGACACATTTAATTCATTAGGTACAAAATTCACAAGTAAATTTTTGTAGACTGTAAAATATAGTTTATCCAGTGAGCAGCAATGAAAGATTTTTAAAAAAAAAAAAGTATGCCAAATATGTTGTATTGCTTTTCTGTAGAAACTTTTACTGGTCTTCAGTGCCTTGCTTCAGTAATTCTTGTAGAGTGCTTTTTTTCTTTATGTAATTCAAAACTGTTTCTTGTTTTCAGACCGCAGAATGGTTCTATGATACTGTACAATAGGAAGAAGGTGAAATACAGGAAAGATGGATATTGCTGGAAAAAAAGGAAAGATGGGAAAACCACCAGAGAGGATCACATGAAACTGAAAGTCCAAGGAGTGGAGGTAGGAGAGCGAAGGGGCCACTTCTGAATGCTGGGTGGGCTGAAAGGCAATGTCTCCCCCAAATCACTCCGATTGTGGAATTGTCAGTACTTTCAGAATAATCCTTATTTGCTGAATTCCTGCTTTTTTTTCCTCCGAGAGAGAGAGAAAAAAAAGCATACACATGTTCTTTATTACAGATCTGGGCAAAACTTGAATATAGCTTTACCTTCTCATTGTGTTCCTGCTCTTTGCTTGTCATGAAGTTGCACAACTATACTGTTGAAGACACTGAAGTGTTGAAAAGTATCTTTTGGTAGAATACGTTTTTTTACAACAGGTATTTCCCAAAGACGACCGAACATCTCAAGGGTGGGTTGCTAGGCATTTGCAAGTATCCTCTGTCTTTTTTTTATGTGTAAGCAAGAATGCGTCGTATGTATATGACTTAGCCTAACAAAATGCTGGGTAGTTACTGGTAGTAATTGCCATAATTTTATGTATGTTTGTTA
This sequence comes from Apteryx rowi, assembly GCF_003343035.1. Lineage (NCBI taxonomy): Eukaryota > Metazoa > Chordata > Aves > Apterygiformes > Apterygidae > Apteryx > Apteryx rowi. The sequence goes on along the minus strand of NW_020450949.1, from coordinate 496,690 downwards.
AGTATTGGTCTTACAGTATGCAGAAGTAAAGTTTCTGTTGAATTTGGACGAGGATTAGGCCCTATTTCAAAGTGTGTTTTGATACAGACCCTTGCTCTACTGATGTTACTTGGCAGTTTGGAGAAATTCAGAGATTGACTTCACCTGACACTATTTTCAGAATAAGACTGTTCAAAAATATGTGGTTGTTTGGCACAACTTCTCCTTGTTAAACTTTGTGTGAGGAAAAAAATCTCTTCGATCGCACTGACCATTACTGATGCTTGTAAGGTCTGCACAGGTGTGGGTAGAAAGTACATTTATTAAAATTTTTCTTTTCACTTTGTTAAGTGGGAATTACATTTTCTGGTAACAACAGTTCAACTACAAAGGCTTTACCTAGCTTAGTTCTTAAGAACTGTATTTCTTGCATTTCATTCCCAACTTTGGGCCAAAAATCCTAAAAGGGCGTTAGTGTGTAGTTGTAGCATTTAGCTATGTCATCAAGAAAGACTCTAATTTCAGCAAATGAACAGTGAAGTCATAAGGGTATATATTGGTGTAAGCTATTGATTTCTGCAGTTAATAGAATGTGTGCATCACTGGGGATCTGAAGCTGTGCCCAGTTACGCAGGCACAGCACAGAATAATTGGTAGTGTTTAATTCCACGCAAAATTTAACCCATTAATCTCTGGGTATATCTGATAATGCTCTGCCTGCATTGCTACCAACCGTGACAACAGAAGTGTTGCTTGTATTGCTCAGCCGTACCTGCATTAAATTCCAGATGGATACGCAAATATTGACCTTAATCACACTGAAGTCTAGAATCACCTGGAAAAGTCAAACACCTTCCCAAGATGATGTGCTTCTTCCAAATGTGTAGCTATATGGCCTGTTAGAGCAATTACTTCCACTTATTTCACTTTCACTTATTTTGTATTATGCTAGAAGTCATGGAAAAATGTGGAATTAGAAGGGATCTTGTGGATTATCAGGTCTAGGCTCTTGCTATTGCCAGCCATTAGGACATGCAACCCTTTCACCAGTTTATTAGTCTCCAGGTTAAAAACAGCCTAGTATCTCATACTCAGTAGTCTCATAAGGAAGAACTTTTCACTCTGAATGTTTTTTTCTGATTTCCAGCCTGAGTTTATGCACAGCTATTTCATATCCATTTATTCTGCTGCAAACATCATCTTACAGCTCTCCTCGCCTTCTGTGTTTATCCCACACATCTACTTATGTCACTCTGAAAGTTTTATTCGCTTTTTTTTGAACTTTGGGCTAAGCTCAGCTTTCCCACGTCACCCCCGTAGGCCCATCGTTGCAGCTGTTTCGCACTGAATTAATCTTTCGTGAGTCTCGATGATTAGCAGTGTACACTCCCAAAAGTGGCTTTAGGATTTGCACTATTTTTTTGACGTCTGCTGCTCTGTTAACAAATGGGGAGGTAAAAACAACTTGAGTTTGTGGAATACATTTCATATTCAAGCTTTCTTTTAGGTAATTTGTCATTCTTACATTCTGTCTGTTTTAATGAGGTTTTTGGTTTTAAAATAGTATTAAATGGATTGCATTATATTACACCAGAGAGATATAACTTTGTTCTATAATTTTTAGATCCAATAACAATGTTTTATTATGACAAGCCAAAAAAAAAGTCAGTATAATAGAAATTGTGTATTGTTTTTGTTTAGGGTTTGCACAGCGTGATTTAATTAACTGCTGTGCACTTTAACAATGCAGAATACCAAAACCTCTGCCGCAAAACTTATCTATAAGACTGGCCATTGCCTACATGGCAGGTGCATATTGTTAGGCAAATGTTTTCTGCTGAACTCCTCAGAGGCAGAGTGCTGCGCTGTTAGGCTGCTCGACCTCTTAAATATCCCCGTCTATCACCTTTCACTGAAGTAGCCTTGTACTGAACCAAATAATTTCTATTTTATTGAAGTGTATGTTCTAGAAAGTAACAAATATTGAACAATTTCTACATAAATCCAGGTATTAAGTAGCTTTAGGGAGAGTATCACAATCAGGATAGTCCGTGTAAGTATTGAAAAGAAACTAATATTTAATTCTTCAGTGTATCAGCATACAAAGGAACTGACATTTCAAGTAGTAGTGATTTATGTATGGAAAGACTGAAGAAAAGACACTGACAGGAAAAAGCTAAAGGAGATTGAGGTCAAGATTTGAAATTTAATTCCAGCATAGATTTGGGGCTGGAAAGGTTGGATCTATCATAGAAATCTCTCTTGTACTTGGAGCATTTCGACCTCTCTTTGCTTCTCTTCTGGTTTGGTTGATCTACCGCTCTCTACAGGCAGAGAAAACCGAGCACGTTAAAGTCGGGATCTACGGCACCATTTGCTGTCATCGTGTTAGTCGCTTGCTTGTACTCCGCTCGTGGGACGGAGGTGAGGACGGCTGGTGCCGGTCTGAATCTGGTGCCGCTCTCGGAGCGGCGCTAACCTGCCCTGCAGCCGCTTGCCGCCGTCCCCTCCCGCGCTCGGCCGCAGTCGTGCCGCTGAACAGCTACTGCCAGCCTGAGTCCTGAACCGTGCAGGAAAAGGTCGTCTTCGTTTTCTTGACCTCTGGGAAGAATTAAATACTTTTCACCTTCTTAATTACTAGTTTGGTACGTCCCACACCCTGTTACTTCAAGGAGGGAGTTTCAGTTTGTTTGCGATACCGTCCTCACTGGAAGTGATGTTCTTTGCTTGGACACATAGGCAACAGATTTAAAATAATAAAAAGCTCTTTTTAAAGTTGGGATGATACTGTAGTTAACTACATTAGGGTTTAACAGGGCATGAAATAACTGTCTGCCTTGTGGCACTGCCAGATCATTTCAGCTATTTTTGCAGCCAGAAGATAAGTAGGTATCATAGTCCTAGCGATGGAAAAATACTTACAAAGACAACAGCCGAGAACGTTTACAGTATCCAAATGAAGTTTTGAAAATGGCGATAAAAAGGCAAGAGGGAGAAACAAGTTGGCCAGTGAAACTACTGACCAACCAATTCTGAACAGGGATTTGTATTAGTATATTTTATAGTTAATTACTTCCTGAGTATCATCAACCTAATGGCTGCTGCATGTTTCCACGTTTTGGGTAGGAAAAATATATATAATTTGAAACAAGTTTACACCAGATATTTGAGGGTTTTAGGTGTTTGAGTAACACAGAAGGATTTGATGAGCATGGACGATACAGGTATGGCAAATTTAGGAAATCTAGAAAAAGGGATAAACTAATTAAGCAGGTGGATGTTAAAGGATAACTGCCTGAAATCCTTAAAGTATTGCCTTGGTTAACATCACTGCTCATGAGAGTTTTGGATATTACTTTCTTGATTATCTGATGCACAATCCTGTTAGAAAACACTGGATAAACAAGAAGGAAGTTAATTTGGCCTTTCCCTTAATATTCCTCTTTGTGAAATTCTTCACGGGATCTGTTCAAAATCTCAAGTCCATGATCCTTCTTTAAATTCTCATTAGTTGGAATCCCTGGTGATATGTTCCTAGTCAATTCACATAATTAAAAATTTTTAACTAATGAATAATAGTAAGGAGTGTGGAAATAGCTATAACATAATTCAGGACTGACATTGCTCTGAATTTACAGATGGTTGGCTCACTTAATGTATTTGCCTTTCCTCGTGCATGAATCTTTTCAGTTGCCTATAAATGGCACGTACACCTGAATGCATAGTAAACTGCTGCTAAAATGAAAACGACGTCATATTATTATAGTACTTCAGAAGGGGACCTCTCAGCAACTAGGAAACTTCTTTCTCTTGGAAATCTCTCTCTAGTATGACCTTTTCTGTCAAACCCAACAAGTTCTTGAAATGTGCAGTACAAATATTTGTCCTTAAAGCCCAAATATTTGAAGGGGAGAAGAGTGCCTCTTAATGGTTATGAAAAGATTTAGGAATAAGGGAACAGAGATTTAGTAAAGCATTTAAGGAATGAGTAACTTTGTCCCTGTGCAATACTGCTCTCCAAGGGTGCGCCCATCCTGTTAAGGGTGGAAACATCTGAACGTGGGTTTTGGCCCCACGGACACTTGTGACTTAGTGGGAGATGGGTTCATGCTTCATCGTCCTCTGAACAGAGATTACATTAGTGCCTCCGTCCTCGTGAAGCTTCCTCTGCTGGATGCAACCTGAGTTTGTGTTTCAGTCCAGCCCCCCGGCCCAGCTGTGTTCAGCATCAAGACAGAATGAGGTATTGCACAGAGCCTGGATTTAGAGCTCATTCTTCAGTGGATGTGCTCGGTCTAGTATCCTCTCCTGGTATCTGAGACCTCCTGTCCGACTGTTTCGGCCCTAAAACTCGCAGTGGCTCCCTCAGATGCGCCAGTAGGTTTCCCGGGGTTCAGCTTGCTGTGCAATTTACTCCGCTTCCCGCCTTCAAAGACCCGTGTGCAAGTGTCTCTGAAAACATCTGTTCTGTTTGTCAGCACCAAATATGTGTTTCTGTTCAGAGAAAACCATTTATGTTAGTCCACTTCCTGCCGCAGATGCTTTATCGCGAAGAATCTCGGAGACCCATGAAGATGTTCTCCTGTAAGCTTTAGTCACGCTGCAGTCAAAAACGTCCCTTTTATGTCATAACTGTGGCCTTAATTTTCCTCTTGTCCTCTGACTGAGTGAACCTTTGTTTTTTGGAAGGCTGGCACTGACTCTGTGGCTCTTCGTCCTGCTTTGGAGATGCTCTGCTCTTCCCAAACCCCATCCCTGCCCAGAAGCTAGAGGAAATGGTTCGCTGGAATTTCAGGCAAGCCAGTGGCCTGCAGAGTTGCTGTCGATGTAATTTGACCAAATTATTAGTATGAACCTGAAACTCTACAAAAATTCCACGTTTTTAGTGACAGCATTTGTAAATGTGAATCCGCTTGTTTCTGTGCTTGCATAGGAAGGGGGAGCAGCGCTGTCAGCTGAGCAGTGAGGACCACCTTCAGCGGTCCCAACTTGTCACCAAGGGTTTCTCATCAGTGGTGGTTCAGCCTGACACTGTGAATCAGAGAACAAGCTGAATAAATCAGAGCTCGTGTGTTCGACACATTTTTCTCTCATATATAGATGTATGTTACCGCATTACAATATGGTAATTTTTATGAATTCCTTTAAAAAAAAAAAAGAGTAAAACTTGATTTAAGTCTTAAGAGAGAAACTCCCTTGTGGAAAGGGAAATGCAGAATATCAATTTTGTATGCAGGACTTGTATTTAATTATTATCATAACAGTCCCTTAACATTATTACAGATTAGTCCACAAGGACATGAATGGAAATTTTAGATTATTCAATTACTACATAAACCTGGGAACATCACTGTCAAAACTTTACAAAAGGCTTCTTTAGCATTTGGATCTCGATATGCAGTGTACCTACACTAGACATTACCCAGGCTGCATAACCTTGGTGATAATGGCATAATTTACTGTTACAGTTTGTGAGCTGGGAATACATGTTAAGAACAAGACGACTTTTTCTTTTAGTAAATGACCAAATGGGCTTCTCTGTATTATGTAAAATAACCCATCATGGAATATTAAACTACAAAATGTTTTTACATCTTCTGATTCCCTGCTATTGTCAGTGAAATTTACTTGCAAGTTATTACTGGAGGGTGAAAGCAACTTCTGAGATCACACGCTCAAGCAGCCCTAATCTTGGAAACTATTCCTAGGACAGTCTGATTCAATTCACTTTAATTTACATGGGCTTTGCTCGCCCTCAGAGGTGAGCCGCGTAGTTTGCAAACTAATTAGGTTCACGTTGTTCAATCAGGCTGCTTAATGCATTCCAGAAAAATGCTGCAGAATGGCTTTGGAGAAGAAATTAGAGTTTAATGTGAAAAACTTTCTGAAAAAATTACACGTGTGCATACATTAACACAAACAAGCGTAGTCCTGAGATCAAAAGAGGAAAATTGCTTAGGAGTAGTGACAGGTTTTGTACAAATCTATTCTTTGTTATTGCTGTTAAGTTTTTTTTCTTTCAAATGCCTTTCACTATTTATCTTCCACCATACGAATTTTAAATGGAGTCTCCCTCGTGCATTTTTGAACCTGCAGTTTGGGGCTCTGGCAGGCCACGTAACGCTTCAGAAGGCACCGGCTATGGTTGGGGTCCTGTGTTTCTAGTTCCCAACTTGGCGTCGTGGTTCATGGCTCAAAGGGGTCCCCAGGGCTCCAGCTCAAAGACGACACCTCCTCCCCTCGGGAGGGACGAGGGACGGCGCAGTCCGAGCACCGAGCCCTCCTCCGTGCGGAGCCGCGGGTCGGGAGCTGCCCTGTGCACCCTCCTGGCCCGTTTAATGGATAATAGCTGCCCCCCTCGAGGCAGGGCCCTGGCACCTCTCGGACCCCCCACCACAAACTAGCGTTTCTGGTGCTTTCATCTCTGCTGTTGTAATTTACACCCACCTTGACAATGAAAGCAAGGGGCAAATATTTATTCCAGAAATGTGGAAGATGTTGACTTCTCGTGAACCGATTTGGAATTCATTTCACCGAATGGTCTAGGCGGTGCGTGGCGTGCAGAACCCATGGTTGTTTCGGCATCTTAATGATCCCCGTGTCTGTGGCAGGGCTGGGGAAATCAAGGCGTTGGTTTCTGAAGAAGAATATGGATTATCATTAAATCTGAAGTGAGTCTCCTGAGAATCCCCTCTGGAGAGAATATACCTGTCAATAATTCCTCGTCTGTGTTGGGATCCCAATGTGTTCATGGGCAGTAACATAAATTCACAGCAAATGGCGGTGGGTTTTGGCATAATTTCCCAACTCCCCGTACGTGTGCAAGAGCTTTTATTCTTCAACAAACCCGTAACATGCCTAATCCCTTAATTGCTGTAGCTTACTTTACAGTTTATAACTTTCAGCAAGGAAAACTTCCGTAATATCTGGGTGTTTCAGAGCTGCAGATTCCGCTGAGATCGGGCGATTTGCTTGTATATATCTGTGGTTTTGAGTGGGACTCTTGAAAGGATTTATTGCTGCCGTCTTGGGTAGAACCGGTCGTGGTTCCTAAGCCTTGTAAAGCGCCTCTGGGGAGAGCCCCAAAGAGGAAAAAGCACGTTTGGTAGAGAATTTGGGGGAACACTTGAATTTAAATGCTCCAAACTCGCTGCTCATACAGGCAGTCAGCTGCGTTAAAACGCTGAAGTGCTTTGAGTGCAGCTGATTTGATAGGAATTGGCTGCAAGTCTGACTGTAACTACGTTCTTAAACGTCTTTACACACACTTAAATGAAGTATATGCGTAAGGGCTTTGAGTTGGATCCTCTGCTGTTGGGGAATTCATATCCCATTTCTTAATGGAAGTCATGGAATAAACTCCATAGACAAGGCTATAACATTAATATTTATGGAAAAATTATTAAACCTTTAGACAATATAGTACAGCTTTTACACTGCATTTTTTTACTCTCTCAAACGGGCAATATCAGTTTAGAATAACTAAATATTGACTACCAGATTAAAGTTTGCTTCATTTATGGATAGTCACTTAGTCTATAAAATTAGGTTACTTGGAGGTTTCCAGATGGAATCACTTGGAAAATGTAAGGAGCCTTGAAATGAAGGAAATGGAAATAAATTTACAAAGAAATAAAGAATCTGTTTTTTATACTTCCTTTTGCAAATAGCCTTTTCAATGACATATTGTGAATGGACTGAATTATAACAAAAAGAGAAGTGAAAGCTGCAGGGTAGAAGAACAACTGTTAAATTTACTTTAACTGATATAATGCAAAGCAACAGTTTTTACACTCAGTTAGTTCACACATTGTGTTGGGGACAAACCAGAATGTAAAACGTTTTTTGTTTTGTTTTTATATGATTAGGGGAGAAAGGGTGAAATAAATGGAGTAAACTGCATTCTGGGGGTTTTCCCTTGTGTTTGATTCCTTCCACCTGTTGATGTTTTGTATGACTTTAGCAGCCTGAGGAATCTTTGCCCTTGCTAGTCTGTTTTTTACCATCAGACAACTTCTTTAAATAAATGGATCGAACTTTTTTTTTTTAATTTGCTTTGGGGCAACAACTGAGTTTTTCGTGCAAATGTTACGAAGCAAAGTTAGGAGCAAGAGCTTCTGTAACTGCGAGGTTAGCTTAAGAATATGCTGAATTTCGGTGAAAGACAAATCACGTGGTAGGTTCACTGCTGTTTGCAAATGCTGAAGCACTAAAGGGTGCCTGTAAGGCAGATTGTTTCAAGAAACTTATTTAGCTTATTTGGCTTAATTGTCTATCCTTTCATTCTGAATGCCATTACAGTAACATTAAACCTTGTGCCGTATTACTGCTGGTGTCACCACCTAGTATATTTTGAATACAGTGACAAAATAATTTGTGGGCTTTTTCATATATCTTAGCAAATGAGAATTTTCATTGCAGTGAATTAAAAAGCAAGTCATCTTTTGACTTCAAGTCATAGGCTGGTTGCCTGTGTGGAAAGGACTATGAAAAAACCCTTCCATTCAGGATTTTATCATAAAAATTTTAAATGTATTAGCATCAAAATGCTAAAAATCTTGGAGACTAAAGATTTTTAAACATTTCCTATTTATGGGGTAACTTAAATGACTTAATTCCTTTAATTTATAAAGGAATATAAGTTAATAAGGAATAATTTCCTCCAGAAACAGCAACCAGTAAAATAACATTTTTCTCATGTGTTCGGTGTTTTTTAGTTAGACTATTGATTAAAAAGATAGTTGGAACCTGTTTGGGAAAATAATTTAAACTTGTATAATGACAAAACCACACCAAATAAATAGTGTACTTTAATGTTATTTCTAAAGGGGGGGGGAGCAGATTTAGTTAATTTGCATAAATGATACAATTTATCTTGGTTTGTAAGGCTTTAGCAAAATTTGGCTCATGGATGCTAATAAATATGTTTGGTACGTTTTATTTTACTACCTATTCATCTTTTTATTGAACACAGAAAAATCACGTGGCATATTTTCTTGGTGCTGAAAAACACTGCAGATCTTCCTTGTGCGCTTTATTTGTTCCATTACTACAACACGGGTGTTTGGGGGTTTTTCAGGCTCTGTGAAGTCTGATGCGAGTCCACCTGCGCTTTTGTATCTCTGAGTTAGGAAAGTTTAAACCTTTCCGTGCGTGCGAACGTGGCGTGCTGCCGCTGAGCAGGGGCTGAGGTTGAGGTGTGCAGGCTAAGACGGTTCGTGTTGTCACGTGCGATTCAGACCACTTTAGGATACATCAGCTGTCGGATATTAGCTGATGGACATAAATATTTTCTGTAGCTTACGGTGATTTAACAAATGCTTTTGAGTACATAGGCTTCTGACGTAGATTTTAAGATGTCCCAAAGGGATAAAGGTCTTCTCTAGCTGTTTATTTTCTTACTTATCACTGAATGTCTCTGCACTGGGGTTAAACCACTCAAGTCACCATGTTAGCGCTACCAGAAAAACACATTTTGTGTTATTTGTGGTAGATTAAGGAGATTAATTATGAATTATAATGGTAAAGAAAGTATATTATGATATATCTTTGAGGCTAAAGTTGTTCTTGTTAGAGAAGTAGAGAAAACGTTCCTGAGACAGCAGAGGCAATTTCATCTGTCTTCGCTTTAATTAGGCGTTGGGGCTAGTGAAGCGACCGCGTCCAGATGGCTGCGGCCTCGTGTTCTTGAGGTCCACAAGGCCAGAGGCTTCTTGCAGCTCCTCAAGCTGTTGCAAGTCACCGTCCCAGCGCTGGCGGCTCCGGGCAGAGTACGAAACAGCTCTGCGCTGGGAAATGCATGGAGTTGCTGCTGGAGTGCTGGTGCGCGTTTGCAAAAGAACATAAATGAAACGTTCAGGTTTCAGCAAAGATCCTTTACCCCAGTTGAAGAGTGCTGCAGGCCGTGTTTCCTCCTTGTCAGCCTGGTTTTGGTACTGCTGTTCAAGTCCATGTTGCCCTGGGTGGGAAATTAATGAAGACGGCGTCTCAAAATCCTTCAGAGAAGCATAGCAAAAGCTCTTAGAACAACTATATGACTTGCAAAGTTTCTGAAATAAGTGGCCAAACAGCTGCATCCAATTATAATTCATGTATCATTTTGTTGAGTAACTGAAGGTTGGTGAAAATAGCAGAAGGACTTAGAAATAATGGTTAAGTGTTATATAATTTGGTGGTCTTCAACAATTTTTAGACAGGAGGAGGTTTGAAGAGGGGGACTTTACAGAGCATTGTGGAAGAAGAGATAAATGGAAAAAAAAAACCCGCGGATTATTTCATCTTGCAGAACTAATTTAACATAATTATTCCCTAAGATATGCTGCTAATACTTTGTTTAGTTTGTCCTAAATGACTGGATTCTTATCACACTTCTGAGGAAGTAATTCCACCGTCTGCTAGATCTCTTTGTCAGGAAGCCCTGTCTGCTATTCAGCCTGATTTGTTGCTTAATTTCATCCTGTTACTTGACATCCTCCCAATAATTGTTTGAAGGCAAAATTCCAAGAAAAATATGCTTGATGTGGAGCAAAAGCCCTGTAAGGTCTAATACCTGTGAGGAAGTATTGGGTAATGTTTCCTTTTCTGGAAAAACGTGATGTCCTTGCCATGGCCAGATCAGAGTGATCTGTTGTGCATGGACTTGGTGTTAGTTGTTTGTCTTCAGGATGTTTCAACTCTGTGACCAATGATTGCAAAAACCACAACAAATTTGGAGTGGCAAGGAAGTGCAGTTGGTTTATCTGGGGCACTTTCTTGCTTTCTCCAGTTATACGTGTCATCTTCTGCCACGCGCCTGTGTAAGCATGTCTGGGAAGGGTTCTCGAGTTGTGTACCGATTTTGGGAATGCAGAGATTAGCTTCACGCTACCTACAGTACAATCAATTGGTGTCCTGAAAGGGCTTAAATCCCACCATGTATTAAATTTGGGGTTGTAAGTGTTATGTTTTAATGCAACTTGGTAAGCTATTTCCTGTTTGAGCTTGTTTTCTCGTCTATTAAATGTCTTATTTTCTCTATGAAGCATCATGGTAGGAAAAAATATCATGGTCATCAAGCATCTAGAGGTTTTCCTCCTGCTGAAGCTTTTCACTTTGCTCAGCTTCTGGGAGTGACTTAGCCAGAGGAGTCGGTTTGTCCCCAGGCAATGTTCGTCCCCGTCAGCAGCGGTTTTGTGGAAAGGAAGAAAAGACTGAGGGCCTGGACGGAGGGTAGCGTGGGGTCGGGACCCCTTCCTAGGTGACAGGCAGGTGGCACGTAAGCAAGCCCTGTATAAGTCAAGGGCAACTGTCCCCTTAGTGCAAGGCATGATAACTGTTGCATGGCACAGGTTTGCAATAACTGCTCAGGTAATTGCTTTGTAATTGACTGCATCACCTCTTTTTTCCCGTTTAATAAATAGCACAAATAAAGCTGAGCCACATGTGGTAGGATTGTAATTCAAATTCCATTCACTAAAGTCTGAACATTTTTCATTTAGCATGTAAAAGCAGTTTCTATGTAAATTATTCCAAAAGGATCTCTGTGGACTAATGACATTAGTGTCTAGATAGATTGAAATTGTTTGAGTAATTGATACTACAACTACACCACATACTGTGGGGAAAAAAGGAAGAAACTGGTGATGTGAGTTTTCATGCTTCTCTGTTGAGAAGGAACTGGGAATCTGATTGCTGAATACATTGGATTCAGTCTGAAGAAATATGTATATTATGTTGTCAGAGGCTACAAACATCAGGGATTGTTTGTTTCTGTTTTTAAGCCTTTATGCTTCTCCACACTTGAGAATTTATTATGCCACAGATGATTTAAATAGCAAAAGTGATTCTACAAATAGCTAGAATGGTGACACTTTTCTATTGCAGGCATCTCAGCCTCCTGCTACGGAGACCTTCCTTAGCTCTGCTTTCCTGTATCCTGAGTTGAAATGCTAACGGTTGAGCGAGATATCATTACTTCCAAACCAAGCAGACCTATCAGTGTTTCGATGCAGCGCTGTTTTTTCCTTGCTTTGCGAAGGTCAAAGTGAGCTTACACCAGTGTCAGCTGCTGTAGATGCTGCATGTCACTGGGGGAGGTGTTGAAGGCATCTAGCATGGCTTCTCTGACCAAGCCCTTCTCCAAAGCCACTTGCCACGCTGCATCGCCGCCTGCAGCTTTTAGATCCTGAACATGGGGAGGTCTGAGCTGCTTAAAGTCGGAATAGTGTCCTTCTTTGGGGGGGGGGGGGGGAGGTCCCCTGTGGTTGCAGTGCTGAAATCCTGCCCTGGTCAGAGACGGGAGTCCCACCAGGCTGTCCCATGCAGGCATCAACCCCACGGCTGTACTTTCTCCATCCTCCTCTTGGTTTGACTCCAAATCGGCGGTAGCCCTCATACTTTTCTGGACAAAGAAAATAAATGAAGCGTAGGTGCGTGTGTGGCCCCAGACAGATTCTGGTGAATTGGCATGTTCATGTTGTGAAATTCCTAGCTGTGCATGTCAACAAAGTTACCCACAGAACAGAAAATTTAAGTTAAGTAGCTTGCAATTTAAGGTAGCGGACACACAATTGCTCCATGCAGAGCTGTTCACAGGAACAAGCTAACTGGTATGTTGTAGGGAAAGCAGTTTTGACTCAAATTCACGGTAGGTACAAAAAGCAAAAGAATTGAACAACCCGAAATGGCTCCTGCGCACTTCCCTTAAATGTGTAATGCATTTGCTGTTGGATCAAGCCTCTGGATGGCGACTGGTATGTACCTGTTCTGATGTTATGAAATAATACTTCACACCTGCAGAGCGCCTGAGAATCTCCCAGAGCTTTAGTCATCTTCTGCCTCTTACTATAAAAGAAAACTGGTGTTTTGGAAGGTGAAAAGTCCTGGGGAGGCCTTGAGGGCCATTTCTGATGGGATTCCCTTTGGGAGAAAGGGACGGCAGGAGTGTGTGAAGCTGACCTGCTGCTCGTATTCCAGTCGCATTTACTAATGCAGCACGCCCCGTCTGCGGAGGCATCCAGGAGCGCCGCTTCCCCGGCAGCGGTCGCTCCATGACGGGCAGTGACACATAATCAACGAATCAGCGCTTTTAGTGGGGATGCGGTGGCTTTCCTGGCACGGAGAACATTGTTCTCGCCCCCCCCCCCTTTTAAAGTAATGGAAATACTCTTCCATGTATCCTTTTTGAGGAAGAAATAATTTTTAGTGCATTCATTAATTATCAGTGCTATAAATTATAAGCAAGTTGGGAAATGAAAGAATTTTCCTTGCTATTTAGTGATCTTATTAAATAAAATATGGGAACAAGCATGCCAATATGAGACAAGAGCTAAAAGGCGCCATCACATGCCCTTCTGAAACACAAGGTTTGTGTCCCTGGGAAGAATGTACAGCACAAATACACATTGACATTTATATTGACTATTTCAGTTTAAAGAAATTTAAAATTAAATATATTTTCTGCCTGCTCTGTGAAAAATCCATTTATGAAAACCAAATCCAATAGGAGATCTAAAGATTGGTGGCCAGAAATGAAATATTTTGAGAATAAAATATATGGAGATTGGATTGCTGGATCCATGGTCTCAGTTAAATGTGCCAAGGACTTGAGATGAAGGTAGAGGTTTATTGGTCTGAACTTTATCCTGATGGTTTGCAATTTAGAAGAGAAAAGTTTAAAGCAAAAGAAAATAAACATGAAACAAAAACACTATGCGGGTCAGAGAATATTCTGCATTACTTTGGATACCTTTTTGACCATCTTTAATGTACACACATCTTTATATGCACACATACAGAAAGACCAATCTCAAATATGTCTAAACTTTGAGGAGTTGTGTATTTTTAGAATTGTTTCTTTTTTTGCATCTACAGATTGGTTTCCAATAGAAACTGGATTCCTTTAGTACCAAACCAAGCAATTTAAATTGATTGACTAAATCTATTATTCCATTCAATTTTAACAGGTGTGAATAAATATGGATTTGATTCTTCAGGTAGACTTTTTTCTTACTGGTACCAGCAGGAGACAGATTTTTGCTATGAAAAACTTGTTCTCTTTGTCATTTTGCTTTCAGTAATGTGAATTACAGAAGTGCAGAGAGGTTGAGTTTGGAAGGACCTCTGGAGATCATCTCGCCCAGCCGCCCCCTCTCCAAGCGGGGGCAGATAGACCAGGCTGCTCAGGGCCGTGTCCAGTCATGTTAGTCTGTTCCAGTGTTCCCATGGCCTCTGGTTTGTTTTAAAAACAAACATGAGGGGTTTTTTGTTTGTTTAAATGGAACTTCCCATTTTTCAGTTTGTGTCCATTGCCTCTTGTGCTTTCACTGGGAGCCACTGAAGCCTCGCTCCGTCCCACGCGGTATCCACGCACATGGGTAAGGAGGAGTCCAGCCGTGTCTCGCTGGCACGGAGGAGAGGGTTGGGATCGCCCCTCGACCGGCTGGCACCGCTCCCCGAGCGCAGCGCGGGGGCTGTCCTCCTCCTTTGCCGCGGCTCGTGGTCACCTTGTCCATCGGGACCCCCAGGGTCTCTCCAGCTGGTCGGCCCCCACGTGTCCTGCTCCATGGGGCTGTTCCTCCCCGGGTGCGGGACTGGGCGTTTTCCCCTGTCGAGCTCAGATTTCTGTCGGTCCATTTCTCCAGCCTTCCGAGTCATCCTTTCTTCGTCCTTTTGCAATCGAATCATGTTGGTTAAACGCGGCGACTTTCATTCTGAGTCGGAAGGGGTTAGTTCCCGCAGCATCCGGGGTGCCTTAAATGCGATGCCATTTATGGGCTCTTTGCTAGTAGCTCCCAAAAAGCTCCTTTAATGAGGGCTCCCTTCAGTGCTTGCCAAGACCAAAGGGTCTTCTCAGCTCTTAAGAAAATCGTAGCAGATTGTTTTGGCTTTGAAATAAAATCGTTGCAGCTTTTGCCAGATTAAGAGGTTTACTTTCTTCTGTGGGAATCCATACGATGGCACAGAGGATCCGGGTGATGAAGCGGTGTGTGTCTTGTAATTGCTTTATTGGCTGCGACTGAGATAAGAACTTGCTTTGGAAATGAAGAGGTTCTAGGCATTGTTATTGCACTTCTGGTTTTTAATGTGCATGTTTGTTTATTTGGGTTGTGTTAGAAAGTAAATCAAATCTTGTTGGCTATATTGCTGCTAATTTTGTATGCCTCAAAGATGCATTAAACATCCTTGTTTCTAGAGTTCCTGTTTGGAAGACAGATATTGACACAAGTGTGCGCAGGGAGGAGAGGCACTGAGACCCGAGTTATGAGTCTTAAAGCCTCTGGACTTCCTAAATAATTCTGTTGTTGTCCCCATACCTGAGAAAATGATCTAAGGACATAAAACGTATAAAAATTTAACGTTACTGCAAATTTGAGAAATATATGAAGAACAAAAATATGTGTAACTTAACTATAGCATGCTATATAAAATATATTTTTATATAAAATGCATAATATATGAAGATCCAAAGCAACTAAACCAGTAATATATTATCAGATGTAACAGTTGTGATTCATTACAACCAGGTAGTTCAACGCAATTAAATGTTGTCTAGCGCACAAGGGAAGTTATGAACATGGTTTAGTGTGATTTTTGATACTGTTTGTGACAGATCAAGTTCCCATGCTGTACCAACCTTGTTGTTACATGCAATGAGACCAAAGTACCACCATCTTTTGAGTCTTTTGTAGCAATTACTTTTTATTGGCTACAATTACAGTATTTTGGTGCGGAATTCCAGAGGTAGGCACTGGAAAAAGGAAAAAAGCTAGGCTAAAGGGTGTAGCCCCTGACCACCAGTGCCTACAGCCGGTTCTGTGTCTCCGCAGGATCTGGCTGAGTTATTGACAGTGCAAGGGCAAAGTTAGGCTTAGCCAAAAGACAGCTTTCTTCATGCAGTCAGTTATTGAACCAATTTTTAAGCAAGGAGAAAAGCCCTCAAAATAAGATTTCAGTGTGGGATTGATCCATGCATGTATGCTTCTTAATGGCCACTGTTTCATAGGATATTCTTTATGGATCTTTTCTGTAGGCAAGAGGTAAGAATTAGTTAGGCAGTGTTTGTACGACTCTCTTGAAATATAAAGCGTTAAATGCATACTAGTACCATATTGTCAAAAATGAAATGGAAATAAGAGAGAGGAATGAGGCTTTAGTGGCATGGGAATGCCATCACTAGGGACGGATAGTATCCTGAACGGATGGATCTGCTGATGCGCCTTGTTCCCAGAAAGCCTGAACCCGCTTCCGTTCAGAGTGCCTGCGCAGAGCTGCTGGAGGCGTCCTGCCTGGAAACCTCGCGCGCTTGCGACTTCCTGGAGTGAGGATTTTGTGCAAACTTTGTAGCATGTGCTTTCAAAGGAAGATATCTGCTCAGCTGCGTTCGATGCTGTGCATGAAGCTGTTTCTGTTTTTAAAATCGGGCACAATGGGAGCAGGCTGACAGTTATAATTCTGGCTGTTTGTGTATGCTGGTACCTTTTTCCTATGTTCCGGATTGTACCCATCGCGTTTGGGAAACACGTATTATGCCTATTTGTAACAGCAAAGCTGCATGAATGAAGTCTGGAAAATTGAAATGCTCCATGAACTCGGAGGGATGTTTTAATCGCTCTCCGAGGCTGTGTCAGAGGAGCAGACGGTAAGAGTTATACTTATTAATTCAGCTTGATGCTCTGTCAGATTCTTATATATAGTCTCACTTTGGTTGCCAACTGTTTGCAAAATAAAAAGTGCTTCAACAGGCTCTTGGAAAATAACCTTGTTGTGAAAGTGTTTAAAAAAGAAGAGGAAAAAAAAAAAAGACAGCTTAAACAAAAAGGCACTAATGAGATGTTAGCCCATGTTAACAGAGTTGACATAATGGCTGGTGATGTGATGGAGTCGACAGGGCTAAGATCGCTGGTGTTTTACATTCACTGAATATGCTGAATTTGAAAACGTGCTACAGACAGCCATTTAACAAACTGAATAGTCTACTCTTGGAATAAATTAACTGTGCGAATCGAGGCGTTCAGCACTCGCCTGGAGACACTTGGCACCTCGCAGGATGCGCTCTCGGCCAAAGCTCAGAGAAAAGGTTACTTCCCCAGACGTTAGGGGATCCGTTTGAAACCGAAGCTGCTCTTTGAATCGTGCTGTGCCGGGCAGAGTCAAATTAAAAAATAAAGTAGGGGAAGAGGACTGTATTTGTATCAATCCTACAACAAGAAAATACAAGTGACCCTATCAACAATTAAGGTAATATAGCAAGTTTAAACTATTGCATTTGAACGGGAAAAGCTATTTTTTTACTCCCTGCTTGTCTTAAAAATGTCATGGACATTAGGTTATGTTTAGCAATTGCCACATCTTTGCAAAATATCTTTTCATTATAATTGTATGGTAATTCATTCATTTTGGTGTTTTCATATTTCTACTGCCATCGTGTGGTTGCTCAGGACCAGCAGCACTGTTCTGTGGGTAATATCCCTGTTACAGGGGAAATACGGAGCGTGTCCTTGGTGCCGTGGGCTTGGGCAGCGACGGTGTGACCATTCCAAGGTCACACCATTTTTTATTAAGTATATTAAGGCCTTTTATTAAGTATAGTCAATTCTTGTACCTTGCTAATGGACAAGATGAGGTGGATTCTGTCTCCAAATGGTAGCCTGGGTTCTTTATATTTATTTTATATATATATGTGTGTGTGTGTATATTCTATGCTACTGCTTTCAGATCTTGTGCCACTAGTCTCCATCTGTCTGTTCACGTAACTGTTCCTCTGGCAAGAGCCGTTGCTTTCCTCGACCGACCATCTGCAGGAGCTGTCCTGTGTCTCTGACACAGCGGCTGGATCTCTCCTCGGTGCCCTCTTTCCCCTTAGCACCGTGCAGCTTCGTTCTCCCTTCCCTTCGCATCGTGGCTATTTTATATTTGCGGTTTTAGAGGCGTATGTTTTGTGTGATGACGTAGTAGGGTACAGCAAATGTGGAGGCGTCGCTGAAGGCCGAGACCCCTCCGAGACGAGCAGAGCCGGGACGTTCCCGGTCTGCCGCCTGCTTGCCAGGGTGCCGGCGTTTCTCCGGCTGCGTCTGCAATCTCCTCCGCGAATGCTTTGAGATCGCGGGACCGTTACGTAGCGGCTGAATTGCTCTGATTTACTCTCCTCGCTCAGGCACCTTCCTGATATAGAAGAAAAAGGCATGTGTTTCACTCTTAGCTTGCACCCTGAACTTGGAATCCTGCATTTAAAATTATTCTTTTTCAAGAATAAATACCGAAAACCCGCTACTAACATAAAAATCTTACAAAATAGAACAGGAGAAAAGTTGATCTGCAGTTTAAAAGTAGACTTGCTTAATACTTTGAGTTCTGTACTAATAAGGTAAAATAACCCTGAGCTTTTATAGGCTCGACGTGCCTTAGGAAGCTCTGGAAATGGGGCCTCCCCGGAGCCGGCGGTCGGTGCTGGCAGGGCCGTGCCACGAGCCCTGGGCTCCACTGCCCCGGCGTTCGCCAGCGGCTGCTGCAGCCTCCGAGGGCTCTGCTCCCAGAGGCCGTGCTTCCCGAACAGCTTTCCCGTGTCGGCTTATAGCTTGTTCTTGCCACTTCATTGCAGCAAACAGGTTGTATTTTTCCATGAAAAGGCCCCATGCTGCTAAGGACCGCAATATTTTAGAGCATGATAAATATCTCTTTGAGGATTGTCTTCTGCCTGACCAAAGTAGATTCTGTAATGCTGCGTGGGTGTGTGTTTGTACTTTGACTGCAGTTTTATGCCTGTTGCAATAAACAAATTTTGAATAAAATAAAACCAAGATTTTTTTTATGCTTAATACTGAAAGTTATTTATGCAAACATGTGCAATTTTGCTGTGCTAGCTAGTATTCCTACTGCCTTTACTTTTTAATGTGCATGACCTAAGCAGTAGCTTTGCCCCTTTCTTGTCCTATTGTCAGTCAGGCTCACTGCCATCATAGTGGACAGGTTTCCATTCAATATGTAATAAGTTGCCCTTCGTGACCAGAAGAGTTTATTTTAAGGCCCTTTCAGCCAAACAGAAGTGTGCTTTTGGGCTTGGGAAGGTAAAATATGCTCCCCTTTCCTGCCTCCCCTGTACCATCTCTCTGTTTTTCATACCCATCCTGTTAGATAGACTATCAAACACTTTATTTGACTTGATTTTTAACCAAAACACTTCCCCTTGGTTCAGCTTTTGGTAGGCTATACATAGCTTTCTGAAGGCAAACAGTTGCAGACTTCTTCAGAAAACAAATGAGTGATATCAAACAACAAAACTTTCTCCAAATTGATTGTGGCCTAGGAAGACTGTATTGCCCCCAGCTCGAGATAAGAAATAGGACCATTAGTTTTGACTGTCTTCCCCTCTATACCGAGCAACACTTTGCTGCTGTTAGGCAGTTTCTGTGTAGTGCACAATGCAAGCGGATTAGGAAAACAATGCATCTTTTAACTATTTATTCAAATATCCTTTTATAATATGCTGCCAAAGATTTTGACATCTAGCTGTTGACACCCAGCCTGTTCCTTTGGGCATTCGGGTCAGCTTGTACATTGACTCTTGTGAATCAGAGACGCTGACGGACAAGCTCAGCATGCTGCGACCTTGGGGACGTGCATCTGGAGCCCAGAAAATGACTTAGATTTTGGGCACTAGTCATGATGGTTTTTTGGTTCATTGCTTCATTATCTTTCTATCATAACAGAGAATTTTGTGCAGCTTAATCTGTGAAAAGCAGTTGTCATATGTTCTATAAAAGTGTTTTCTACATTGGCACTCACAGACCTAGTGGTGGCTCGTAAGCATTGGTAAGAAGCCTGCAAAATCATGTTAAACAGTGCTTTCAGGAAAAAGTTTGGTGATGAGATGCATGGTGGCTAAAAGCAGGTTTTGAGCATTGACAGTGGCATATTGAAAATTCCGAGAAACATCCCGCTAAGAAAAAGTCAGTTTCTTATCCCCCAAATTTTCAAATTACGCAGTATGTTTAGGCTTTAGAGCCTTTCTAATCTCTCCTTGTAGCTGTGATCAAAATTATATTTACAATTACAAAAACATGGTCCATTTTTGAGTGTTAAATATGCTCTCTTGAGAATGCCTGCTGAGCTTTCTGTTCCTGCTCCAAGCATTGCCGCACCAGGCCGCGATCCTTCCCCTGTCCCCATCCATAGGGTGCACACAGTGGGGAAGTTCCCAAATTCGGAGGCCTTTCAATATCTAATTTGTCACACTTTTGAATTAACGCTTTTTGAACTACAGTAATTGCATTAAAATATATGGAAAGGTTTTGATTACAAACGCAAGATCTGACAGTTTATTACTGACTGGAGGGCATTGGAATTTAATACTTATGCGAGTCCTCTTGTCAATTTACAACATTTAAAAAACCACCAGTGGTTGAAATGGTTCTATATATAGCAACTTTATTTGAATAGTCTACATAGCTCTCAAAGTAAATATTAATTCCATTATGCTATAAACTGTTATTTATCATGACAGAAAGCCATAAAGTTTTTTACTAGAATATAGCCAGTAAATTGCATATCCTAGATGAGATACAGCACACACTGAATTCCAGCAGCAATTACCCAATGTGCTTTATATAAGTCAGTATTAAACACACTTAAATGTGAATCGCAGCCTAAGATTATGCAGAAAATCCTCTTTAGCCATTATCCAGCCAAACAGAAATACCAGCAGAAGGTTGCGCTCGCATAACGGTGAGCACGGGCCAGAATCGGAGTCCAAAGTGCACGGAGCCACAAAGCAGTAACTCACTGATAGTGCTCCTTGCATATTATGTGTTTGACTTCTTTAATTACCTAAATCACTCATTAAAAGTGCCTTATAATTGCCTGACTCTGAGGTATTGCGAGAAGTCTAGGTTTTAATTAGTCTTTTTTTTTTTCTTTTTAAGACATAGTGCATTTAGACTTGTACTGGGCGATTATTTAAAAAGATAGATTTTCACTAATTGTTGTTCTAAATGAAAATAGATGCCTCTATTAGAAGTGTGGACTGTTGGTGAAAGCGATTAGAACTTTATACTTTTCCATAAACTGTGCATTGAAGTGAACTGGCTGCACTGGCAACTTCCAAAGTATGCCAGTTTGCTTTGTGGCAATATTTTTCAGGTGTAAACAGTGATGTAGAAGCATTTGTACTTTTAGCTCTGCAATGCTACGAGCAGTGGAAATATCACTCTAACTTCTGTGCAACCATGCTTTTGACAAACTCTTGCGATGTATGGAGGTGTCCGAGGCCTGGAAGATGCCTCATCATGTACTGCTAATGGAGTTGTTTGGTTTTGGTAGTAGCCTGTTTGTGTGTTAAGCTTTTCATCAGATGAAATATGATCAGATTTATCATTCTGTATACATACTTTTTGTTTTCCTGGCATCCTTTCTTCCTCCTCCTGGATTGTTTGTGGCTTTTAATAAAAACAAACCGAAACTCTACATTGTAGCCTAACATTTTATACTAATATTAAGTATTTTTCCTTTCTTCTCACAACTGCTATCAATAGTCACTACTGTGATTGTCCTGAGAAACCGTTATATAATATTATGAATTCCAGTCAGTTTTATGAATGCTGTTTTTGATTACAGCCTTTGGTGTGAATTGACCTTCAAAGTGGATTAAATCTTCCATTTTATGATAGAAAACAATCCTGGGGAAACATTAAGGTTCATCGGGAGTTGAATACGCTTACGCTAGCAGAACAGTGGAGGCTACCTGCCAAATGTGATTGACTCGTTGACTTTTATCCATGAAAATATCTCTTCTTGTGTACAACCTGTGAGAGCTGCATGGTGACCGGTGTTATGGGAAAAAACCAATAGAGTATTGAAGGAACCGGTTATACAACTGAGACTGCAGAAAGCCTAGTGCTGGCTGCTCAGGTCGGCTGGTGGCTCCTCGGCGTGTCCTGTCGTGTCTGCAGACCTGGAGCTGGGTCTGCCTCCCAGGAAGCTGTTCTCTGAAGCTTGTATACTTGTAGTGAGGCCAGAGGCTGAAAAGAAAATCATGTCAGATCCCTGTAGACTTGGTTTTTTTGTTTTTTTGTTTTTAAATCTGTTGCCCTAAGCAGAAGAGAGGCATCGAGCTCATCTGATCATCCTGCTTGCTTTTAGCTAGACAGGGTGATTTCCTTCTCCTGACAAGCAAACTCTAGCGCTGATGGGGCAAATGCGTTCGGTCCGGCTCAAAGTTTGTTCCTCTGCCCAGCCCGCTGTGAGGGTAGAGCAGGCAGGAGGCAAACGCTGGGACTAATAACAGATATTTTCACTTTGGTTTGGTGTGAGAGGAGCTGCCCTAGGGGAGGAATGCCGCAAAAACGTGGAAGCTCAGGGATGGGAAAAGGAGGAGGTGCGTGTCGGGTCAGAACGTAGGAAAACCGTGTCTTTTTGGACAACCTATTGATTAGTGCCGTGGGCACAGCTAGATATAGCTTCAAAGGTGTGATTGCAGCTTTTATTTTGCTATGGAAATTAACATAGAAAGCTGAAGGCAACAGCAGTCATATTTGTAAATATTTTAAGTATTAGTGTGAAAACTGGGGGAGGAGGGAAGGCTTAGAAATGTCTATAAGATCAAGTAGATTGCCTTCCATACCAGAAGGATTAAAACTTAGAGATTATCATTGGAGGACTGTTCAGAGATCAAAGAATCTTGTCAGCATGCAACCAACTGATATTTGACTTGTAAAAACACCTTTGAAATTCCTTAACTCTTCATTAAACAAACAAAATCTGAAGTGGTTTGGGGATAGTTCATAATTCTCATGTTAGATTATCCAAATCAAAGAAGAATGTGTAATGATTGTTGAAAGTCCATTTTAGCAAGAGGAAGAACCCAAAGAAAAGATGGTTAGCTGTAATATTTCTTGAAATCTTATAACCAGAAGGGTACGTTAATTAAAAATAGATTATAAGGGCAGGAAGAACCGCTGTGATCATCTGCACTGTTTTTTTGCGTAACACGAATGAGAGAATTCCACCTACTGATTTCTGAATTAAGGCCGTAGCTTCTTGTTGAGCTAGCCTTTATCTTTTTAAAAGATGTTGGTCGTGATTTGAAGTTAGGAAATGACAGAGAATCTGCCGTGTACTTGGGAATGATGTTTCAAGTGGTTAATTGCTTGTACTGTTCAAATGCTTCAATTTATTGCTGCTCTGAATCCGTGGAAGCACGGCTTCCAGCCACTGGATTTTGTCATCTATTTTCCAGTAGTTTAAAGAGCCTTCTGCACTGGATCTCTTCCATATGGAAGTGCTTACGTTCCCAGATGAGGGGAATACGCGTGGGAAGCAAAACGCTGCTCGCAGAGGCCCACTGTACTTGAGGCAGCCTAATACCCCTGACCTAATACCCCTGAGCTCCTCTTGGAGAGAGGAGCAAGGAGCAGGCTGCTCTGCAGGGCAGTATGGAGAAGGACATCAGCTATAGGTGCTCCGAATCGCATACGGAAGAGCGCTTCTGCTTTGGTTGTAGCTGGAGCCTAAACCGAATGAGACTGAAGTTAACTCTTCAAAATAGCTGCATCTTTCCTATCCTCTCTTGCTCTTCGCTTGGATAGGTAGGTTTACTGAACTTGAATTCCTAACGCCCGGCAGGTTTGACAGACTGCGTTTACTTTCGTGAATCCTGTGCAATCCCTCTCCAGCGTTTCCAGTTCCGTCTACTTGATGTTTCTGAGTTTACGCATCCTAGGATTTTATTAGAGCTTTTTACCCTGCCCTCTGCACGTGTTGCTCGAGTCCTGCTACCTATCTACCATTGCTGGCACTGTTGTTCTGGAGATCAGTCGTATCCTTAATTTATCATTCTCCGCATTTTTGAGAAATTTAAAAATGTGATTTGAAAGACTGTTGTGCTCTTATATATTTCTGGTACAGGTCAACTCCTGTTGGCTTCAAAATAGCTCCTTTTTATCTATTAGTTTTACCAGACTGTTGTATCTGTGTAGGTGTGTATGCGAAGGCATGACTATTAGAAATTCAAACAAATTAATTTTAGGAATAAAACGCTTTTTCTTGTGGAGACAATGTCATGTGCTTTTTCACATGGCAATATATTATTTTTAGATTTAGCTTTCTGAAACAAACTTCAGAATGTAGAACAAAGGTGCCAAACCCCAACTGCAGCTTGACAGTGAAGGGCTAAATACTGATGAAGTAGACTCTCCTAAAATATATGGAAAAATGTTTTGTAAGAAGTTGCGTTCTTGTTTAGAATGCCAGTTTCCTTTCTTATGTCCTTATTTTTAAGTTTGATTTTAGGTTAACAGAAATGGTTTTATTTTAGATTCAGAACTTTTATCTACTGAAAGCTAAGGTGAATCCTGCGCTGCTTAGCTGCTATTGCTGTGCAGACAGAACCATTCGTGATGCGCAGAGATGCCAACAGGGAAAGATTTGCTAAACTCGGTCTAAACTGTGTGAAGAAGTAGCACAACTGCTGGCAAGAATACAGAGCTATAGAGCAAGCAGATAAAGCTTAATTACAGCAGGCTTCAAAAAATATCATGATAGAAAATTTGCCAGGTGGGGTAGAATGCAATTTCAGCAAAATCAGCAGAGCTGAAGAAACTGCCCACTAAAAGTCAAGCTAACGAGTGGGCATAAAAAGAGGCAAAAAGGTCAG
Source organism: Apteryx rowi (assembly GCF_003343035.1). Lineage (NCBI taxonomy): Eukaryota > Metazoa > Chordata > Aves > Apterygiformes > Apterygidae > Apteryx > Apteryx rowi. Next base: position 472,086 of record NW_020450949.1, on the reverse strand, counting down.
GAAGTCAATATATATGACTAGGTTGCAGTGCTGGCAGTGCTACAGTGGCATTTGCGATAGGTGACCTGCTCCTTCTTTCTGCGTGGGGAGAAGAGGGAGCTGGAGAAAGCTCGAGCAGGGGGCACTTCATCTCGGAGCGCTGACAGGGCGGGAGGGAAAACGGACACGCTGATGAGTAAATCCCCAACCCACATGACCGAAGTCGCTTGACATGCTGTACTTTGATGCAATTTTCGTTCAGTACAAATATGCCCAGATGCCTTGGAAATTGGAACAATGCAAGAGGGAAAATTTGAATGTCAAAAGGCTGCTGACAGATTGTCTTTGTCAGGAGCAGATATTTGAGGCTGGAAGGTCTGGGACTTCGGCACTGGTCAGGAGCACGAGCCAAGGCCATGCCCTATTCAGTCCCTTTGGTAAGAAACGCGAAACCCAATCAAGTGAGTCAAGCGCAACAAGAACCTCCATTTTAATGCATGTTTACAAACTGTTTCTGCTAGTAGTCCACAACAGGTGGATCATTTCTCATAGTTTCTGTTGTACCACGTTATTTCTTTTATTCAGTGCTTATGATCTAGTAGAACATAAGCATCGGGCCCTGCACAGATGCTTGCATGGATGTTGTCTCTTCCCTATGGAGATTGTAATATAAGACAAGGGCCATACAAAGGGTTGGGAAGTGCAAGCTCCAGATATGTGCAAAGCTGCAAAGCACAAGCCCTGAGCCACTATTTGTTAGCAGATTTCTTGTAGGCGTTAGAGCAGAGGGGGTAGTCTAACAGCATGCAAAATGCCGGGACTGCTCTCTTTCAGTGTTAGGAATTGTTTATTTTGAATGTTGATTTGCAAAACAACTGCCGCAGCTGTTACCCCTCAACCTGCCCCTGCTCTAAGGACAAATGCGTTTGGTCGTGTAGCGTTCACTGGTGCTAGAAGCAGGAGGCATAAAGTACATTCTCACCAGTCTTTACTTCTCTCTTGCACAACTCGTTTTAAAGCATTTTTATTGTTTTAAAACATTTTTATCACCTTTTCTAGAAAAATACTCACATTTTCCTGTTCCTTACAATGATTATTGCTAAAAGGCTTTCATACACTCTGATAACCTTCTTGTCCTTTCAACTGCTTCCCTCTGCTGACTGAAGCCTGCTCAAAACTGTCCTTGCTCGCCACGCCAATCCCATCACCTTTTTTGAATCCCATTAGTGGCATCTTGTTTTGTTCTGTATCTATTTCAAGACCACCTTCTTCACCTTTAATGTTCCATAGAGTTTTTGTCCTGCTTAGTACTGTCGCTCCCTTCGCTCCACACAGGTTTGTCCCCTTAATCTTTCCAGCTCCATCTCTCCGAGATTTTATCCAGTATCTTTTTCTCCTCTGTCCTTGTTTGCCTTCTCTGTGCTGCACCACGCAATCTTTGGGCCTTCATCATGTGCCTTCGTTGTCTTCAGAGAGCGTTGTGTGCATTTGCAGGGCTGTATAAATGATTAACCATGCTGCTGATGAAAAGTAGGGCATGGTGTGTTTTTGGATAGGGACTACACTGCCATTGAGAATACATTTTGCTTCCAGTGATATAAATGTCCTTCACCACATAAAAGGAGTATTTAAGACCTTCATGAAAGTCCTACTTTTATAGCAAGAGGCTCACAATAACAAGCAAGGGCTTGAAGTGCTTCATCCTTTCAGACTTCTTTTTATTTTTTTAATTTATTTTTTATTATGTGTAAACAGCACTGGCTCCAGCTCTGGATTTGAGTTTTTTCCTCCCTGAGAATCTGCCGAGTGAGGAGGGAGCACTTTTCCCCCACTTTCTGCAGGGGAGAGCACTGATTTGTTAACCAGCACTGTGAGCTGGTACTTCTTCGGATGCATAGAAACGTACCCAAATTCCTAGTCAAAGAGTCTGGAAGGGACCAGAACTGGAGGTGTCTTGATGTGATAGACTGCTCTGGAAACTCTGGATTTCAGCACTTGATTTTGGAGGTATTTAGATAAACTCCTAGCTCTACCTCAGGATCACCTCTGCTTTTCCTGTGATCATGGTGAGTCCAACCAAGTGTCAGCAGCCACCGTAGTCCTTCAGCATCGCAGAGCACAGAACGGGTCTGAAGGTCAGAGCTGAAGGATTTTGGAAATAAAAGTAAACTGCAGAGTAGATTTCCTATTCCTTCCTTACGCAATTAATCAACAGTTACAGTCTGTCAATTAGGCTAAGTGGGGAACAACGTGTTTCTGTCACTTCAGCAACTTTAGTTGAGACGTTTTCCCGCAGGTCAAGCTGGCAAGTGTAACCAGGCTTTGCTTCCTTTCTACGGCTTCCCTTCGCAGGTTAGCAAATTGGGGAATCTGGTTAAATGACAGAAAGAGCGGATGCTATGGGCAGAAAAGGGTGAAGCTCGGCTTTTAAAGCTGAGTGAAGCTCTCCTCAGGAAACTCTGGGAAACGTCTTGAAGTTACAGGTGTCTGAATTTGTGGAAAGGTTTAGGAGAGGGATGGACACAGCTTGCCCGGGAACCACGTGGGGCTGCAGCTCGGTCGCGTTCCTCCTTTAATATCCTTTTCTTGAATTATTCTTGAATTGTTTCCTTGGAGCAGGAACAATGAACTAAGGCATCCCTGCTCTTCACCAGTCTCAGAGGGAGCCATTTCTAAATTCATATTTGAGTTATTTCCGTACTCTTTATTTTTCATGTTCTGGTTTCAGTGAAGATGAAGAACAAAAATTAGTGGAATCTGAGGAATAAGGTGTTTAGATTACAGGAATTCCAGGCAGAAGGGAGGTGAAAGAGAGATGAACGTAAAAGGTTTGTGTTAGGGGAGTTTTATTTTAAATTAGGCATTCAGATATAACAGGATGTTGAGCTTTTTGATGTCTCTCTTCATTTCCTCTTCTACTTACCGGTGTTTATCCCAGATTGTGGTGTTGGGGTGGGATTGCTTCTTTGTTGATGTACGTCTGATTTTGCAAGTGACCCTGCAATGAATCAAGGAAAAGGGAAAAAACTCTCTTCTTTCCTACAGAAATATGTTGGTGAGGAGGGGAGTTGCAGACAGTAAAATCCCAGCACATGAGACAATCATGTTTAGACTGCGTTAAGCTCTAATTTCATTGACTTTTTTTGCCTTTAAATTTATTTGTGTACAAGTAAATGAGAGGAACTTGAAGCAATGTTCTATCTTTGTAGAAAAGGGCTCAAACTTTAATTTATAAATAGGAATATTAAGTATTTCGTATTACTAACTACAGTGTAAATGAATAGAAGACTCGGAAGAGAATACCTCCATGTCCCAACCCTGTACAATGCAGGACTCTTTTTTTAATGGTATGAGGGGACAGAATCACTCTTTCATTTCCCCTTTAAGCAAGTGAGAATGTTTTCAAATGACCCTTGCAATAGCCAAATGTGCTTCAAGTTGTGCTCAGTGAAGTATTTAATGTGACCCTGAGCAAATTCCTTTTTTTTTACATTTTTGTTTTTGTTTGAAAAATGTATAATAAATTGTTCAATCACAGAAATGTATTGGTGTTTCAGATAGGTTCATTGCAGAGCATATGAAATTAATTTTTGTTGTAACTTTAGAACAGAATTCCTATTACTTTTTTGGTAGAATCGAGACTTTGCCTGTGAATTATGCTGTCTTGCTGATACGTATCAGTTCAAATGATTAGTAAACAGGTGAAATGATTTGCTTGGCCTATAAATACTGCATGCGAGCGGGCATGTTGTGTGTGCACCATTGGCGGGGTGTCAGCGCTTTGATTTGGTCAGTCTTTTGCTCTGGAATTTCGTTCTTGGCTTTCCAGATGATTTCAGCCTCATTTTCGCACTGCAGATTTGAATTCTGAATGAAGATGTACTTAATAGCACCTTCGGTAAGTGGGTAGCTGCAGAAAAATATAAAGCAATTATTTAATCATGTTGATTTGTGATAATTGGTTGTTAGGCTACTAAGGCCACAGGAAAAATATTAAGTTGCAGCAGTCTTTTATGTCATCTCGTTTTCTTTTGTCCACTTAAAACGGTGTCTGCTAGAGCCGGAGAGGCCTCGGCCGCACGGCTGGGACGCGACCAGTGCCGTGAGCACCGAGACGGCCCTCACCTACGGCCTCGATCCCCAGCCCGCTTCTGGGGGCCGGTGTTAAAAACTTGCAAGTGAACGTGTTTTCCCGTTCGTTATGCAAGTTAGCTGTGCTCTTTAATGAAGACCAAGACATGTACGGTTAGGGGAAAGAATGAGACATATTTGTATTTTTTTTCAATATCAGACTCTTCAAACTATCAGTAATTTCTCTTGTCTTCAGCCCCTGCTGCTGAAATTTTTTAAGCGCGATTCCTAAAATGTTTTAACCTTTATTTAAAGGTGAAGAGTGGCACTTGTGACAACCTTAAGCTCTTTGGGTACTCAGGAACATTTACTGATTTGCGGTTCTGCGGCAGCGCTGATGCTGCTTCGTAGTTTGTGCTGCATTAGACGTAGACCCTGTTCATGGTGGCACATACAATTTTATTAATTTCTCACTGGATGGGCATTGTTCCTACCAAAAATCAACCCAACATTTAGCCATTCTACCTTTTGGACCGGAGAAACAATGATACAACAGAAACATCAATAATTAACCTTAGAACAGGTTATTGGATCCGGGTTCGTGGTGGTCTGTAGGTGGCGAAGCTTTGTCATTCCGCTTTTGGAGAGGTGGGTTCCGCTGGACGCGCGTATCCGTGGGGTTCGGCGTGCCGCGGCCGGAGCGCAGAGGAGGGAGGGAGGCCGTGCGGGTGGCTTGGGATGTGCTCCGTGTAACGCGCCCTATTGCGTGCCGGGTCTGCGCTGCCTTCGGGGGGTTTATTGTCATTTTTTGCCACTAGTTTAGTTGAGAATCAAGCCCAGTGTAATCAAATCATCTTGAATAATACGGAAGAATTGATGAGAGAGAAAAATCTTAAAAATCGCATGTTCCACCGTCCGTGTTCTGGTGCCTGAAAAAGAGCTTTCTGCCCAGGAGCTGGCGGGGAGGGGGGCGACATATTTTACAGATGGCTTTAGGGAGAGGAGCAATTCCCGCCAGGAAACCATCAAGGAGGATGGATTTCATTATATTTTGTCAGTAAACAAAAATTGGTGCAAACAATACTTGCACAAGTCCTGTGGGGTTTCTCTGACTAATGGAAAATGGCATTTGTCAGAATATTCCATATAAATACCAGTCTATTTGCAGTGTCTATTTTTAATGTAACCCCACCCGTCTCGCTATGAGGGAGAAATGGATGATCGATGGAGTTTACCCCTATATCTATCACTTGTATTGCTTTGTCGTTTAAAAATTCAGGGATTTTTGATACATTTATGAGCTTAACACCGTAACTGTTCTTCATGTAATTTAGCTGCAGATTGATACCACGATATTATCTCGCCGATTGCTAAGTAGGGCTGCACAGCGGCGCACTGTTGGTGACTTCGCACGGCGGCTATCTGCGCTTTCAGGGGAGATCCATAACTTAAGATCAGGCCAATGTGCATTGTATTGATTCAGTGGGAGTAAAACGTGAAGTAAAAAATAAACTAAAACAAAATCACAAGGGTTGTAACCTCTGAATGGACTGGAAGCGCAAGTTAGTTTGATATGTTTGATTGGGTATTAAGCAAACGCTCCCACCTTGCTGGTCTTTTCCCTTGCAGATAGCACGAGCCTTTAATGTATTAATTTACGTACGTACGTATGTATTCTGAAATCCTTACGGCACTTGGGAGGACTGCTCACTTCGGGAACCTGAACGTGCAGGGTCCTGGGAACAGCACTCGCCGGCAGATCTCTTCCGCATAGCTGTGACTTTAATAAATGCATAACTACAGTATTGACCTCCGGTGGAACGTGCGATCTGACGTATTTACCCGCAGCGCGAGGTGTGGGGAGCCTCGGACAGCTTTGCTCCCTGACTACTGAATAAAGCATTTTTGTAGCCTACTCAAAATCTCCTGGCCGTGTTTACATTTTAATACGCACTGCTGTAGAATAGAACATGTTTTTACTGCTCACATTTATTAGCAAGAGAAAAAGCCAAGTGCCCGGCTGCAGCTTTGCAGAGAATACTCTCTCTCCTAAGTAATTGGTGCACAGAAGTATTTAGGGGAAAATTCCTTAGAATTTTTAACTTGTGAAATAGCCAAGGCTTCTCTGCGTTTGATTGCTGATATGCATTATCAGAAAGAAATTTTATGTAAAATTAGATTTGCAGCAAAGTCAGTGTGGAATAAAATGAGCAGGAAGAGTAAAGCTATACCTGAAACATGCTGAAAGGGAAACCTGAGCTTTGTTCATTTAAAAAAAAAAAAAGCCTAATTTATCAAAGCGTGTAAGCTTTTGAAACTGCTTATTCAAGATGGGTTTCGACTGAAGAACAGCTTGCCTTCATAATAGCGGGTGATGCAGTTCGTGAGTGAAAGAATCCGGCAGGGAAGGCAAGCGCGTCCCGGCTAAGCGATGTTTGGCGTCACTCTTCTCTTTCCGCGGGACAGTCCTGCCCGATATGTGCAGAAGGAGCAGTTCCAGTTGTGTAGTTAGTGCCTGTACGATGTTCCCATATTGCTGGTATAAACGGGAAGAACCTGCTCGTTCTTGCCTGGGCTTAATGTTGACTTTCCCGTGCGCAGAAGATCCTGCGTGTCGCTGTTGAGTGCAATATAATATCAGCCGAGTCAGCTATGGCAGCGTTGCGCAGACCGAACCACCAGATTTCCCTCCAGGGAGGTCTCTCTTCCCTCTCCCAGCATTCCCAGAGGAGAGCTAATTAAAGCTACAGAGGCAATTTAAAAATACACTTGCCAGATGTTTGTTTAAAATGACCTATAACTGGCAGCAGGAGGAGAGAAGGCCGAGCCTGTTTGGTGCCGTAACGCACCCTTTTTGCTGGCTGTCATTCTCCATGCTAATGGAGCGCAGCTGAATCTCGACGCCAGACCTGCCAAGCCGTAAAACAAACGGCTCCGAGAGCGACGCATCGGTAACTCTTATCACCTGGCATCTGGAGCGCCCGCGAAAGCCGCCTCTCTAACGAGAACGTGGCACGCCGTGATTTAGGAGGACGCTCTGGTTTTGCAATCTGCAGGCAATTTAGGCTGATGGATCTGCTCGCTGACGCTAGCGCAGGTCCGCTCAGGACAAACAGTTTGGTCTGCAAAACCCCCTCTTGAAACAGTTTGGCATTGATTTGGCAGGACCGTAGATGAGGTCTAAGCGCAATGTTGATGGCTACGGAGCATCCAGTCAGGGCCGTGTGTTACTTAATCAGGCGCTTAAAACACTGAAACTGAAGTTTTGGGGTTGAATGTTGAATTGCTGTTCTTGTTTTCCTTTGAGAAAGTGAGCGTTGGTAAACAAAGTTCCCTCATCCGTTTCTGTGAGAGCGAATCGGTGTTGTCTGTTGCTGACTATAATTTATAAGCAACAGACACCTGTCGGCACAAAGAGAAAGGATGGGTCAAATTATAGTTAAAATAGAAGTTAGTTTTCAATATACAGCGCTTTCCAGCTATTTTTCTAGCTAATGTCAGGGCAGCTTTTAGCTTACAATCCTGTGAAATATCAGCTTATTACATTGTGCCTTTTTTAAGCCAGTCTTTGACATGTATTGATGCGCTGTGTCTCAAGTTATGGTCTTCACACCTACGAAACATAAATTAGGGCACCAGGAACAAATTTTTGCCTTTTTTTTCCTCAGAAAAAAAGAATGTAGATTCCTTCAGGCAAGTATTAAAAAAAAAAAAAACAGGCAAGTATTAGAAAGTGATATCCTTTTTTTTTTTAAAAAAAATTCCTCCAATTAGGAGGAAATGCCATATTTGTAAATAATATTGTGAGAGATGGTGTCGAATTTTGTTGCTGGAATCTCCCTGTTCTTTCTCGTAGTTTGTTTAGTCAAACTTGTCATTTTACCACTTTTAGAAAGAGTTGCAAGTGGTTCCCCCAAGTTGTTGTTTGCAGTATGTAAGACTTTATTCAACATTTCCTTTCCTGTCTTGTTCCAAGAGAAAACAAAAACCAAAGTGCTGTAGGCAGCCACGCTTTGACTACATATGATTTTGGTAGTGTTTTGTTTTCCTGTTATATCTGAGATGACTAGTTGACCAAAACAAAAGTAATCCAGTGGGTTTACCTGTGCCTCCTACTTAATACATCTGAGCATTTATATCTCCTTTTAAGCTGGTGGGGGACAGAATGAAAGTAATTTATGTTTCTGCATCTTTCCCCGGGTGCCTCCAAATGTGCAAAGCGCGAGTAACGGTAGCTCGTTGGTTTAGGGAAACGTTCCACATGCAAAGCAGTAAACTGGTGTCAGAGAAGCAGCTGGAAGAATTAAGTGCTTATCATCACCTACGGACCCTGCTGTGTCCACACACCTCCGTCGTACGCTGCTTCTGCGGTCATGCGGGATGCGGGGAGCTGTGTGCATTCACCAGGAAAGGCACGCGCTGCGCTGCCTTTCTCTTGCTCTTTCCACTAGTCATTTATGGGACACCCGGCAGCAACCAGCACGGAAGAGACTCTTCCCTCTGGGACTAGCTGGTCCCCGTACAGGAGAAAAAGGGAACAACGTGATTCCGGTTTCCACATGGCGGATGCTGCCGGTCCGGCATCACCTGCGTTGGCGGAGGTTGCGGAGCAGCGTGCTGGCGGCTGCTACGTCCGAGTTGCCCTTGATAGGAGAAAGCAACAAAATTCGCAGTAAACCATTTTAATGAAAATTATACAAATACGTATTCAATATATCGAAGAATAAATTGGATCCCAGGTGGCTGAACAGACGATTGGCAGGGCAGCACTGTTTCCTTGCCTGTGTGACACTCTCATCTTACTATCTCTGAAATTTTTTGTAGCTTCTTTCATGGAAAACGTGGGACTATGTATAACAGCAACAAAATCTTAATGCGGCTCTGGGATTGCAGTTATTCCAGTCTTCCTCGTGTGAAAGAGGAGATGCACCATACTGTCAGGTTCTCCTTTCACAGCACGCTTTTACTTCCCAGGTTCACAAGGACGGATGTTAGCTGCATCAAAGTTAAAAGGTAAAGCTGACAGCTGACCCAAAATAATCAGAAAATCTATGTATCCGGGTGTATGTTCCTTTGCAGAGGAATCCTTAAGTGTGTCTACCAACAAGCAGAAGTAAATGGAAGGGTCCTTGAATAGGGCAGTATGTGGTATGCTCCCCCATAGGGCCAAAACTATGAAAAGCATGTGGAAAACACTTTGTGCTCTAGAAAAAGAGAAACAGTGAACCCAAAACATTGCAGATCCTTCAAAATTCAGAAATGCCTGACACTAAGGAGCTGGAGAGTGGCAATTAATATTGAAGGGCAGCTCACGCTAGTACACTGGGGGGGGGAGGCATTTGGATTTGAGCTGAGGGGTTGGTCACCAGTTTGGAGATGCTCTAGCAGAGCCTGAGGAAGCCCAGCTGGTCCAGCACAGACGAGGAGTTCCCATCGAGTCTCATTTGCCAGCAGCAGCACAGCGAGGGACGTGCTCGAAACGGCTGTGCGATCGCTCTCCTCCTCGTAACCGTCATCTGCGCGCGCGGTGCTCAGACAGCCGCCGTGCAGTCATTTGGTCAGAGTCCAGGCCAGTCCTCATCTGCAGAAGGCTAAATCACGTCTGCCTCAGCCTGGGCTTTTTGCCCTCTCTGTGGAGTAAATAAGACTCTGGAAGGGACAAATGTTGTGGCTCATACAGCAAAATGAAGTTAAAATGCGGTAATAATAATATAAATGCTTGTTATAAACTGAGAGCTTTATAAAATGGGAAAGGGTGTCTGATTTTTGAGGTTTAGAAATCTCTTTTTATGTCAACTGCTGACAAACGTGACATCACAGGGATCCATTCTCATTTCTTACACTGCTTTAAATCTTTAAATTTTGGTAGAGCTCTCCCTAATTTGCCCTGTTGCAGCTGAGTTCAGAAGCGGGCTCTGACGATGCGCTTGTCTTTCAACCCGTGTTGTCTCGGGCATCCTGCTGCTGTCCCGGACACAGGTCTCTGCTGTTCAGCCCTTTGGAATGAGGGGGTTTCCCAGTGCGGCTCCGAGGCTGCGCCCTTTTCATCAGCCTGGCTTTGTCCCTAAAATCTGCTGTCTCATATGTTGTAAGCTGTGCCAGTGGTACCGACTAAACAGGTTAAGTGGTTTGAAAATGCTCGTTCAAGGTTGGTTGTTTTGTTTTTTGTTTTAAGAATAACTGTAAAAAAAATAATATGCAGTTCTATCATATTGTTGTTTTCTTAGTGTACCATTAGGACTTCTGTTTTCTATTCAAACTTCTTCTGCACTGGACTCTTGAAAAATATATTGAGGATTCTGTGTTTTCTCCGGGGCACGTAGATATGAAAAAATGAGGATACGTATCCGATGCAAGAGGTTAGTCTAAGACTTGCATCAATGTTAATAGGATTTGCCCTGCTAGATTCTCATGAGCTCACCTGAGGTTGCATTGCCTTAAGAAAGCTGGAGCATCGTTAGAAATCGCAAGCCTCTGTTCTGACGCTAACAAGCCTTGACGCCCTGTCCTGTTACAGCTCAGCAGCGGCTGCAGCTGGGATAATTCCCGGGTGGGGATGGAGTTTATTACAGTGCTTCTTCCCAGCAGCCCTCTTGCAGTCTGCAGTTTGGATGAGTAAAGAGAATTCCTTTGAAATCGTTTTGCAAATTTGATTTTGATGAGACCACCTTAGTCTTTCCACCCAGGGGACTGGCACAGTAACAGATTTTTCTAACCAAGTGGGCCAAAATGTCTGTGATTTCTTTTTTTCCGTGGAAAACGAGTTACGTGTTATTGTCTGCACTTCTCTCTGCTTTTCATGTGCTCCAGGTGCATCTCAGCCTTTTGAATGGGATTTTGCCAGCGTAGGAGGGATAATCAGTCAGATCCCAACATACTGCATTATTAAGGCTTATCCTGGCAGCCCGTTGAGCCTGGCGATATTGGCCTTGCTGCTTAAGGCATGAAGCATGTGACAAAGCCCTGTGGATCTTTTCCTTCTGACCTTGCTCGCCACTAAAATATTGTCCTGTGGATATCAAGTGAAAAGGGTACAACCTTATTTCTTCAAAGATTGGCCAATCTAGCCCGAAGGTATAATAAAATTCCAAACTTTGCTTTTAGGAATCATCTTTTATAAGTAATATTTTTCAGAGTTAAGTGGAGGGTACACAGTTGTGAAATAAAATATCAAGGCTCGGTGCCTTGAAGCTGCGCAGGGTTTTATGTTGTGGCGAAGGCTCGGTTTCATTAGGAGAATTACGTGCCGTAAAGATGGTTCCTTTTCCCGTGGATGGCGTTTTGTAAATATAACCTGGGCTCGGACCATTCCTTGCTAAATGGAGAAAGTGTTATTTCAGTCTGCAGCAGTAAGAGCGGCATTGTTGTTCACATGCGAAATGGACTGTATGTTGCCAGAACAGAACCGTGTTGTCTGTCTGTAGATCTGTGTTAGTTGGGATGTTTTATAACCGTGTGGTTTTAGACAACAAGTCCTAGCTTTGGTTTGGGCTTTGTCATTAGAATTCTGTGCCTTTGCATGTTAATAGCACCGCAGAATAGTGATAATTAGCTGAAGCGTCATTTAGCATCATCGCCGGGGTGCTCTGCATTCGTTTATACCCATTTCCATTCATAGTCAGCAAAACCGAAACTCCAAAGCCATCCAGTACGTAGAATGACCTATAGCTGTTACTCGGGCAATAGGTTGTGAGAATTATAATTGTAGTTACGGTGCCATGGGCTGTCTTCTGAGCTATCTAAGGGGGCTTCAGTTACCCTGGAGGCCTTCACACGCGGGTGTGGACTCAAAGACAAACCTTCCCAGGCAGGTAGGTGAAGCGGACAGCTGAACAGAGGGGAAACGGGGTCAGGCGTCACTAAGAACGACACGTGTTTGTAACGGGGATTGTGCGGTTGGACACGCTCAGCCGGGAGTGGTGGCAGGACCTGCTGCCTGCGTAGCCGCTACCACGCTCGAGCTTCGCTTGTAAATGGGCTTAAAGGAAGGGTTTAGAGATGCTCTGGCAGCGGCTGTGGATTACGATGGGAGGCAAGAGATTCCTGCAAGGGGCATATGAAAGGCGGTGACGGTGTTTGCAGAAGAACTGAGGGACTGGGATTGCTGAGAAGCACAGGCAGGAGCTGGCGTCGCAGCGGGTTGTTCCCTTCCCACGTGGGATCCGAGTTGTTTGCTCTGTTTCAGATAATGAGGCTGATGGAGAATACCCTGAAAAAACCTGTGTTGTAGCCGCTGCGATGGCGCGGCAGCTTTGCCTTTGACGTCAGTCTGGCTGACTGGCTTCAGAGCTGTTGTGCTGCTAATTGCTGTTGCACCCGGCCTTTGCCGTTGCTTTGGAAAGAGCGTGTTTGCTTTCCCACCGTCCTTACGTGCAAAGGCATCGCGCTCTCTGCTCCTCTTACGGTGTCTTCTGGTGGCTTTTGCTGTGCTCGAACACTGTGGTGTTCGTGTCTCGTAGCTGCCTTGTGACTAACGCGCGCCCTTGTCGAATCGACTCGTGAGGGGAGAACACAAATTCCAGAAAATAACCCCTGCCACTGTTTGCTTTTTCTCAGGAATCCATTAAAGTTGATTAAACTTGTTATAGACATAAATTCAGAGTGCTGAAAATTGCTGTAGTTTAGAAAATATGTGGAGAATGCGAAAGGTTTTTGTGTCTCTTGTCTAGTGGTCTTTCTTCATTGCTATTCACCAACTTGGGTGGCCAAACAGGGATCCCACTCTGTGGCGATACTTGGATTAGAAAACATACATTGCTTCTACCTCAATATCATTGTTTTCAAATACAATTATTATAGGTGTGTTTTGTATCATGGTGGCAGTGCTAGAAACTAACAGCATGTTTTTAGTGGAGATGCACCATTAGTATTTTATTTGGTTGTAAAGCTCATAGAGTACAAAAGTTAAAACAACATTTTAAAGTTGCTGATGGAAGCTGAGTAAAGTGTTCACAGATTATGATGTTTTTTTCCCTTAATCTTGCAACCACTTAGTTCCAGATTAAATTTGCAAGTAAAGTTTTTTATTTGTGAAGTGTTCTAGGTCCTGGCAGTAGAATCTTGACTCCGTGTGTCCTATAGTCTGTGCTCAGCACTGCACCTTCAGAAGAAAGCAGAGAAAGGACATAGTGCTTTTTGGAGCTTTTTTGCTCCACATGTAGAGCCATGAATAAACCCCAGCGTTGTGGGCTAAAATACGACAGTCATGCATTACTTTGGCTTGACCTTTATGGCAAGTGTAAACACAGTGTTGTTACTGCCAAATCACAAGGCTTGGGCGAAGGGACAAAGCAAGCCGGGAGCGCGTGGGAGAAAGGAGGCTTTGCACAAGGGACGGAGCGATTCGCTCTGGCTGGGAATAGGCCTGGCTATGAAACGGGAAAGCGAAGAGAAGAAAATTGAAACCGTCATGGAAGCGTCAGGACGGGGCATCTGAGACAAAAGTCTGCGCTGAAGCGAGCGGCCCTGTCGCAGGGCGCCGTGGACCAGCACGGGACGGGGGGCGGTTAGTGCGTTGAACGCGCTCGTTCATCAGCGATGGGTTTTGCGAGCTGCCGAATCGCAGGCGATGGAGCCGCTTCTGGAAATGCCGGGTGAGGAAGCGGTTCCGGTTATCCTCTGACTTGTCCCACGCGTAGGAAGGCTGAGGAGAACTTGGAAAGCTTCGGCAATACCCGTAATACAGAGGAGTTGCCGTTCTCCCACCGCTCGGGTGCGGAAGCGGCCGCGCAGCCTCCGCGGGGCGGCCCCGAAGCTGGGCACGGCGAGGGAGCGGGCCGGCAGCGCCGGCGCCCGCGAGCTCAGCCGAGCCGCCGTCTTCGGGATCGGCAAGCGGCGCCCTGCTCCGAAGAGGCGCTGTTCTTCAGCTCAGAGCTTTCACTTCCAGAAGGTTTTCACCTACCCTGTAACTATTTAGGGGGAAACCTGATTTTTTTTTTTTCAGGATAGCACTG
>NW_020450949.1:378554-458062 GCF_003343035.1 Apteryx rowi | reverse complement strand
TTACTTGATAATGGGAGCTACTCTGTGTGTTTTATTATTTACATATGAACGTTTCTTCCTTCTTTATGGGGTCCGGTTGACCTGGATGGCATTTTTTTGCTTTGTGGCATGAAGAATAATAATTGATTAACTGATTTCCATGTGTAAGTAATTGTTCTCGAATAAGAACTTGGGGCATCCTAAACTTTTTGAGACTATATAGATTCAGTAGATTGTCTCTAAAATGAACTTTAATTTTTACTTTCTGCTAATCTTTTTTTAAAGTGAGAAATGTAAAAGAGAACGTAATCACACTCTCCGTGGTCCTTTCGGTTCTGTAGCAAGCAGGAGCTCTTTGCTGGTTTCCCTGCATGCAGTTAAAACTCTTGACTTGGCGAATGGGATGCGACCTTGAAGTAAAGCTGTCCGTTATCTGGAAGGCATGCAAGCAGATATTAAAAATGGACTTAGTTTATTTTACAAGGAGTCGGGGCATGTCAAGCTGCTCATAATTAGTAATAAACTTATCTCTGCCTGACTACCTTTTATGCCTTTTTTTTTTTTTCTATATAATTACGCTTACGCCTGTCATTCTTTAGAGGTAATAGTGGGGTTACTTATGAAGCATTATGTATTCTTCCAAACTGCAACAGAAGTGTCTCTTATTTGGTTGAAGGTATCTTCACAGTTTTATTTTGGTTTGACAGTCTTTAATGGTAACATTTATACTGTCTAAGCTCATCTTTCTGACTAGTCACGCCTGAAGCTAGGAAAATAGACCCGACTTTGTTTCCTCCAGTAAAAGATCTTTGTGGAGTTCCTTGTATAAACAGGCAAAGCACATCTGTGTTGTCAGTTTTTAACCTGTAACAAACTGACATCTGCTGTGCTCATATTTCTTGTAAAACAAGGATGCAAAGAAATACCCCAAAACAAAATGAAAATGTGAACATGAACAAACAGATGCAGATTTTACTCCGTGGGCTTGCGTCACAATGCTGTGCACCGTTATGGTGATCTAACAAATCTTAGCACAGTGGCAAAACCTAAAATAAAATGTACTACTTCTGCGTTGCACACTTGTACCTAATGCCTTGCAAAGATGCTGAATATGTTTGACTCTTATTCTTGGTAAGATCTTGAGACATTCCAGGTATTTGGATTCCCAGCTGCTTTTCAGCTTCTTGTTAGCTTCCTACATCTCATCTGGGCCTGTGAAAATCTCTCCCATAACACTCCTCGCTCAGCGGGGAGGTGTTCGGTGCATTGCACTGCAATGTCTGGGACTGCCGGTACGTGCCAAGAGTCTCTCGTTCACTCTTTCCACATTTGAATTCAACATTTGGAGATAAGCCCATTGCTTTTATTTCATGCTAGCTTTAAAAAAAAAAAAAAAAAAAGGCATAGAAATCTTCTCCTGAGGTTTGAAGATGTATTCTTCCTCTTGGTGGCACAGATGTGAGGGCACCCAAGGTTGATGTCCTCTCCTCCAGGTGCTGTCCTGGAGCCAGCAGCTCCTCGGAGCCAGGCAAGGTTCCCGGACCCGTTCCAGCCCGGCGGGCTGGGGCGACACAAGCTGAGCACATCGTGCTGGTCCGGCAGACATTGCTGAACCTGACCTGTCACGGATGCCCCTTGGCCACTCATCTCCCCGATAAAGGAGCCGGCAGGGCGGCTGTAGAAGAGGACTGCGAATAGGTGTATGGGATGCAAATATGTTGACAAATGACAGTTTAATCAAACTTGAGGCAGGCACTTGTCATCTTTATACAGTTTTATCTTCATATTGCGAGCCAGGGACATGAGAATTTTTGTGGAAGTGAGTTTACTGCAGAGGGTAATGGGGTCATTTTCTGTGCCGCATAAATCCACGTTCCTAGACAGGGAGCAGCAAGGCTATTGTTAATGGGACTATCACTGGCAAGTATGAAATTCTCTTTTGGTGTATTTATTTCATTACAAGAACAATTCCACACCTCTCCTTGACAATTACCGAATAGGAAAAATTTCTTGTCCTCCTTTGTCACGCTCCTGTCTGCTGACTCCCTCTCCCTGCTTTTCTCGTTGGTGCTTTGGAAACAACCATACAGTCTCTGTTATGAAAATGTCCTCAGTATAATGAAGCTAAATAAAGAAAAATTCCTGTTAGACTTTGACAGATATAACCAATGAATTGTTATAACTAGTAGTAGACTGTAACGGATATGACTTTGGCTGCCTTGTTTGGGCTGTGAAATGGGAAATTGTGGTGAAAAAGTACTGCTAAGCTGGAGGACAGACAGATGAGTTGAGATCTGCTATGTGCAGCTTATCTGGTCTCGAGCTGGAGCTGCTTGGCAAGGGAGAAGCACCCTTGAAAGTCAGCATGTGTCGGAGTTGCTGGGGAGAGCCTTTTCGGTCTGGGAGCGCTATGAACTTCCCCCTTCTATTTTGTGCTTATTTTGCAATTTTTCCATGCATTTGCTATTTTTGTGTATTCTCAGTGTTGTGCAACATGTTGGAATTAATTGGTAAACTTTTGGTTACACCTGCTGGAGACCTTGAACTATAAAATAGCATTTTATTATCTGCATAATGCTGGACTCTGGCTGCAATGCCGATGTCAGAAAGATGGTTAATAAATAATGAACAGCAGAAAGAGCCGTGGGTTGACCTTTTGTAGAACACCATCTGTCACAGGAGCCTCACTTGATCTTTACTTCTAGTGTTGATTTCTTTCCCCCCCTTTGGGGATATTGTAGTTTTCAGTCTTATTAATAGCCTTCGTCTGACTTATCAACACTCCTGTAAAATTGAGAGGTTCCCACCTTTCATGGGAGACAAATATTTGGGAAACCAAATCATTGATGTTTTTGGAACTTTCAGTGACTTTAAATGACGCTCCTCAGACCAAATATGTGTAGCAGAGGAAAGTTGCTTTAAAAGGTCCATGGATCCTGTGAGTTGGGAGAAGGTCTAAGAGCCTTCTTGCGACAGGAGATTATAACCTGTAGCTGATGTGAACTCGCTGCTACAGTGTTTTCCACCTTCTCTATGTTTTGGGTAGTGGTAGAGTAGGAAAGGAGGCAAAACACAGGGAAGGGCTTTGCTTTGTAGGTTAGGGCATGCTCATATCATCTCAAGAAATGGATTTAGGATGTGTTAAGAGGTCACCTACTGACAGGCAAATGAGAGGCGATGAGTGTGGCTACCCCCGGTGCACTGCAGGGTGAACACCATGTACCTCTCATCACGTAATTTGAGAGGAAATTATATATTGAAGGATAAATGCCCCAGTTCTTCAAACTGTTCAAACTAAGTGCTTGTTGAAAGCTCGCGAGTTTATTCCCTCAGGTTTTTGGTTTTTAATGGCCCATTTGGCAATATGGTTCAAGTTTGTTTTCTTTTTTTCTTTTCTTTAGCAGTAGTACCATCAGTTGAAGAAAATCATAGTCAAATATGATGTATACAAAATTCCCTTTCTGAATTCTTTGGAATCTGCATGCATCTTGAATCATAGAAACTAGATGCAGGGAAAAAATCTATTAAGTGATTTATTCTGTCTCTTGGGCCAGAGTTGGATTACGCCCTGCAGTATATTTTCTGATGTTGTGCACAACCTAAAACATTCCAAATGATGAGACTTCCATCGCTTGGCCAGGGGGCGATTTAAAAATCTAATATATTGCACTGCCATAAAGATTTCCTTGATATTCTTCCACAGTTGAGGTAGAATTTTTTGTGTTTCTACTTGCAGTAAATTTTCTACCATCTCCAAAAATATTTTGTTGTCTGTCTTGATGTTTGATGCTTTCATTTGTGTGGACTATTCCAGCTACATCTTTTTTTCTTCACTAAAATATAGCATTTATAGCACAGGAGCATATTGAGTCCAGAACCCCTTTTTTTAGACAAAAGGGGCAGTAAGCTATTACATTTGCATTGTCTTTCTCAAGCTAAAATTACCCCACCGGAAACCTCTGTGGTGACTGCCATCTTCCAGCTGAGAAGAAATTGTGTTTTAAGGTGTTAACTGAAAGGTTTAGAGAGTTTGAATCACACTAAATTTAGTTCATTATCAGTGTATTTCACTGCTGACGGAGGAAGGAAGATGAGAGATGGAAAATACCCTTTCAAGAAGCTTCCTAACTTCAGGGTTTGAAGCTTCTGCATGTCTAGAAAGTGCAATGCTCTGTCCAGGTATTTGGTCTTGGCTTGTAACGAAAGATCTTCAGAGAACTAATTCATCAAGAAAAATTAATTATTATAAGGCTTTCTCGAAAGCTGCTCGAAGGCAGTACTTAGCTTTTCCAGCTAATGTCTTTCCCACTGCTGTTGTCTTGCAGCTCTGCCGTTTTGAGACACGATCCTACAGGATCTCTCATCATGAGGGGTTTCTTTATTTTTAGGGGACCCACCAGGGAAAGCCGGATGTTGCGTGACGCGCTCTTTGCTGGGCGCCCAAGTGGCCGGCTGGAGCGAAGCTTGCTGTATGCTGTTGGTGTCTTTCTCGTCTTCCTTTTCTTCCTCAGTGCTCTCTTGGAAGTAATTTAAATTTCTCTGATTTTAATCTCTGCATCCCGATTCAGTTCGAAGGCAGCGGGTTTATTATTATGACTCTCTATGTTTTACCTTAAACTTTAAATGAAACAATTTTCTGCTTAAGCAGGTTGCTGGGTCCTATTTCAAAACTTTGTCGCTGATTTTGATTTGGCCACAGTTCAGTTGTAAATTGTTCCCCTTCCTCCACATTAGGGCAATCTGATTGTCGTAATTATATTTGTAGCATTAGAGACACTGCAGAGATGGCTCTAATCGTGCACAGATCCCCCAGGTATGACTCGATGTGCTGGCGGCAAGGAGACCTGCCGCTGATGCACTGCACATAGGATTGGGCCCCGTGGTGACAAAAGCAGTCTAGCAAAAAATTCAGATCCAGCATATCTGATGGAAATGCCATTTGCAGTGTTCGGTGGGAAAGAAAAACTCTCTCAAGAATCCTCCTTATATTGCATAACTACAGTATAATTGCAATATTATTTCCCCTTCAGGCAATGCAGCAGGGGCATTTACTAATTTAAAAATAAAGGTACTTGAAGCTGACTGGAGACAGTACACAAAATGCAACTTTTAATGATGAAATTAGCCTGTGATATCCAGCCAGGTTAGCCGGGGGGATCTCTGAGCCTAGTTGGCAAGTTGCCTTCCCTCACAGGGGAAGCGAGTCCCACGTTTTTATGCAAACTGATCCGTGTCAGGATCAGTATTTCCAGAAGTTAATTTTGGCCCCAGCTATACATCAGTAGTCCTCCAATTTATGTAAAAAGTGACCTTTGTCTGCATTTTTCCCTGTTTCTGTCCTCCCTTCACAGTCTTTTTCTGCTTTAAGGAGTGCTGACAGGAGCTTTCTTCCTTGTCATTTTGGAGATCGTCAACAAATCCTATGGAGAGGTGACCTCCATTAGGAGAGAGGAGCCGGCGCTTGGACGGCGCCCAAGCCCGGCGCGGAGCCCTCCCTGCCCGCAAGGTGACATTGCCGCCGCATCAGCATGCAGGGCCGGCTCCCCTCTCCTCCGAGAGCAATTACTTCTTTCGGAGCGAAAGGTCCAATTTGCTGTAAAGAGCAGAGCCCCAGGTAAAAAGGGAAAGAGCCGGGCTGTGAGCTCCCTTGGCGTGAGACAGGTTCAAAACCCAACTCAACACTGTAGCGCCACTGGATTCGATTTGTTGTGTTTATTCTCCGCTCTCCTCCTGCCGGCGCCGATCCGGGCTTACGGCGTGGACCCCGGCCGAGCCGGGGCAGGGAGCGTCCCTCGGCTGTCCAGCCGGCGCTCGCCGTGGGAGCGGGCAGGGAGCAGCGGGGAAGCGCCGTAGCCCGAAATCCTGAGTTGAGGCTAGGGAAAAGTGGAGAAGTCTAGGGTTTTTTTCCTGGGTTTTTCTAAGCTAATTGTAGCTGGAAACGGAAACAGCTGTAGACAGGAAATTTTAGGACTTTCCCCCTTTGTCCCTGGTTGACACTGGCACTTTTAATTGAATAAATAGGCTTTTGCTCATGGGACCGTTTCTCTTAAGAACGAGATATTCTACAGTCCTTTTCTTAAACTCTGGAAACTACTTTATTTGATTCAAAGTATATGGCAAGATAAAACTTGAAAGTCAATTGACTCAAACGTGGGAAAAAATGCAGCTTGGTTATTATGGTGTATGCTAAATTTTAATAGCATTTAGAAAGTGTTTTGTGGGGTAGAAAAGAGAAGCAAACCTATCAAACCTCAACTGTGCTCTGTTTTATAGTGCAGAACATTTTTCTGCTACAATACAGAGGCTTTAAAATGTAATAAGGCACAGTTGAACCTAAGGGTTTTAAAATATATGTAAAAAGCATGCATATAAAGGACTCCATTACAGAACTGGTAGGATTTTAACAGAGATGCTTTAGTGGAAAAGCCTTTTTAACTTCTATTTTGTAGATAATTATTGACCAACATGGATTAAAGAATAACATTTTGCCAAGTTGTGAAGGCTTAGAGCTGCTTTAGTTTTTGTTATATAAATTATTCCTGTTCTTTTATTTAAAAAATAATAATAATTGGAATAATGTCTACTAATCTATATTTTTATATATATTGCAAACTTCAATAGGAGAAGCTTCTGTTCTTCATTGGTTAAAAATGTAAACCTGAAAAGCAAAATATTTCAACAGTTTGAAGCACTGGTTATTGCTTCTGGCCTAAGCAAGCACTGTCACTGTTGATATCTAGTTTTCATTTGTAATTTTATCTTTCATTATATTTCTTTTTGAAAGATACTGTGCCTTTTTTTGCATGGATTTATAGTCCTTTCATCTTTATACCTTAATAAACATGTTCTCATGTGCTTTTTGCAAGCTACTGCAGAGGCTAAGCCAGTAAGTCTTTCTCTGATACCAGTTCGGGTGT
The DNA here is from genome assembly GCF_003343035.1 of Apteryx rowi. Classification (NCBI taxonomy): domain Eukaryota; kingdom Metazoa; phylum Chordata; class Aves; order Apterygiformes; family Apterygidae; genus Apteryx; species Apteryx rowi. The sequence goes on along the minus strand of NW_020450949.1, from coordinate 451,166 downwards.
TCTTTCCTATTACTGATGTTACTGAATGCGTTGCTTTTTAGTAATGTCGCATCAAAAAAAGCTTAAATGGATTTTGGTCTCCCTTGTAGTGATGTAACTAACAGCTTGAATGGATTTCCCACAGTTCTCAGGTGAGATATCCAGCAGTTTTATTTGCAACATGGGAGTCAAGAATTTGCCCAGTTACTTGGTATTAAAAAAAATTAATTCATAAGTATGCCAAAGTCAGTCTGCTGAGCAGTTCAGGTGCCGCTGTTGGGTTCGGGGCATCCTCGATGTTGTCCATATTGCAAACCCCACGTCAGAGGTGGAGCAGCTGGTACTGAAGGGACGATGGGAATCAAATGTGCCTGAATGGCGTCAGACGATGGTAGTGATTGGGGACGGAAAGAGTGGATTTGGCGATCCCAGACGTCCCGCGAGCCTGTGGCCTCTGCGTCCTCGGAGGTGGTTTGCGTAGCTGTGAGTGGATGCGCTTTGGCAGAAAAGCTTCTGCTGCGTCTGCTGCTTCTGTACCAGTGTCTGAATAAGTTAAAAATTCAACGCACGCCGCTGATGCAAGATGAAACGTGCGTGCATGCGCCCTTCGTGTCCCAGGGACGCCGCTCCGGGGTGGTTGTGGCGGTGAGAAATGACCGCTAGACTAGCCATCCTGCGTTCCGTAGGAAGAGAGATTGACCAGGCCTTGTAGCACCAGCGAGGAATTTCTTGTCTGGTTTTGCAGATTACGGTCACTGTCACGCTGAGAAGGTGGCATGACCTGGATTTCTCTGTTTGGCTGCACTAAAGCTCCTACCACTTCTTTGTAATAAACTTACTGCATATATATGCAGACTAGTAAATTTTTTTAAAAAGCTTTTCCTTAACTGTGGTAACATTTTGATGGAGAGAAGAGCTAAGTGCATTAAAACCTTTTTCTTCTATATAAATCTGAAAATGGCTTGCCTTTCAAGCGAGAGTTTTAACAGATCAAACGTATTTGTGAAGCTAATCACACGCTGGTTTTAATGGAATCTGCGTATCACCACAAAGAGGGTCTGTTGCTGTGTAAATCATCGTAATGGGTGGATGGATGACAAGAGAGGAGAGGAGGAGAAATATGGGAGGAAGCAACTCGTGCTTCGTGTCGGGGAAGGCCCGATCTGTCGGCCGGTGCAGTGGTGGCACTTGCAGGTGGAAGCAGCCGTCCATCTGGCAGGAGCAGGATGATGTCTTGATTCCCAAAGTCCGGTCGCTGTCAGCCACTTTGGTGCTTTTTTTCCTCAGAAATAAATGCAGATGACCTGCCTGGAGAAAGGATAAGCAAAGTTGCAAAGTCAGTGGTCCCAGGACTTTCAAACTGAAAATGGTAAATAGTGAAGTATGAATGGCATCAGCAAAGCTCAATGTTAGAGAGAAGATGCTTTGACGTATTAGTTGCAACATTATTTATTAAAATGTAAGTAATAATTGTATAGATAAATCATGTGTACCATGTACATGTAGATCTCATTCTGTCTGCTAGTGGAGTAAATATAGGGTAGATGTGTAGGATTTGGGGTAGGACTTTCATGAGGTTCTTGATACCTCCTGCTTTCTTCCACCTTTCTCCAGTGCACCTCGTGCTGGCAACTGTTGGAAGTAGGAGATTGGACTGAACGGGATGGATCTAGTGTGATAATTTCTCTGTCCTGTGTATGCTGACATATAGTCGCCCACACATGAAATTAGAAAGATGTTCCCGTGGAGATTCATTTACATGCATGCTGTAATAATCCTCCTTACACACATGCACACACACGGCAATGTTTAAATGCCTTTGTGCAGTAGGAGATACCGTTGCGCTGCAAAAATACGGCGATGACTGAAAAGGGGCATGCAAGGAAGAACTTCTTTTCTTGGTTTCCTTTTAGGCCTTGCTGGGGAAACTTATAAATTATCTGAGGAGCAGTATTAATCCGTAGCTTCTGAACAAAGATGCTGTGTCTTTAATAGAGCTCGCTTTTAAAACATAACTCACAGAGTTGTACAAATACCCCATCAATAGTGCAGCGGCTCATTGGATTGTCCTCAGTGCATGGAATCTTCATTATTTGCACTGTTGATAAAAGGCAGCGTTTTTAGCAGATCCGCACTACTCCATTTAGCTGAGAACAATGATTTATTCCCCCCCTCGCTGTTGGACACCCTCTGTTTCCTTAGCTAATAAAGAACTCTCCCTCTGACGGCGTGAATGGGAAGGAACGGCTCCGTTCGTCAGAGGCAGGGAAGGAGCACAACCAGACACCAGACACTGTGCGTGCCCTAAAAGAAAGCGTAGGCTTTAATTCTGGGTAGTTTGGCAGTGTGCACGCGGAAAAGACGGCTCGTGTATGTGCCCTTGTGTATTTGCAGGTGCGAGTGTGCGCGTAACGCAGTATTGCATGACCGAGAACAGGAGGATGAGCCTGTAACTCTTCCAAACCACAGTGCGGTAGGGTAAACTGCGACGGAGGCGTGTGCCAGTACCACTTGGGCAGAGGAGGAGATTTGCTGGCATCTCTGCCCAGTGGTCGCGCAGAAGCCTTCATGTACAGCCCCCTTTCTAAAACTCACTATGCAACTGCTATTCCCTAGTGACCACTACTTCCGAGATCCGTCAGCCAGCTTTTAATACATTCAATGTGTGTGTTACAGATAGTGTATAGCACTATTTTTTAATGTTGGAATGCTGTTTGGACCCGAGTCAAATGCCTTACAAAAATTTAAGTGCTTTACGAATATCAGTTACTTCTGTCAACCAGACTTTGAATCTCCTCAAAGAATAAAATCAGGTTTGCTTGACAAGACCCATTTCCCACAAAACCAGGTGGGCAGGCATTAGTTATGTCTGCATCCTTTAATTCCTTATTAATTGAATCTTGTATCAGTTTTTCCACTGCTTTGTCTGGGACTGTTGTCAGACTAGCCAGGCTATAACAACAAGATCATTCTGCTTGACCTTTTTGGATATTCATTAACAGAAACTATACGGAATGTAGACATTACATGTAATTAAAAGTTGGTAACCTTTCCCGTGTTATAAGGGGCAAATGTAACCCTGTATTTATTTCATTTTTAATTAAATAACACTATATATTAAATATAGTTACTCAATGTAGTTAGTAATTAATGTCAGCCAAAAATTAGGGTTTCTGGTTATTTAATAAAAAGCAAACAGCCATCATGTTATAAATAGCAGAATCTCTTAACATTCCTGCAAATATGCAACATGAAAATGAGGTGCATTGGTAACTCTGCATGTCTGAGATAAAAGACTGGAAAATTGAGTAGGCGGTGAAAACAGGGCATGACTGACCGCATGGCTAGAGCCAGCGTTCAGAAGTGCTAGAGCCTTGGATGACACAGGGGGAATTAAACAGATTAGCAGTGAATGAGCATTTGGGTTGTACATAGTGGGAGATGAGTCAAATGAGGTACATCAGGTACACCAAGGAAGATAACACTATTATGGTTTCGTCCTGGTTTCATTAGGAAAAGAAAAAGACCAGTAACTAGATTAAATTTTTGGCTTCATCCAGTTATATCTTAGAAAAAGCCAGGAGAGAAGCCTGCAAGATTGCTTAATCCTAGAAAAATATGTAATTTAGTCTTTAAACATTCTTGCTTTAAGCTCGCTTAAGAGCGTTCTTATTTGGGAATATGTTTCTAGTTATTTGCAATGTACTAATTACCCAGTGGCAGAACCTAAGTGGGTGTAAATTGTCATATCTCTGCTGACTTTGGTGGAACTGTGGCAATTTGCACTTCGTGAGGATCTGTCACCTAGATTCTTGCCAAATTTGTAAATCCCTTTGCTGTAACTTGGCCGGGGAGCCTCAGGCTCATGGGAATACATGAGAAATAAAACATTTTTGCAGGGTTTAAAATTCTGTGCGTCTCATTGATTTGTTAGCATTTGTATTTGTTATTCAATACAGCACAGTAATGTGTAATGGATACTTGAGCCATCTCAACTGATGAAAAAGAAATCCTGCTTCAGATAGCCACGGTTGCTATGGAAACTGCTGCTGTTATACCCTCGCGCTGAGGCGCTCTCTGAGCTGGAGAGGGGGGATTTTGCAATAATTCAATATACAGAGGAGGTAACAACACGTGCAACCTTCAAAAGCCCGCGTGAAGTAGGTTAAAAACTTGTGCCTGTTATTGTAGCTTTTGATGTGACTGCGCGTCTGGCCAGGACCCCCGACGTCCGCTGAACGACTGGGAGGCAGCAGAAGTACCCTTCTCCCAAAACGCCGCGTGTTTTGCAAAGCGCTCCACCTTGCTTTCGAGAGCAGATTAAATGAAGGATGACTCAGTGTGATGGTAAATAGGAAGTGGGAAATTCCAGGCAGAAGGGCATAAATACAGATTTGTTTGGCCATCTAACATCCTGACATTTCCTGTTGTAATGGCCTTTTAATTGATTAATCCAAATATAAAAGATTCATGTTGTCAGCTCCCTCCAAAGCTTTTTCGGTTCAGTGTCATCTTGGAGGCGAACAGAAACGGCTTTCAAATTAATGAGCTCGCACGCGGCCGCGGAGAAGACGGTGGCGGATGGCAGAACGGGGCACAGACGGGTTTGACGGCAGTGCGAAAGTTCAGAACGATTGGTGTGAAATGCAGAATAAGCACGAAACGATTGAAAGCCTCAGGTTCGCAAAGCGGTGAACCGAAGGTGCGTTGTGCCAAATACGGAGCGCAGTCAGCAGGCGGGACTCGCAAAACTCCTTTTGGCTGCCGCCTTCACGTGGCGAATGACCTTAGCGGTAGGCTGCAGTGACTTCGGACAGGGAGGGTTTTCTCTGTCCCTGTTGCTCCTGGAGTGTCACGGCCACGGGGAAGACCCTCTTCCTTTGGCCCGCAGTCCGGACTCGGTTCGGATGAGCCCGACGTTCAGTGCCATGCGTGGCCGACGCAGCCCTGGTGCTTCTGCAGCAGCTCGGTGCGAGTCCTCTCACCTGAGCGTGAAGCGGTTTTTATTTGTTGGTAAGAGCCAGCGGTCCCTGCTCGCCGCTCGGGTTATCTGCCAGTCGGCTGCCCAGGAGAGGCATTGTATGATCAAAGACACCAACTTCCAACTGCTAAACAGCATTTTCCACCCTCTGTCTCTTCATTATAGGTTCTCCTCTTTGTCTGAAATTGTTCATAGGCGTTTTCATGGCTGTTGCTCCTATCTGGGCACTCTGATCGTGAGCCCGTCCCCGTAAATCCTGTGGTACCTGCTGACCTCCTTGACTGGTTTTCTCTCGGGATGTCCCAGCAGGTAGTCAGCTGGTTTTCTGCATCTGCAAAGGCTATAAACATGTTGGAAGTAATGATATCGCTGGCAGAGGATACCCAAAAGCCTTGCAGGACTCTTTCCCTGCACCTAGATGCATAGTGCAGCTTCTGCCAGGATTTGTCTGGTGGAAGCAGAAACAAGAAGAGAGAGATTTTTTTCTTTACGGATACTGATCCAAGCCCCTTGCTGGAGAGGAAAGTTCATCACATGGGAGGCTGCAACTGGGGTTTCTTTGTAAACAGTCTGTTGTGGGAGAGGATGGATTCCTTTGCTTGACGCTTTTGCATTTATCGTTTCTATAGCGCATCTATTTATGCCGCTTTCATTCAATTTACAGACATCACTGCAATGGGCCTCTCGTTCTTTGACATAGCTTTCCAGCCCTGAAAGCTCAGGGCTTTTCTCATCCCCATCACGAAGGGAAGCTGGGTATCCTCCTTCAGCGGGACTTCACACCCCGGGTGCCAACGTAGGCGGCGCTGTGACGGTCTGGTACAAACACCGTGCTGTTTGCCACTCTGCCAGTCCGGATCACATTGCTGCTTCCCCTGGAAGTGGGGACAGGTATGTTTTGGTTAGGGATAGCTTCAGTTCAGGAGCCATGCTCCCGAGCTTCTCCAGAGTTTGCCGGACCATCCAAGGAGCTGCTGTGGCAAAACCCAGCTGCATAAAGCATCCTCTACCGGACATGCGTGGTTTCTTGGCTTTTTCTTATTCTCTGTGTTTCTCAGTTGCAATTATGTTTTCTCAACCTTTTAAAAGCAGATAAAGAACTTCTAAAAATTTGGGGGTTACGTAAATGCTCCTAAGATGACTTTTTCTGCAGAGCCCTTCCATCTTTTTAAATATTAACATAAAAATTTGCCATTCCCTCTGCAGAACAAAGCAGCTGCACCCCTACCTGCCTCTTCTCCCTGTCTGCTCCTGGCTGAACCGAGGTCTGTGCCTGTGACGCCTCCCCGAGGCTAAGAAGCTTTCCTCTCGAGCTGCCCTGGATAGACAGGGCTCCCTCTTCCCCCTCTCCATCGCCTGCCCAGCACGCGGCGGGCGCCGCGCTCACCCCACCTGCCCTTGTGGTCCGTGCTGTGATACCGTTGTGACTCGGGCTTGCCTCTGTGTCCTTGTGCCCAGGCCACATCTACCTCTTGCAGATTTTTTCAGCGCCGCTTGCGTGAGCCGTCGCCTTCCTTCTCTGCTCGCAGAGGGAAGGTCCGTTGCTCTCCGGCCCGTGGCGCCCCATCCCCTGACCTTGCACAGCAGAGTCACCTTTCTGCTCCTATAAGTGCTTCGCTCTCGCCTCTGCGCACCTTCTGCGGGCAGCTCTTTGGTGGCTTGTCTGACGCACGGTGCCTATCTCGTTCTCGTTAAGTAGTTCGCTTCTGCTTCGCGCTGGTCCCTGGTGCCAGCCTCCGTCAGCCGCTGGCGGGTTTCTTTCCCTCGTGCTGGAGACGCCTGCCCTGCACGTGTGCCCAGGCGCGCGTCGCTCCCTCTGACGGCCGTCCTCCGCTGGGTCCGTCTCGCGCGCCTCCCGCGCGCCGCGATGGAGGCTGGTCCGTGTCCCCGTATCTCGCGCCTGCGACACCAGCTCTGCTGTTTGTCATCCCAGCAGAGACCTGTGCCGCCTGCTTTGCTGCACAGCTTGAGCAGGGGGGGTGAGAACAAGGAGTTTCTCTCTCCCGCTGTGTTTTAACTCTCGGTATTTTTAACTACTCTTTTTTTTTTTCTCCATGTTGTCTGATGCTGACTACTTTGTTCATGTTATGTATAGCTTTGAACGCGTCAGTGTTTGGGATTCATTGTAGTCGGTGGCTCAAATGATATAACCCTTTCTCACATTTATTTTACTGCCTCCAGGTACATGGAAGCGAGCGTAATTATCTTCTAGGAAGTTGTGTAGACTTTCTTGAAGAAGATAAATTCACAGGCAGTGAGAGGTTTTCCAGAATCTTCTTTATCAGCTGTCTGCTTACATTTCTCATCCCTTTCCCATTCAGGGACATTTAAAAGCTGTTAGACACCATTTCCAGAGGAAAAAGTGGCCTATATTGGGGTAGGGAGAGCAGAATAGCCTACGCAGGTGGCCTGTTGCCAACATCTTCTCATTTACAATTTCTTTCTGCCTACGCCTTATTTATGAATTATTACATATTAAAATAAATATAAGCATTGACTATGTAAACAGGTTTAATGTAGCAGGTAGCAGATTATTATCTTCTTGGGTCCTAATTCGTTACCATTTTGCCTGTGCAGGCATATCGTTATCTTTATATGCCTTCTCTGGCCATATGGGTTTGTTGGCTGCATGGTGTTTTCCAGCAAGGATGCAGCAAACTTGCCATCTGGGTGATGTTTGCCCAACTACTTGAAATAATTTCTAAAATATGGACATGAGTTTCTGTTATCCCACGTTTTAACGTGGATGGTGCGTGTCTTACCTTCCTCGGCGTCTAGGCGCTTGTCACTAGTGTGCAGCAGCCGGGTCTTGGGAGGCTTTGCTGCGTGAGGGTATTGGAGGAGGCCTCCTCGCACGGTGGGAGGGTTTCTCCTCCGCTGAACGCCGCGACGTGGCCGGCTGGTCCGGAGAGCGTCCCGTCCGACGCTCCTGTCCCTGCTCACCGGCAAAAGAGGCAACACACGACGCCGGGTTATTTAGCAGCACCTGTACAAGCGCCCTTAGGTCTTGCATTCATGTTTGCAACCTTTGTAAAAATACTATTTCCCATTGCTACCCAGTTTTTATAATGTCAATATACTAAGCTCTGCCTTTCGGTATTACATTTTATACACAGTGTTGCCTTTTTTATGCCCTAGAGCACATGTGTTTTCTAAGCTGGCTTTCAAAAATAGCCAGTTTTCAAAAAGGAATTCACAGGAGACTCTGCTGTTGGCAGGGAAATCAGTCTTTATCATGGTCTAGAGCAAAATGTGCAATGGATCTTTAATTGGAGTTCACCTTTAACATTCAGGATTCTTTCCACTGCAATTTGAAATCCTTTGTGGTGGATCGTTATCTGCAGAGACGAGCTTTCCTCTGGGACTGCTCTCCTCCGATGCCACTTAAACGCACAGAGCCAGGAAAAACACCCCCGTAGCGCGTATCCGCTCTGGCAGCGCTGTGTCTGGGAGCGGTATTTCTGGTCACCTGCAAATAACCGTGCGCGCGCTCTTGGTTTTTTGGTACGAGTGTTTAACGCTGTTTCGTGTAGAGCGCGGCACCGGCTGCAGGTGCGGTGCCTTGTGCTCGCGTCCGGGAGACGGAGGCAGGACCTTGGGCACCCGCTGCTGCCTGTTCCCGTGTACCTGCAGCGCAGGGAGTTTGCTGGTCCTGCCTTGAAAGCTTCCCTCTTCACCGTCTGGAAATGCTATTTCCCCTTTTATTAATTTTTCGACTTCTGTCCTGTCTAAAAGCCTTGCTGCGGTCCTGTTTCCCTCTGTGAAGTGCCGAATTAAGAAGCCGTGTTTAGATTATGAAATGGATTGCACAAAAATATGCATAGCTGAAAAGGGCAATTCCTAATCAGCAGTCATAACTTCGGTAAATATAACGGTAATGTAATTAATTGTACAATGCCACTGGTAGTGATTGAATTCTGTGGAGTTACCCTGGAATTTAAGGAAATTAATACAAATTATGTCTAACACTCTTACTAAGAATATCAAATCCTAGCATCTTATGTTTTGACATGTCTATTATTTATATGCAAATTCAGTCTTTTCTACAGAATTTCCTTGGAGATAAACATTTCATTAGAAAGTTAAGGCAGAAGACACAGTATGTGAATGGAAGATAATCAACAAATAGCTTGCGAGTTTGGGGATATAATGATAAGAAAGGGCGAGATTAGCTTTTATATAATTTTTATTCTTTGAGATGGATTCTCATTTCCCTCTGCCCCATGTATGTTCTGCTTGCGTGCTGCGTAAAACCATACCATTAAATTACACGTATCTAGCAATGCTTCATACGTTGGAATATCTTTGCAGTTCAAAACTAATGTTTTTATTTGGTGGACACAAACAACCTTCCACTCTGCCCCTTCTTTTCACGGGCACTTGCACCGCTGTTTTGCAGCATACGCGCAGCATACAGCGGTAGGACAGCTTTCCTACGCCGGTCTCTGCTTTTCTGAGTGTGGAAGGGGCTGGCCTCGGACCGCGTGCGCTGTTAGTATACTGACTTTCTGATAGCAACAGTGCAATCCTGGTTTGTAAGTAGCTGTCCTTGGTTTTATTTCACAACTTAAATGCACTGTGGTAATGGAAAGAGTAAAGGGCATTTTTTATTAACCAAGCAAGAAAAAGGGCTCCTTTCCAAGAGTTCTAACACAAAATGACTTTTTAATGATTTAAAAGTAAATATTATTTGTTGGTATGAAAAAGGCACGTGCAATCCTAGGGTGTTTCGAAGCAGGAATAATCAATAGCCACAGGATGCTATGCGGGCTGCTGAACAGGTAATATTATGTTATTTACAATATTATATACAACTGAGGACAGCAGTGTTCAGGAAACATCAGTAGAAAGCAAACCAGGAAAGGGCTACTCAGACCGAGCAGGGCAGAGGGTTGTTTTACAAGAGGAAATAAAAAGCTTGTTTGGCTTGTTTCATCTGGCAAAACAAAGGCTGAGTGAGAGGTGAGATGGTTGCTCCATCTAAAAATGTCAAAGGCGTAAACCGTGGCTGTGCAAGCTGAAGGACGGCGCTGGTGCAGGAGCGAGTCAGCGCGAATAGAAGGAGAGAGGACAACTTTTATTTATCGGAGCCCTGAGGCTTTGTGCAAGCCTTCTGGTGGAAGCAGAGGTGCGAACGACACGGGGTTTTAGGGTGGAGCTGTATAAAATAATGAGGCGGCACAAGGTGCTTGCACGCGGCAGGGGTGGACTGGATGGCCCCAGAAGACCCTTTTGCTTTTATGTCCCATGTTACTATCTGCAAGTCAAGGTGGAACCGAGGAAGCATACTTTTTGGTGAACTAGGCAGATTTAAGTAAAACTTGGTGTTCGTGTCAAGAAATTTGTAACGCTGGCAAAAGCTACAAAATTGACTGCTCTGGACAGGAAGGGGCTTTGTTGTTGTTGTTGGTTTTTTCCCAAAATACATTTAGATTTTGTGGTGTCTGAGGACATGCTGAAATGTTATTTGCTGGTTAATTATGCTTAGTGACAGATTCATCATGAGAGTGATGAAAGAGTTAGCCACACCTTTATGGGATGGAATGATCAATTTTTGAAAGACTCCAAAAATTCAGCTAGTCCTGTACTTTATAAATACTTGTCTACATTATTCTTCTCTCAGTGACTCCATTTCACATACGGCTGTTATCTTCCTGATGAATCATTTCATTTACACCTTTGAGATGGTGACTTCTGAATTTAGGACTTACGTTTCAGGGAAGTTTTATGAAGCTATGTATTTTGGGGAACAATTCTGCTTGCAGGAACGAACTGTGAGGCTGTGTGGCTGGGTGCTTTTATTTGCTCATCCCATACAAATAGTTGGGTTTGGGGTTTTGTTTAAATAAATATTGTATTTAGTTGTATAAACTGGTGAATAATAGCTGCATAGCTAGCAAAAACAATCTTGCAGAGTCAGCACCTTCTGCTGCAACTAAACCAGGCTCTTTTTATACTAGAACTATAGGAAAAGAGAAGAAATAACGTGAAGAGGGTGATTGCAGCAGAACAGATGTACATACTGCCTACAAAAAACATATTTTTGTGAAGATACCTGTGCAGTTGTGAGCAGGTTACTAAGCATGGTCACTGGTAAAGACCAAACCATGGCTCCAAGCGTTGCTGAACAGCACAAGTTCAGCACTGTCTGACTCCACAGGAACGTGCAAAATTTGGCAGCTTTCTCCTGGAGGAACGTGTAGGTGAAAGGTATTGCTAGAGCACGTTTCAGAGACTGGTGGGGGCCTCTCACCTGCCAGGCGATGAGGCCTCCGTTCGTGCACCCCCCCCGTGCATATGGAAGTGCTGGTAGTCTCAGGATACCTCAAAAATGCTGTGTGTCCTTGCCCCATTTATTGCATGTCTTTAAGTTACCTGAGGACAAGAGCTTTACATTCCAGACTGGATTTATGCACTTACCAGGAGCAGTAATAAAATTAATAATTACGCTTTTATGGAATTTTCATTTGCAAAGTGCATTACGACTGGTCCCTAATTAATTGAGCACGTGTGAAGACAGAGAACTGTGCGAGTGACTCTACCGCGAGAGAGTTACAGAAGCACTTTGATTTCTACGGGGCTGCTTTTTGTTCTTCGTTAGCTGCCGGCCCGAGTGCTGGCTGCGCAGGTGGGTCGGCTGCCTGCGGCTGCCAGGGCGCGCGCGCGTGCGCTGCTGGAGCTGGGACCAGGGTCCCACGGCCCCTGCTGCCACGTCGCCGTGTCTTGGTGCCGCGGCTCCTGCCTTTTGTTTGATTGCTGTTAATAGAGTCTTTAATCTTAGTTGGGCAACAGCAGCCACTATGTTTTGAATAAATAACTCTGCACAGCTCTTTGCTCTAGGCTTTTACCTTTCAGTCTGAAGATATTTATTCCGACTGTCTTGTTGGAGTATCCCATCTGCAGGGATAGTTTGAGTGTTTGAGTTTCTTTGTCACGAGCAAAGACTGTTAAGTGAGGCGGGACAGACGTCTTGGGGGACAATTCGTGAAATCAACCCCCTTTGCATGCAAGAGGCTAAGAAAAACAGCTAAACTGTAAGGAAAAGTTGGGCGCTCAGCAGAAATAATCATAAAGTTTTGCTTTTTTGTCAACTAACCAAGTATGTTTATTACTCTAAAGATGGTTCTAGTGAGCTTGGTAGTTTATAAGTTATTAAGGCATCACAGACTGACTTTCCTTGTGGATATATTTACTTTGTCAGGCTGTAGCTGAGCACATCTTGGTCTGCATTAAGCATTAGAACCCGATTTAAATGGCAGAAATAAAGCCTTTGGTCCAGAGAAAGTAGTTTCAGAGCACATGATGTGCAGAGTGCAGGCGGCTGCCTGGTCTGGCAGCGAAGGGAAGTTCGTATAAAACTAACCCTGAGGCCAGGGCACCATAAAAGACCCAAGTATTGTTCAAAGCTTAAAGGCATCATTTAATTAAAGCGTTCCCGCCCTGCACGCAGTGATGGAGGAGAGGGGCAAAGTGCAAGGAGATGTTTTTCAGCTTTAACTCAGCCCCCTGGGAACGAGAGCAAAAAGGGAATATTTTCAAATGACAGTGACGTGTAAATGCGACGGAGTGACCGAGGCTGCGCTCGCAACAGCACGCAGTCCAAGGCCGAGCCTCTTTGCTTAAGACCAACCCACGTGTGGATGAACGCTTTCCTGGGAGCTGCTTTCAGCCAAAGGTCCCCAACCGAGCTCGGTCCGAATCCGCGGAGATCCCCGTTCTGAAGCTGCTGGCGGGTGTCTACAGCCTGGAGAAGATCTCAGCGGAGGCTGAGGCCTCCTCCTCCTCCGTCACCTGCAGATAGCACATTCCTATTGCATCTAGCGATCTCCGCTTTTAATTCATGAGCGGTTTGGAGCAGAGCCTGTCTAATGGAGTTCCCGAGGACTCATTAAGGAATGCTGATTTATGCATAGAAGCACCAAGCCAGAAACAGGGTCATCGGGGTCATCTGACCGGTGGAAATATGTGAATTAACACAGGAAACAGATTTCTAATGCTCGTGGTATTGAGCTAACGGAGAAGGCTGTGCAGAGGGCGCGAGTGACCGGGTGGCCCCGAGGTGGGACGTCGCCCCGGCGCAGACCCGGCACGGCGCGCGCCTGGCCCGTCTCGAGGAGAACAGCTGGCTGCAGCCCCTTCTTGGGGTGCCTCGTGCTGGGACGCCGGGAGGTTCTTCCCAGCAGCAGTGCTACCTGTGCCGGTGCCACCCCGCATTTCCCGACCCTCGGCGTGGCTGACATCCCCAGCTCCCTTGGCGTGATGAAATATCGGCAGCTCTTTGGCTGCTCAGGTCTCGGGTGAAAGCCTTTCTCCCTCTCCTGCTGCACGTACGCTATCCTTTAATAAATAGTAATTGATCTTTAATTTCTTTCTCCTTTTATTAGTTCTCTTTCTAAATGAAGCCTTTGGTTTTGTAAACCCTTCTGGGGGATGCAGATTTGTGCAAGACAGGCAGGTCTGCCGTGCGTGCACGCGCCCGTCCTCCCTTCCCTTAGGAACTCCACTGTGGAAACCTTCCCTCGATGTAAGTGGGAATGTGGGATTAAGACTGTTCTCATTGCTTTTCAGTTTCGTATTTTAATAATAGAAGCAAGGGACTTCCTAAAGCGTAGCTGCTTTGGTGAGTGTGTGCGCGAGTCCCGCGGGCAGTCTGTGCTCGCAGCCGAGGACAGGGCCGCGCGAGGTCCCTGCCAGCGCCCGGGGCTTCCCGGGAGCCGGCATGCGGAAAACGTTGCCCGCAGCCTGCCAGCAGGCAAGGTCGGCGTGGACCCGTCGCCGAGAGCAAGGAAAGGTTAAGCCAGGGATTGAGCAGACACGCTTCCCCACCTCTGCCTGACGCGCCGCTGCCTCGGAGCCGCTATTGTCATTAAACAAATAGCGTAATTAATGAAGAATCGGTGTAGCTCGCTTCACTGATTTACCCTTGACTGGTGCCTCAGAAATAGGTGCCTGCAGCTACAAAACCAGCTGACCTTAAGGGCAGAGCTGCGCGGGGCGATTTGTCTTCGCCTTGCGAGCGCTGCGCAGGGGGGAGGACGGCTGGCAGCACGAGCAGCTGCCACCCTCGTCCTCCGGCTGGCTCCCGCGGTCCCGCCGGCCCCTCGCAGCGGCTGCCCTGTCGCTCGCCTGCCATTTGGGGAGGGCGGGAGGGGTTTTGTGGGTTAAAAAAATAAATAAATAAAAATTTCCTTGATGTTACCAATTGCAGGACGTCGTTGATGTCCGCTCAGTCCCATAACCGCAGGGAGGAGAAACCCGGGGTCTCGGAGCCGGAGGACGAGGCTGCGAAGCCTCTCTGTGGCCCCAGGCCCTCGTGGTCGGGCGGCTGCACGGAGCGGCCGGAGCAGGACCGGCCTTGGGGGAAACAATTAAAATGACAGGGGAGATTTAAAGGAACACTTGCAAGATTTCTTTTTAAAGTAGTGTGAATTAATTTAATGTTTTATGTGATATATATTAGTATCTACTGTTTTATTATGTACATAATAACTTTTATAGACATATCCGTTGTATTGTTCCCGGCACTGATTTAATAACTGTTAATGGGGCTCTTGTCTAGCTCTCTTTCCTTAGCGCCACAACTTTGAGACTGGTGCCACGCGAAGGCATTTAGGCTCGGTCCCAGCACGGGTTGTGCCTGCCGCACGGGTCAGAGCGGGTCCAGGCTCGTTCCTGAAATCTGCAGCATCCCAGGCACAGGCAGGGCTGAGCCTCAACGTCTTGAGGAACTGCTGACTTGAAGAGCTGCGTTTATTTGCCAAACATGTTCTGCATGAGATACAGATGTGGATTTTTTTTAACATCAGCACATGCTGTAAATGCGGCTCACGCTTCGCGAGCCGTCGTCCTGACAGCCCGGCTCAGGGGTCGTTTTCCCTGCAGCGCTGGCGCGTCCGGTAGCCAGGGCACGATGGAGGCTGTGGATCACCGGGTGGAATACTGCTCCTGCCCAGCCTCGGGGCTTCTCCCGGCAGCTTTTCAAAACACTTTGGCTCATTAAAACGCTACTTACAATTCTTAATTCTGCAAACTAGGTTCTTTATAACTCCTAGGCCTGGTTATCAAGCAGCACTATTTGGTCGTGGTCTTGTATAAGCTAATTCATGCAGGCAGCAAGCAAACCTTGTCTACTCGCCTCTGCTGTTGGTCTTCTCGGTGCTGGCAAGCAGTATAGCAGGGGCAGCGGCCACAGGCCGGAGATCCCTTCCCACAAATGGCTCTGTGATTCTTCGGTTTTCCATAATTGCAAAACAGTTTCAATATTTTATGAGAAGTCTGTTCTCATAGAGTAAGGTAATTGATATAAGCAATTTCAGTTCCCTTTAATATAACAAATCTCAAGTGTGAAACCTCCTTAGTTAATGATCAGCATAAAATAAAAGTCTTTTTTTAGTATAAGTTCTCAGTTAATTTTACAGTTCAGTTGAAGTGAAAATATCATTAAATGGGGTAGCATTAAACTTTATACTTACTGTACCTTCCCTACTCTCTGTGAGCGAGATAACTTGGTTTCTTAGCAGTTGCCATCGTGAATTAATCATCCTGTGATCCCTGTTTTTTGTGCATATCTGACTCAGTCATCATCGCGAGTTTGTAAAGGCAAAACAGAGAGGAGTGGGTGAACGCTGGGGGGTGGTCCGGGCTCCAAAAGGTGCATCAGCCCTGGTGGGGCAGGCGTCGCATAAACCAGGAGGGACGGCCAGCTGTGGAGGTGCAGGGAGAAACGCCTTAATACAACAGCTATTTCCCTGTGTGAATCACAGGGTGTCACCTGCTGCGGGCACCGTGCAGGGCAAGGCTCAGGTGTAATAGTCGCCTTGGACTGCAGAGCACATTGAGGACATAAGTGCATCCTGCGGGAAATATTGGGGATTCTAAACTGCGTCGTGTTTGCCAGCACGAGAAGGGACAAACAGGACAGACTTCACACTGTCTCTTAAAAATGCACATCTTTTTCCAGAAAAGGCATCGCATCATAAAAAGCACGCAATTTTCAAAGTGCAGTTTCTGATTGTTTTTGCTAGCAGATGTGAATGTGAGCAGCGTATGACGCATTTTTCAGCCTCGAGGTGGTTCTTACTGGCTTCCTGCCCAGTTAGCAGTTCTGGTTTCAGTGCGCTGGTCTGAGGCTGCAAGTGCCGAGGGAGACGGGGCCGGGCGAAGTGTCCGTCGAGATGCTGAGGAGCGCGCGGGCTGCGTGGGCTCTGCAAGTGGCGCTAAAGCAGGCTGCGTCTGGATTTTCAGCAGCAGCTCCGGAGCAGGAATGCACAAGTAGTCCGTAGTGGCAAAGCTGAACACGACAGCTGCAGCGCAGCACAGCGGAGGTCGCAAACACGAGCGCTTGCACACTCGATGTGCAGTCGGACGTGCCTGGAAGTGCCCTTGGAGGGCCAGCCTTTTCCCCGTGCTGCAGCTTCGCTGGCTCCTCTTTAGCTTCTCCCCATCGCCCCTCCGACAACGCCGTGCATCCTGCCAGGGGAAAGCAGCACTTAAATTGCATCTGGAGTTTGTAAAAAAAACAAAAAAAACAAAAAAAACAAAAAAAAAACCCTGCGCTGCTGCAACGTGGCTAGACAAGAAGGCTCCCTTCCTCCGACTTAGTAGTCTGCTCACTTCTGTTATCTTTTAATGATTTTGTCAAATAGCTGAAAATGCCTAAAAGTGAGCAGTAACAGTAATAAAACACGGCACATCTATTTAATACAAACTTTGTCGAGGTTCCTGAATTAACCTTCCCTACCCGCCCGAGGACCAGAGAATACATAATCTCCACCAGCAAGAAGAGGGGGAGACCTTGGCCCAGACGGCAGGTTCTGTGTGCGGAGGGGCTGTCGCTGTGACTGCGCTTCCAGCTCGTGATTTGGCAGACTTCCGAAAATGAAGCCCGAAGGAGCGCCGGGGACTGGTGCGGTTCGGAACAGCCTCCCTGTGCTCGGCGGGGATGCCCAGGGATATTCGATCGCAGTCGGACTCGGCCTCAGCACAAGTCAGACCCTCCCTTCTCCTTGGTGCCCTTAAAGCAACACCTCTTTATTCCAGACTTGAGCTTGCAAGTGAACCTTGAGATAAAGCAACGATGCTCGCACTTTGGAAAACAAATACTGTCATAATTAGGTGGCATCCTTAATTACAAGGTACAAAAGGTAATGCCTACTTTACTGAGAGGATATACTAAATGAAGGTTTGAAGACAAACCTTACTGATGTTTCCCTAGCTGTTGTCCTGGTGCGTGAGCAGTGCAGTCCTTGTCTTTGTACGCTGTCAGGGTCATCTCTCATTGCCTGCAGAACCGGTGATTTTGGTTGCTCTTAGTGACGGAGTACTAGCCTGCCTCGATCATTGGCTTGTTCCTATGGGATAGGTCCTCATTATAATTTTAAGGGAATTTGGAAATACTGGAAACTTTGTATGGGTAGAGTACTTTGAAAAGGGCTGTGGGCAGGTTGCCCGGCCGGGTCAGCCAGGCGCACTCCCGCATCGGTCACGTCGCAGCAGCGCGAGCCGCAGTGACCCACGGCGAGCTGCTGGCGTCGCCTGAGGCCGCCGGGGTGCCGGGGGGCTGAGCAGGGACGGGCCCGTTACGAGGGAGAAGCGAGCACGGTCTCTCCGTAACTGCTTCCCGTCGGCCTGAAGGAACAAGGAGCTTTGAAGGATGCAGCAGCTCCGCAGCGCTGTGCTTCTCGCAAAAGACGGAGGATGTGGTTTTAGCTTTTTATCCTACTTCTATCCTTTCCTTTCCTTTCCTCGAGGAGAGTATTAAGTACACGTTGTGATTGATTTTGCAGTGAGCCAGGTAAGAGCGAACTTCCTTCCTTTAGGCAGAACAGGTAAATGGACACATATTAGCTATTTTTAAACAAAGCCAAACTGGAATTTAAGTTAGACTGTTCCAAAATGCAACATTACAACCAGCGAGCCTGGAAAAATGAGGGCAAAATATCAAAACAAGCTTTAATTTAGAAGAGAGTTTAATACTGTGAAGAAAAAGCTAATGAGGAAACAAAACGTGTTATTTGCTTGAACTCCAGAAGACACTGTTGTTAGAGAATATATAGTGCTGTTAAACATCTCTCTGCAATTTGGAGCATTGCAAAAAAGTGTTTTCAAGAAAAGGAGCTCTGAATCCTTTCTAAGAGTGATCTTTAAAACAAAAGTAAAATAAAGTCTGCTGTTGATATTTGTTTGGGAACTGACAATTTGGAAATGTTTTAGTTTGAGGCTGTTGGAGAGCTTATGCCCTGTTAGGTGTTGGATTTGTGCTGTGCTGCTGCGTCCATGGGCAGAACCGTGGTGCCGTAAACAGGGCTGCCCCAAAGGTTTCACACTCCTTAGTGCCACTGAACCACAGATTCTGCGTAAAGTGTGCGAAAACGTTGGAAATGCAACAAAATGTTCCATGAAGAGACGTTTCTTAGTTTGCCATATTCTGTGTGCAGAAGGGAGTTTAGTCTGTGGCCTGGAATACTTCGATATTTAATTCAGTAAATTTGGTTGGTTGGCTTATTGAGAACAATGATTTTTGCACGCGCATGCACACATATATATTCAGGTTGTAAAGTGAATTTTCCAAGAAGTCTGTCTTGCTGTGTTCGCTAAAATAAGGGAGCATCCCTCGTTAAAACAGATCTTTCACATCCTTTGCTTCTAAGGAGCCAATGAGCACGCTTGCGGGGGTGGAGATCTGACCTGATAGCCCTAAATCAGTCATTTTTTGAGAAGCGCTGTGTATGCCATGTTTTTTAGCTCTTCTCTTCGCCAGGGGCCCTGAAGGGTGGGCACTCTCGCTGGAGATATGAATCAGTGCCCAGAAAAGGCCCATTTGGTCTTTTGAGGCAACCACTGAGGACCTGATCAGTTTGCCTTTGGGATTTGCTCTCAAAACAAACAAAAAACAATCAATTAAAAAAACCCCACCACCCTAAAGAAGCAAAGAGGTGAGCTTTCAAGGAATGATTGCTTTCAAATAAAGGAATGTTTTAGAGAATTATGTCTTCTATATTAACATTAAATACGCAGCGTGGCCAAAAGAGATCCCAGACGCAGAACTCGAGACACGGGAACGACCGTATCCGTGGATATCAGCGTGAACTTCAGATGCAGCGTAGCTGTCTCACGGGCAATCGTGCTTCTCACCGTACAGTGCTCGCTCAGGAGGGAGCCTTGCAGTGCCGGGTCGCTCTGCTGCACCCTTGGCTCAGGTCCTGCTGCGGCTCCTCCACAGAGCCCCAAGTGCCTCCTGGATGGAGCCTTCTCCTCCTGGAAGTGGGCGCCCAGCGGGTGGTGGCGGTCGGGCAGAGCAGCCTTTACACAACAGCGACGTTCTTATTCATCAGCTGGTTCGTTAGTACCAGCCCCGAGTGGCGTAACTCATGGAGCAGGAAATTCGGGCAGGTCTGCAAGCCTTCGTGGTGTGGAGCATGCCGTTATGAGCCAGGGGCTCAAAACCAGTGTTGCTGTATTTTAGAGGCCCTAAAACAGACTAACGCTGGGTAAAGATGGATCCAGGAGTGCAGTGTAAATAAAAAGGAAATTGAGTTTTGCTACTGATTTGTTCTATATTAAATCATTTTCCTCAATACAGAGAAAAGGCAGTATGAGAGATTTGTGAGTCGCCCTCCAACTACATAAGGATCGATTCTGTCTCTATTGTTTCATGTTTCCTTATAAATGACATGACCAAAGTTTCCCCATCAGAGCCGCCCTCTCAAGGAGCCTAGGAAAGCATCGGTGTGGTTCTGAGTCTGCTTTCACCTTAGTAATACGACGTCTTCATTAGCCGCCCTACCAGTAATCTGCTCCTGATTGAGATTAATAGAGAAAACATTTTCTAAACACTCAGTATGCATTTTCATTAATCTATGTTCAGAAAATTAATCTTGTGGGGCGACCTGCAAAAGGTGCTAATTGCAGTTTCAGACGAGAATTTATCAAAAGTTTGAAGAGGTGCACTAACAACTGCACAGCAGTGGCAGGGGTTTCAAAGGGAATGTCCGTATCTTCCAGACCTTTGCGCTTAATGGAAATAAAAACGTTTCTTTTCAAAAACTCTTTGAAGCAAAATGCAGTCTTGGCTCTGTATGGGTCATGTTCTTCCCCCTCAGGTTCAATGTGGGATTAGAGAAGAAATAGTAAATGAAGCCTGTTTATATCCATCTTCAGTGTTGCGTTGTTGTTTCTGAAGACTACTGAGATGGTCAGTGCCTAATAAAGCTGGATGCCTCTGGCATGGAATAAAGAAAGAGCCATAAAGTTGGGCCAAATTTAAGAAAGAGCCACTACTTCTGCAGCTCAGAGCTCCTTTTTGTGCACGCTTACGTTCATGGTAAATCCTTATACTCAAGATTTAAAGAACACTATGGTTCTCTATCAAATTATAGCCGTGTTTGCTTTGTGCGTGGCTGGAGTAGATGGCTAATGCCACAAGCTGTCTGCACTTCTTCTGGCCCTCAGAGAATTCGTCATAGAATTGATTCGTGTTTTATGATTCTGGCAGCCTCGAGTCCTGCTTGGATTCATGTTCACTAGATATAGGCACAAGGAAGTGTCAATATTTGGACTAAGGAGCTGTTTGCATGTTCTGAAATAGACTCTGCATGGAGTATTGCTGGGCCCACAGCACCGAAGGTGTCGCGGCCTCCGGTTCAGCTGGGGCGAAGGAGGTTGTTCCACGCTCTGGTCCCACACGGCTCTCCGGTCACGCGTTCCACGCCCTGTGCTTTGGGAAAATCCTTCCTGTGCTTTACGGCAGAGTTTGCAGGTGTGCGGCACGTCGGCTGTCGTGACGCGGGAAAAGGAGCCGTCCGTTGCTTGCAGGGAAGACGGTGACGTGGGTCGCCCCAGGCGGGACTCGCAGGTGCGACGCGGAGGTCGGTGGTTGCCCGTGAAGCGTTAGGTCCTTCTGTCGGGGTGCGAGCGTTCGGGAGGGACAGCGACGCGGGGCCTTCGGGCGCGATGGCTGGTGCCTCTCCCCAGGGAGACTGTTCTCCAGAAGCCGAGCTGTCTGCAGGGACTTTGCCGTTTTGCCCCGAGCAGACCGATACTCATTAGTGAAGAGGACCGTTGTTTCATCTGTTTCGGTGCTTAGAGGCAGTAAGGCAAGGTGATATTGAAAGACGTAGAGAACGGGGCCAGCATCACCTTGCCGTGCCACTCTCTGTGCTGGTGCAGTGAAAAACAAACTCTTATTTCTTGTAATAGCTAATCTGTGAGAATTGTGCTTTATTTTGCTTGGTAAAGAGGTCATTAAGCTAAGTTATTGTGATAAAAACACATGAGTGGAAGTGGAAAAACAGTGACAATTTCTATCCATTCAGATGTTACTTAAAAGCTTTTGGTATCCCTTACTTGTCGGCGGGGAGTGATTGCGGAAGAGGAAATTTCTTTTTGCTCTGCTTCATCTTCTCCTCCCGCATGGGAGCCGGACGCAGAGTTCCTTCGTGGGCGCCTGAAGTCTGCATATCCCATGGAACATTTCTGCAGTTCTGGGTAATCCTCTGAGGTTTCATTTCTTTCATTCTTTTTTTCTTTTCTTTTTTTTTTTTTTATTACCAACAATGAAATTTGGCGTGAAAGTGGAACTGTGTGTTACGTGAGTGGCTTTGGGATGATGATGATTTATTGTCCACTTTTACTTATGAAAGCACACTTGGTAAATTCCTTGTGATTTGTAAACCTGCAGGCAACATATTGGATAAAAATGATGAATTGGAAGGCTGAGGGAACAGGTTTCTGCCTACTCATGAGACTAATTTTTTAATGACACTTTTTGTGGTGTTAACATACAGTGTGGGGAAGCTAGCAACACAGAATTTTCTTTATTTTCTTATTCTGCCTTTTCCTGAATCTTAAACAAATGTGAGTTGGTTTCAGTGACTGAGAAAATACTGTGTTTCAATTTTGGACTGTAACTTAACTAAGACTCGGTACACGGTCAGTCTCAATGAAGTATTTTGTCTTGACAGTAAATAAGTATTTGAATGTATATTCTTGCCTTATGTCCTGGATGCTGATAAGCTTTTCCTTATGGAAATGAAACAATACTTAAATTTGCAAATACCATCCTGAATCTTTCTCTGATGTGTTGGTCGTTGTTAGGAGTCTGGATGATACGAATTACGTGTAGAAGTATTGGTGAGTTTTTAAAGCTATATTTAGCTACTGAAAATTCTAGGAAGAGCTTGAAGTTTTTCTGCACAGACAGTGGTTTTGTAAGAGGACTGCTCTCAAGGGACATGAGCATTTCAGTCCTGAGAAAAGTGCTGAAGTGATAAATAATTTCGTGTTTGAGTGACGTGTCAGGCTCGCTCAGGTCACACGTGCAGGTGGTGCACCTCACCTCCGTGGAGCTGGGCACTGAGAGCCTCCTGGTACAGGACAGGCAGCGTTTACAGCAGAGGGGAAGCGAGGACCTTCCAGGAACTCCTACAGCAACTGAACCGCGTGTCCTGTTGGAACTGGAAACAACAGGAATAATGCGAAACTCAGTTCTCCAGACAGTTTTGTTTCTCACCAGCTCCAGAGGCAAGAGAGAGAGACTCAGAGAAGCAGTTTGGCACAGCTGTCTTGCTACTAGTTAGAATGAAAATTGTCTTTTCTGTTTACGTTAGTGAAGCCATGCTTTGTACTCACGTTCGAGAGCTTTGAAAAAAAATAATTTGTTTGGGCTGCAGGGTTCAGGAAAATAGTGATCTGACATGGCCAGGGCAAAACGCTGAAACCCAGGGGAATGAAAAGAACAGACCTAATGGCACAAAGCTTCAGAATTTATTTTATAAATTTGTACAGGCTTTTCCAATTGCTGTCACCTTAAAAAGTAATGTCTTGAATGCTTTAATTGGATCTGATGGGGGAAATTCTGCAGAAGATTCCTCCTGTGTGAGGAGAGGCGGTTTACTAAAAATGATTCAGCATTCTGTTTTATCAAATATCTCAGCCAAGCAGTCTTGCTTTTCTTAAGAAAATATGCAGAAAACGCTCTAGAAGCAAAACTGTTTAAACTGCCAGCTAATCATTACTTGACTTTCATTAGTCACAAGTCCTCTGTGATCGCCTGAATCACATGTATAATAACGGATGTGTATCCACGGAAGGCGCTTGGGGCCCAGGGAACTGGGCAGGGGCATTTCATCTCACGTGGGGCAGGTCTTTGCTGTACCAACGACCCTCTAGACAGGGAGGTCTGCGTTACCTGTAGTTTTATGTGGAAAGTGCAGGTATGAGGCATTTTGACTGCAATGCTATTATCTGCCAAATAACCCTATTGATTCAATTGATGCTCGCTATTTGTTAGCATTTTCTGCTTCGTAGTTAAAAAGTATGAACAGTTGAAGAGGGATGTATAAGATCGTATCTGCATGAGGAGCGTTTATAAAATTAATTTGTGTGAAGGCTTGCATTTAGTTAATCCGTAATTAATCAGCAGAGCCCACAGGTTCTATAATTGGATGTTAGTGACAAGTTATTTAAAGCAAAATTAAATCCCTTCATGTCACACATTTGTATATGGGGGACGTTTCAGATTATGTGCTTAATCGATGTGCTTTTGCACATTGGGTATCTTGTCATTGCGAGGGTGGGTCGCTTCGTACCAAGAGCTGTGAGAATGGAAGATGGGGATTCCCGCATGGGGGTATCGTCGAGGTGCCGTGGGGGAGCGTGGGGCGGGAATCTGCCCCTGGAGAGGGACCATCTGTGCAGAGGAAAACGGGCACAGTTCCCAGCTCTGAGGCGCCGTTCCTTCTCTGCCTCCTGCTGAACAGCCCGTTGCTTCACCAGCTTGCACCAAAGGGCAGGTGAAAAGGAACCGTCTAGGTCTAAGGTCCAAGATCCCATATGTTGAAGTCCGAGTCCACCTGAAAGAATTTAAAAAAAAAATCTAGTTGGCAACATACAGATAAATGCTTTCTAGACATCTACACGTTGAATGCTAGTGATTAAAAAACCAACAAACCTATTTTACAAATGAGAAGAAAATTTGCTCTTAGCTTGCAATTTTTGCTGTTATTTTTCATACCGTCTCGAGATATATGTAAGATACTTGCTTTTGTGTTTAGAGTTGTATTTAGAATTGTATTTTCCTTACTCAACAGTCTAAGCATTATAAGTATTAATTTGTCCTGAACAACTCTTCAAAAGCCGGAGCAATAACACAGAGAACCTTAGCAATAACGTCATCTCAGGAAGACAAGAGAAGGGCCTGAAATCCTGCTGGTACTCATACAGCAGGACAGACCAGTCCTGTATGTCTTGCAATAGCAGATCTCTTCTAACATTTATTATCTGTCATGAAAATGAGCTTTTTGGTCTTTGATAAAAAATTAATATAAGTAAAACATCAACCTTTTTGCTGCTTATTGAATGTCAAAAACACTCAGCTCTGTTTGCTCATTGTGAACTTTAGTAAATTTAGGCACACTAATCTTAAGAAATTAATACTTTGCTGTTTGGATTTTTCAGACAGGAATGAAATATTTATAAGTTGACTGCGAGCACTATAAACTTGGTATTTCTACAGCAGCTTGTCCAGAAAGACATTCTTAAATGCTTAGTTGCTGTAGTTCCTGCCATTGCTTGTGAGCGATAGTGAAGGTCTAAGGATTTTAAATTGCAATGGGAAGATTTAGTATTGGCATACACAATAATTTGTTTTAGGCTGTATAAATGCTTTTTAATTAAGGGATTCATTGGAAGGAGGTTTGAAGGTCAGATCCTTCCAAGTTGCGAGTGCACTTAGAAACGATTTTCAGAATTCAAGAGCTGCTGAATACCCTCGGTGACTTGGCATAAATAATATTTTCAGCGATGGGGAAGCAAATATGAAGTTTTGAAACTCCCTTGATGGAATAAAGATAGCCTTTCCACAACTGTATCATGTTTTTCCACTAAATACTTTTGATGTTATGATGGGAATGTTGCCACCTTCGCACAGAACTGAAACTGGTCACACAGGGAAGACTTTGCATATTGATTATTGAATCCTGGACTTCAGTGGCTGCTTATCTGAAAGGTAAAGAAGAAGTATGAAGAAAACTGCACCAACAAATTAAGTGTCTTATAATTCAGTTAAATTGGTCATTTGTAGGCACAGTATACAGTATGTCTACAGATAACTCTAAGGCTAATTTTGCACAGGAGATGCTGCCAAAAAAAGATTTCATCTAAGACTTCTGGCCCATTCCAGCACAAAATTAATCCAAGATAAAGCTGTGTGTGTAATTAACATCTCCCAAAAGTTCTTTTAGAGTTTTATGTACTTATTATGAGTTGCATTTGTTAAATCTGCCTTTATTTACCAGAATCTGAAGGCAGTGGGTGCACTCAGTCCTGCAAGCTGAGGTCCTGTGTCCTTCATGCAGTCACATCCCGTGCCCTCTGCCCTGCACCAGGGTCATTAGCAGGTGCTGCTTTTTTCTGTTGTGTGTATGCAAAAAATATGGGACAAGATAGCAATAGAAAAATGGGTGTCATTAAAAAGAAAGCTATATGGTAAAATAAGGTGTGTTTATTTGCTCTTTCCCACAGACCTGGTGCTAGTTTTTCACCTTCCCCAACTCTGTCCCATTGGGTTTGCCTCCCCATTGCTCTCTTTCACCATTCCTGTTGAGCAGGACACGTGAGAGAAGCCGAATGGGAGGGCAGGATAAAAATCCATGTGTTTTGAAAGGGTTTGAACTCAGACAAAAGTATTGATTCCATCCCTGTCGACTATTCTTATCCAGGCTTTCATCATAACTCTACTACGCTCTGGGTCATTAAATTATTCAGCCCTTTAAAATCTGTCTCTAATATCCAACTCCCCCGTTTTCCATGGCACTGACTTCCAAAGCCTGACTGCCCACTGAAAGAGTATTTCCTTTTTATTCATTCTAAATTTATCAGTCATTAATTTAATCAAGAAATCCTTTGTTCTTTTCTTACAGCAGATGTTAAAATGGAATGACTAATCGCTCTCTAAATACTCGTTATAATTGTGTATACTCTACCTCAGTCAAGTCTCCACTAAGCTCAGCTAAATAATCCTTTTTTTTTGTACATTGTTTCCTCAGATATAAATGTATTTAGACCTCTACCTATCTTCATTAACCTCCACTAAATCTGTTCAGTCTCAGCCCTCTCTAACAGCTGAGGCAACCAACATAGACATTAATAGTTAGTACAGGTCTGTATCTGATTTCCCATTTATGCTGTAGTAGACATGATTAAAACCTTCAAGTAAAATCAAGTTAAATCCTGTTGCAGCCTAGCCCATTATTTTTTCTCCTATTAGGATTTTAGGCATTTCTTTGACATATTTTTATTGCCAGATTAGGAAAAAAACACTTGACTTGTTTGCAACATTCTCATTATATTCTCTTTATAACGTTTCTAAAAGAGAATAAATATAAAATATTTCTGTGTATTGTGGTCATATTTCAGTCTGACTTTAATATGCTCTGTGATTTTCCAGCTCACAATTCTTCTAACCTTGTGGTGACAGTCAAGAAATCCTCATACCTGAAAAAACATGCAGTTACACAAGCTATTGGAGTCTATACGATGTGTGGGGAGCCAGATAATTTGTCTATGATGCAAAGCTCTAACTTGTAGGTTTTATGTATCCTTCTTGAATAACTGCCAAGAGGGTGTTTAGTTCAAAAACTATCTCATGGAGACAAAGAAGCCTTTCATGTCACTTTTCCTTTTATGAACCCCTTACTGATGTCAGGACCATTGGGCTGCTTTTCTCTTACCTGAGAATATATGAATCTCAGTTTCAGATTAAGTTTAGGATCTGTTCTTACTGATGGCTTGCAAACACGAATTGTTTCATATTTAACAGGGTATCGTTAGGCCATCCATCTGTAAAGCTTATGCCACCCTGTTAGTGCACAAGTCCAAATGGGACATCTGTCTCCTAATCACTTTTTCTTAGGTAGATGGTAAAGGTAAATGTTGAAAATCTTGCCAACTAAGAATCCAAATACCTTGTGTCCTTGGATGTGTAGAGATTACTTGGAGCATGCTGCATGTGTAGTTGGAGCCATCAGTGAATTTTCTTACCGCCCTCTAATTACCGGCTTCCTCAGTCTTGAATATTCCCTTAGCCTATAATAACCTTTGAAGGACGGATACAAGCTTAACTTGGTACCTGTGTCCAAACCTCAGTGAGCTTGTGTCTAATGCACTTCCAAGAAAGGCAGCTAGGTGGGAACAGAAGACAACAGGAGATGAAGATCTACCATTTCTCTGAGAACTTGTTCCACTGGCAAGGAATCCTCACCATTTCAAGTTGGCATTTAGTCTCAGTTATTCGTTTGACGTTGCTTTCTATACATTCATTTATTTGTCTTTCTCTACTAGACTAGAGTCACTGAACAGCCAATGCTTTTCTCTCTATGAATACGTTTGGTAGGGGTATTTGGTTAACACGTACATTTTGCCTTACTTTTTTAATAAGCAAAACAGCTTGTGCTCCAACTCTCACACTGCAATACCTTTTTTCCAGTTTGTTCTTTATGCCATCTCCATCTTTTCAGCATTGTTTTCAAACTGCGGACACCAAATCTGTTTGTTTCCAATTTCCTTCATCCATTCAGCATCTCCTTGAGTATACATCCAAGAACCACATTGACCCTCTTCACCCTGGTGTTGCATGGTCATGAAGCTGTTTGCCAGCTGTGACTGTGTAATCCTTTTCAGAATCTTCATTACTTTCCAAGAAATGTTCCCCCATTTTGTAGATATGGTACTTTGCATTTGGCTATAGAGAAGCACATCTTGTTTGAAGGGAGTTCGTCTTACGGAAGTATCCAAGTAACTCTACATAACCACCCTGCCTGGTCTTCCACGTTCTTTCTGTCATTCGTTAGTTTTATTTGCAGCAATTCCCCATTTGTCGTCGGATCATTGATGCAAAGATTTAATAGTGCTGGGCTTCGATTCCCGAAGAACATGATTAGAAGAAGTCTGATGTTAATTTCCAGTGAGTGGCCACATGATGAGACTTGGCAGCGGGACAGCTGTTGCTCATTTGGAAGCAATACAAGCTGATGTTTTTGCAAGACACCTATTATCTTAATATCCAGTGCCAGTTTGTGAAGAACACTTGCTTCTTTGTCATAAAGCTCGGGTACATCTTCTCTGCCAGCTGAGAGTGGTTCTTCCCTGTAAACCTTAGCTGTCATGCAAGAGATGATAACATTATTATTGGCATTCTGATGTTATATAGACTTTCCTGGGTTTGTTATGTCATTCACAAGCAAAAGAATAGCTTCAAAGCTATGTTTACACTGCACGGCCTCTCTCCCTTGGGTGCATTCTCCTAGATCCTCCACTTGGAAATTAACGATTTGTATTCATCCTAGCTCTTCTCCATCGTCTGAAGCATCTCCCAGGTCCGCTTTTTCAGCTGACTGTGGTTCCCCGTCTGCTCGTAGGTGCTGCTTCTGCTGTGTGCATCACAAATGAGCACCAGGACTTTGCGATGTGGCAGGTGGTGTCCAGGTGGCCACCGCATATCTCACCTTTCCTCCCTAGACACCTTGGTCATGTGCCATGTGCTCCCACTCACAGAGCAGGTTTTGGAGCTCTTTGTCCTGCTCAGTCTGTAGAAGATCCTTGTGCCATTTGGGCAGTTTTGTGTTTGTATAACCAAGGTCAGTTGAATTAATAGATATTCCATTGAAATTAAGTTTTCAAAGTATCCATGATGTGCATCCAGGAGATGCATAGGTTTCCAGATGTTGTCTCTATTTCCACATGGCAGTGCACACGCATAAATTGCACAGTGCTTTTAGGTTTATTTCCTTTGGCTTTTTCTTTTAGCAGAAATGCACACTAACACACAATATAAAGAAATGTTCAGACTTGCATCCCAGATTTCAACTACCTGCAGAGATGCTGTAAAGCAGAGACTTCATTTCCCACATCCAGTCAGTGTAACTGAAATACACTGTCTTCTGCACAGCTCTGCATCCCTTGTTATCTCTATCCAGGGCCCTTCAGCTTTCCAGCATGCCAGAGGAGAATTGTTTATTGTGTTGTTTATTATCTTCGCAGCAGAAAATGCCTGAGCAAATACACTAGAGACGCAGGCAGGCAGGTTAAGAGAAG
Source organism: Apteryx rowi (assembly GCF_003343035.1). NCBI lineage: Eukaryota > Metazoa > Chordata > Aves > Apterygiformes > Apterygidae > Apteryx > Apteryx rowi. The sequence goes on along the minus strand of NW_020450949.1, from coordinate 422,116 downwards.
ACCTTGTGGTACTTCCTTTGTTATACAATTTTTGTGCACCAAATAAACCCTGGAGATTATGATAGCCTTTTTCTCAAGTGTGTCCTAGGGGAGAAAAATGCAAAATTAAATCCTTTTTCTTGCTTGCTAATGTAATCTATACCATCATGCAGAACATAAACAGTCCTAGCTGCCACTTTCACAAGTGACAGACCTCAAGCTTGCCGAGCACTGCTGTCTTTACCAGGATTTCCCAGGGAACATGTCTTGGAGTTGCCCGGAGGTTATGTCCTGCCTGAGCCTCCTTCCATTTCCTCCATGCTGCAAAGGCGCAAACGCAGCCTCTGCAGGAGGCTGCAGGATGTCAACCTCTCCACCTCCCCACCAAGACTGATTTTTTGGGGGGCGAATATTCTCTTCAGCAGGAGGGCTAAGTCATACACCTCACTGTCTGTTTTTCCTGGAAATGTACAGGCACGGACGCCCATACTCTGCATACAGAAGACAGGGGCCTGATACTTCAGAAAGCGAGCGCAGCCAATTTTTTACCTTTGAGACCATCCGGCATTGTGCAGGCGGGTCTTGGGCTTCCACTCACATCACCCACGCGTGGTGGGTTATCAGCAATCTCTCTGGAGTGAGCTGGTATCTAGCTGCCCGGGGAAGCTGCCTATTAGAAGTCTCTTCACTAATTTCGTTACGACTTGCTTTCTAAGTTTAGCACTCCTAATTGCTGGAACACGAGGCCAACACATATGCTTATGCGTCTTAGTTATTTAATGATCTCCCTGTAATGGTACAAGGTTAAAGCTATTTCTGACTTTACCAGTAGATGTTTTATTAATATTTGGTCAGTTTTAAGTCCTTGTGACAAACAGGAAAACAGCAGCAAGCTGTGCCCCATCCTCATTATTCAAAGTCACAAATGGGCAAAACTGCAAAGAGGACCCATATTGTGCTTCCTTCAGTCTTAAGATCACTCCTTGCTTTTCTCCTTATTCAGAACAGCATTTCTAGGGGTTTTTTTCGGTCCATTTATCTTATTCCCTACGGACTGCAAAGCCTTTCTGTGCACATATAGATCAAGATACTCGGTCCACAGAGGAACATGCTTTGAACGTGCAACTCTATTCTTAATTTATGTGAACCTGCCTAAAGCATGGGAACGTAACTGGTTGCAACGTCATGTGTGATTGTGTAGGCTTCTGCATGACACGGGGTAGGAGAAGTGGTACTTGTTCAAGGCACTTGCCAAGCCCTGTACTGCAATATAACGTCTCTTGCAGTCGTTTCCAGCTTTGTCGCACTTTGGCGAGTCAGAATTTCTGCTGTTGGGTGTTTCAGTGAGGCTCTGTTTGGGAGGGGAAGGCAGAAATCTGGTATTTAGCTGTGATGATGTAATTTCTTTCCTGTGTGTTATTCACTCCTTGGTCTGAAGATGGAATTGTTACTTTCCAAGTAGTTTATTTTTAATTCTCACTGCTGTTATATCTGAGGTTTTTATAAACACAGTTTTCAAATACTTTTTGAACCTCTCTGCTCCCCACCCCCATACACACAGCAAAATGGAGTGTTTTCTTCTTCTTATAAATGGCAGCCCAAAAATAACTGTGCGCCCAACTGGAGACACCAGGTTTTCAAGCACCTTCATTGCATAACAGTTCGTATGTTCGGGACCGAATCCGATGGAATTTGGACCTGGCTGCAGGTACCCAGTGCACCTTTACTGCTGCATTTGTCTGCCACTTGTTTTGCTACTTGTATAATGGAGTATGTATTTCAGTATTCTGATATTTAACATCTTTTTAAAAATGTGTTTCCTATTTTGTGCTAGGGAACGCTCTGCGAGTTCTCAGGGCCAAAGTGTCATCTCCCGTGTGCGTAGTGTCATAACAGCGTGGCCTGGACAAGAAGCATGCTCAGTTTCCAGGCTACTTCCCCTGTGTTCAGTTTTGCGTTGGAAAACAGTGTAGGAATGCAAGGTATAAAGTACTCAATTACACTGTTCAGAGTGGATACATCTTTTAATGATTATTCTTTTTTAATTATTTATCTGTGCACCAGCAACAGACCCCTCAAGATTATAAGTCTTTTATCTCTCCTTAATTTTTTAAGCAGAAGCCTTGGACAGAGTGCGGGGTCGGTTGTGGTCGGGGATGGGGGTTGCTCTGAAGCGCAGCTCTGTTTTATTGCTGGGACGTCGGCTCTTTTTCCCGTTGCTTCTGCAAACGACGGGGGCAGTGGGAAATCAGGCCATGGTACAGCCTTTTGTGTCAGATTATGACGTGGCTTGAAAAGGACATTTTGTGACTAATTGAGCATGACCATTAGCCCTAAGGAAACTTTAATCTCCTGGAAACCTTGTAATCCTGTCAAGAATCCCATGCATGTTCTCCATCTGGATCCTTTCTGAGGGAAAGTGGCAACGTTTTCCTTTTACTTCCTTCAACTTTGTCCACATCAAGGCAAGATCCCTTCTGTAGGGTTCTCACCAAGGCCATGGCGATTAAGTACTTAAATTGATTAATCAAATTTCCTGTGATGAGAACTACTGTCATTCATTAATCTGAACGGGATTATAAATATGAGTTGGCAGATAGGGGAGGCAAACATTTTGACAGATAGACCTGCTGGTTTGAATGCAAATTGCACTATTGCATCTGGAAGGCTTTAGCTCTAGGCAGCCTCGGGTTAGAGCTTCCCTAAAGATAGAATTAGACTGATACTGAAGTATCCCCATATTAACAAAGAAATACGCATTTATGAAGAGCCAGCTCCTGTGCGTGAGTATGCAGGGTTGCGTACCGATTCCTCGTGTTCCGTGCTGGTTCTGCAGCAGGGCGAGGCTATGGAGTTTGTTTCCTATATAATTCATGAAAGATTTTTTGGGGGCTAGTTTAACTCAAAATTTGAGGATAACCTCGTTGCAAATGTGTAGTTAATATGAATTTGAGCAATTAAGTAGCAGGCTGACATGGATAGTTCCTATGGAATTATCTTGGAATTGACAGCATTGCAAATAGAAGAAAATTTTTATTGAATTCAAAAGCACTTGTAGAAATGTTAAGTTGAACATTCACTTTCTGGAAAAAGCCTTGTGCTTTTAATATTGTGACTTACTCCAGGATGCCATTTAAGCAATTTGTAAAGAATGATGCTGAAACCCTGACCACGTTGCAGTGAATGGCAAAATTCCCATCAGCTGCTGCAGGGCTGGAGTTTCATCTTTAGGGGATTAGGTGACTCTGCAAGTCATTTCTGCTGTTTCTAGAGTGAGTGCAGAGCAAGCAGTCAGGATGCTGTGGTGCATGCTGAGATTAAAGCTATCGTTTCTTGTTGAACTGGCCTCCTACGTTTTTGTTCATAAATATTTAAAGCACTCTTATTAAACAAAATGCCAGTATAAAAAAAATTAAGAGTTCGGTAGCTGACGTCTAGAATGCTACCACGTCATTTGGGTTTGTGGTTGAATGTTGGGAGCTGACACGCTTCCGGCGGTCACGGAAAGGTGTTAGTGATATATAGCCATGTTCACGCTCTTCTACATTCACCCGGCCAGCTCTTGGCCAGCATGGCACAGGGCAGAAGGGGCCGTTGCCTGCGGGCAGGGCTGGTATTCGCCCATGCACATTTCAGTACTTCGCCTTCATCCACTTTTGTGCTGGCCCTTGAGTTACCTCTCCTCCTCTGATAAATACCTTGAGGAGCTCCGCAGCCTTCCTTGCGCTGCACTTTCAGATCCAGCGTCTCCACTGGGTCCGACGTGGCATCGCAGTGCTGTCCCACTGCCACACTAGTTGCTCGTCCTCGCCTTTGCCTGGCAGGCAGCAACTTCTGCCTTTCGGCGCAGAAGTCAGGAGCCCCCTCGCTGCTTGTCATTCTGCTGGCAGCACAAGAAGAAACGTATTTGTTGGGCTTTCTGCTTCTGTGGATCAAAACCTTTCTCTGGCTGATATAATGAGAGCCAGTGATGGCGAATGGATCAGCAGCTAAGGTCCACATCGAGGCCGCCTCAGGGGGAGAAAGGCAGGAGCTTATACTGAATGTAAACAACCTGCTCCAAAAGGCTTGACCTTGGACTTTGTTATTGAGCTGCAGGTAAGAGATCAATGGGTGAGTGCAGGAGGATTCAGCCGGGAGTGGACAGTACCAGTAAATGCTCTTACTAAAATCATGCAGGCACTGCCAGCATAAGGAAAAGCTACAGAAAAGAGAGGCTGGGGCATACTGGAAGACTCGTTACTGTCTTTTTTTTTCCTCCACCCAAAGCACAGGATGCAGAGGGAGATTTCATGTGCACATCTGGATGTGATTTTACAGCTTGCAATGTGGCAACCCTCACAAATACTGGAACCATTATTTAATGTGATGAACCACGCAAAGGGTAAGATGTGGAAATGGTAACCCACTGCAAGGCAGCCACTGGGTTTGCTCACACAGTAAACTAGCAATATCCATCTTGTGCGAGGACATTGGCTTCATCTGGCAGCTGGAAAAGCTCTTGAGGCTGTTTGGTAGGCGTATTGCCCCAGCAAGAGCGAAATTATCTTTCAGGAAGCACAATCATTTTCCAGTAAGACAGGCATTTAAAAAGTGTAAAGTCTGGTCGCAGAGACTGTTGCCAGCAATGGCAGGAGTTCAGGCTCCTTTTCCTTGTGTCTCGTGTGTCTCAGTGGATGGAGGATCTCAGAGACTCTCCTCCAAGTGCTCTTTGCTTACAGAGAAGAGCACGAGTGCGGCACATTGTACCCCTGATGCTCGCTCTGGGAAGGCTTCTGGAACTGAGCCGTGTGCTTTGAACATTGCAGAAGCTGGGAACAAGAAATAGATACAGCTAGTTTTTTCCCCGGACTAAGAAAAAAACCACATGCATGTGAGAAGAGGAAGTGTCATTATCCTTCTGATAAGTCTTAAACAGGTAACGCCGTTTAGTGTATCTCGTTCTTTTCATGTGTCAACGTGATACATAAAGAGAGAGTCTCTGTATAAAGACTAGACCTAAAGGCAAAAATCAAGAGAAGATGCTAACATATGTCACTTTTAGAGATTGCTCTCCTTTCTGCATGTGAGGAAGATGAAGCAAAGTTTGCTGAAGGAAGGAGCTGTTTGCAGAGATCTGGAAGAGAGACCCAAAGATGAAGAGCTGCAGTCTGTGCACGGGGACTGTTGTGAAGCGAGGTCTGAAGATCAGATTGGGACCACAGAGGGACTTGCATCACCCATATGGCACAGGATTGCAGGCACAGTAAAACGGGATTTTGAGGTTTTGAAGTAGGATTCAGAAAAGACTACATGATTCAGAGAGATGCAGAACACAGGACCAACCTCATTTGAATGGCTGAGTCTTTCTTGTTTCAGTCTCAAAATGAACACTTTTGCTAAATTTTAGAATTTCAGGCACCAAAAATCAGTACCCGTATTTGCAATTAGCTAATGTCATCAGAACAATAATTTATAATAATAAAGTTAAGACCTGCAGTCTGTGAACAGCACTGATTTCAGAATTCTACAGAGGGAAAACAGGCTTGAAAAACAACCTATTAAACATTTAAATATTTCATTAAATATTAAACATTTCAAAAATTGCTTTCTAACAAGTCCTGAGGTAAATAGAAAAATATTTGTAACAAAAGCTACCGGTACTGACAAGGTCTTGCAACGGGCAAAGCTTAGCTCTAGATTTTGAGGATACAGTAACCTCTCCTTTGATGAGCCATAAAACGAGATCTATGGGTTCAATCCAGAAATCATTACCTGGGTAAAACTGCTGGTGACATCAAGGGTATCTGGAGGGCTTGAACTGTGCCAGCAAAAGAACCAGAAGGATAGATGAAGCAAATGTTATCAACCCTTGAACCAGGCTGAGTGCCTGAACACCGGCCCGTGCCCTGATGCTAGGCAGAGCTGCTCTGTGAGCTGCCTGCGAAACTGGGCACAGCAGGCTGGGACCCCAAAATATCGGCATGCCTGCACTGTCTCTGCCTTTATTTCCATTTGCAATAAATGCAATGGCTTCTGCATAGAAGCCACTGTAAGTTTTGTGGGTTTCCCACAAGAGGAATATCCTGCACGGGAGTATTTCCTTGGTGAATTAAGAGAAAAAGTAAAAATCACAATAAACTAATGATTCAACAATAAACCCAAAGCAGCTAGCACAGAACTGGACTAATGTTATACTTCTCTCAGACTGTCCCCTTTAACTTTACTTCTGAGGCCTTTTGTGTTTTTCAGAGAGAAATTGCTTTATGTTTTTACATGCCAATTTGTAGCCTAAAAATTAAAGGCCAGGTTCTCCCGGATCTTGCAGCTGTGTGTGTAGAAATTTTAACGTCCTTTCTGGGATCTGCTTTCAGTACATGAGGACTGGCCGTCCAAATCAGCAAACTATCAGCTGTTGCTTAAGTTCTGTTGACATCAGTAAAATACGAACCTTGCCGACAGAGTAGGAGGTTACTCCTGTGCTGAGACCTGAGCGCATCACTTGTGCTTTGCTGAATCAAAGCTCCTATGTATAAATGATGAAGGAAAAATCTAAACCTGTCTAATGTCTGTGTTTTACTAAGATCCGTAGTGAGAAAACATGTTTAGCAGTGTTTTTGTTGAAGATTTGCTGTAGCGGAGCTATTATAGCAGGAAATTTTGGATGCTTCCCTATGTTATGACATTTTTTCCCTTTATAGATCAAAATAAAACTTTCAAGTGTAGTCTGTCTTCCCTCCTGCATGCTTTCTCAGTGCTGTAAGGTTCAGCCACTGTTACACCTCAGTATTTAAAAAAGCTAAACCGGGACTGATCTGTATAAAGGACTGTTTAGGTTGGTTTCCTGTGGTCTCCCCATCAACGTTGTGTCCTTTTGCCCTATGAGAGGTGTCCAAAAAAAAAAAAAAAAAACGCTTCTCCTAGCTTTGCTTGTTTGGCCAAGCCCCCGTCACTGCTCGCCCCCTCCACAGCTGCATCTTAGCGTTGGGGGACCAAAAGTAAGATTGATGGCATTAGGTTCCCTGTGCACGGTGTTGGCATCGAGTCAGGGGATTTTATAGCAGCACGTTGGCTTTTCTCACTGAATTTTGATTAATGGAGCAGGCTGGAACTGCCGCTGTCTCCCAGCTCCTTCGGCTGACAGGAACGAGCGTAATCTGATGTTTAAATGGATTTGGAACGTGTCTGTGGTTTTAGCATCCGTGTCCTGAAGGAAAGACCATCTGCTGCAAGATAACCTGATCTCGGAGGGCACTTATTTCAGATCTGTTTGAAAGAGAGATGACATATATAAAGTTTGAGGGTTTTCCCTGATGCTTACTAATTTGGTGGCAAATGGGCAGCTCATGCTAGAGACTCAAGGTTTTAAGTTGCCCTGCTTTTCTAACCATGCTCTGCCCTTTCAGAGAGAAGTAGCAAAGCATTTTGTGGGTACTATTTACAGGTGCAGATGGAAAGCTGCGCCTACATACAAAATAAATAGGTTACTACAAACAGCTAACAAACTTCTGTGAATATTGATACTGATTTATATGAAATCCAGATAAATCATTTTCAGGCAAACTGTATAGTACATCTGCTGAGATAAGAGCATATTACACTATTTTTTAAAATAGTAAAATATGAAAAAGTCAGTGAAAAGAATAAACGTGGCATCTGTATGAATAGATAATGGGAATATCTATGATAGAGATGGGAGAATTGCTTTTGTTGTTGCATTTTGACTACTGTCTCTGAAGCACAGGTTATTGCACTGAAAGGAAAATACCAATATCAAAACTTACATGCTTCTTTTCCATGTTCCCATCTAAAGAAAAAGTACTGGGGGTGTCCTTTCACACCTCACAAAATCAGGGCGGATTGCGTTATCCTCAAATGCTCCAAGCCATGCAACCTTTACATTACGCCTGTAAGGTTCAGTATTACGGTTGTGCTGGTTAGTGCTATATCGAAGTCTGACCACTCATATTTTAAAGTAGTAGAATAGTCCCAGGCAACAGAAAATCTATTTATTACCCATTTTATACATCTAAGAAACTTGTACCATATGCAGCCTGCGTGTTATTATGGGGCTTAAATTACTGCATTCTGTCTTTTACTGGGGTGGCACGTAATGTAGCCAAGCAGATAACATGCAGGCCAAGGTTAAGAGCACAACTTGATTGGGCGCAGATACAGTTGTTAATTTAAGAGGCCTGTATCTTATCATTAAGAATGAAGTTAAAGCCCCAGTTGGCTTTCCTGGAAGGTTTGATCCATGGTAGCAGTTGCTGCTGCTGGAAGCAATGTTATTCCGTGACGAAAATAGGTGGAGAAGCTCTGAAAATGTAGGTGTAATTACAGAACAGGATGCAGTGCAGTTCAGTGGTTTAATGGAGGTATGATTAATTGCTAGACTTAAGTACATGTTGCTTAACAATACAAGACCTAAGAACAGCCACGGTGGCTTTTTATCCAGCAAGGCTGTCAGTGTCGTAAGCCGTTAACACAGTTGTTATCCTGCTCTCTCCCTGTCCCTACTTTGTTAACCATTTGCATTATAGTCTTATCAGCAGTTTTAACTTTCTGCCGTGGGCCAAGGAAAGTGACCCGCTGGGACTCCTCCGTCCTGAGCACCAGCTGCTGGCCGCAGTCAGGGGATGGAGCACTTGGTGGCATTGAGGGTCTCCTCCAGGGTGGCCGCTTTCATGTGGACTTCTAGTTCCTACCATGCTCACGGTGGCTGCGGACGGCAGCCTTTGAGTTTACAAGCTTTTACTTTGCTTGGTTCAGGAGCCTCTTTCGAAGGAATTTCATGTCTGCTATTTTGATGGTTTCACACAAAGTAGATTTTTTGTTCTAACCTTTTTCTGTGGCTTTTACTCATCTGGTAGTCAGTTTCTGTTATTTGGAGTGTTTTTTGTTGCCGTGAGTGTGTTTATCTGAAAAGACTATTTGCTTAGGGATGTCATTGCAAATCCCGCACTGTTGGGGTGCTGGTGTAGGGAAGGCGTGCCCCTTCCCTGTTGGGTTAATTCCTCTGTCTCTTCACCCCTATCTGAAAGAAACCGGGAGGACCTGAGAAACGGGCTGCTGAGCATAGGGAGAGAGAGGCGTTGGGAGCCAGGGGAGATCTCCGGTGCCCAGCGCTGTAACAAGGAGGCAGAGGACCCACTTTTTTCCCCGGAAACCTGTACCGAACATGTTTGACGTGTTGTTTGTATGACTTAAGCCGCTGGGATATTTGGAAGTTGGAGCCTTATAACATAAAAATGACTCAAGTGTATTTTAATATTTTAGAGCCACAGGTGTTACGTGGTTTGTTCTCTAAAGATTGATTTAACTTCTTATTAAGGGAATTGGGAATTCAGTGTGAAAATCTGAACAAAATCTAGATGGTTTTTATTTTTTTAAATATCCACCAGCATATCTCAGTGGGGAGAAGAATTTCAAAGCCTCTCTGACCCTAGCTTGAATTTTTGATTCTCCTGCTTTTCCATTTTCATTCCCAAGGTGTTCTTGTTAAGGAAGAACACCTCAGCATTATTGCATTATTTTTAAATAAGCCACAATCGCTTTAAGGAGCTCAGGATAAAAAATCTGCTAATACTTTGATTTTTTTTCCTCTCGTTTTCAACAGTTTGATAATGTGAGGTGTGAACTGCATGTAAATGGAAGGATGGGCAATTCCAATTGCAGGACTGTCTCTGCCTGTCCGCAGAAGGCCCCCTTTTCTTTAATTACCAGTCGATTTTGAAAAGGTACGAGGTGAAGTGGAGCTGGCAGGGCCCGGCTTTGGGAGCAGCACAGGGACTGCAAAAAAGACACTTATAACTGAGCGCTTCCAGAGGCACTTGTGGATTTCGTATTCCGTGGGAATTGCCCCTCGTTGTGCACAGGGCGCCGCAGTGGAGACGGTGGCTTTGCTCTGCAGGCGCTGGCCAGCTCAGTGCGTTTTGACGTGGCTGCGGTCGCCTGGGCAGTGGGCACTGGCCCCAGACAACCCTCGGACACTTCTTCAGATTACTTTAGGAGAGGAAGAAGGGATCCTTGAAGGGATATTTCAGGACAAAGTCTATACCCTGTGCACGCTCAAGCTTCCTCTTTAGGTTCATACAAACTGGGCAAGATTACTAAGATCGCTTTGTGCTGACATTTGCATCTCTCTGTGGGGAAAAAAGTTACCACCGGTGTCTTCCTGAGGTGCTTAAACTAATGGCCAAAAAGGCAGGCCGCTCTGCTCACCTTTGCAGACATCCGGTGGCTTATTCCAATTGCATCTTTTGCATTTCTTTCCTGCTCTGTAGGCTTCTGACCTGACTGCTGCCTCTTGGGAAACGTCTTTATGGTACTCTTTGACAGAGACCTTCTTCTTACTCGCTTTTTCGCCAGCTGGAGGCGTGGGGAGGGGGGGATGATTTGTCTGTGTATGAAATTGTTGATATTTAAACCTCTGAAGCTCATGTAACTCGCAAAGATGGAAAGCCCGTTCCCGCCTGGAAGGTGATGGCAGCGTGCTCGGGCAGGAGCCGTGGCCGCAGTGCTGCTGCCGCCGCCGTAGGCGTCATTCCCCCTTCCCGCGGCACCGGAGCGATCCCGCCATGGGAAAGACCAGGGCCGCTCCGCACTTCCCTTTGGAGGCAAATCATTCCTGCTCCCACGCTGGAGCCTTGTCCCGGCGGTGACAAAGCTTGCGTTTTCATATCTGTATCTGCTTTCAAAACAGAAATCAATAAGCTGCTGAAGTGGCTTTTCTCTTCAGATGGTTCAGAAATGCTATTTCTTTTCTCCTAGAAATTTTTGTAAACTTGAAAGAATATCATGAAAAAAAAAATGTACCTCTCTGTCCAGCCCATTAATTCTGCATGCTCAGGACAGAATTAACCTTGGCAAGCCTTCTAGAGGAGAGAGTAATTCTAACCTTAAAAATGTGCTGATTAAAGCTGGTTTCAGGAATTCGATTTCACTTAATGCGTTGGCTGGGAGCCCAGCCCAGCATTAACGTAGCCACAGACACATGCTTCGGCATCTCTTACCTCCCCAGTAAATAAATAAATAAAGCATCCAGCTACTGAAACCCCTTTTGCCAGTTTTAAGCAAGAATTCATTTTAAAGACTTCTTTAACTAAATGCGTTGAGTACGTCGTGGTTACCTGTCTCCTAAGGAGATGCAAGGGATGCAACTCAGGAGGCCACAGCATTAATTAATTACAGTGTTGGTGGTAAGTGTAGACAGCTGATCTCATTCCGGTCAGAAGCACAGTGGCAGGTTTTCGGAAGAGAAGATTCGAGGAGTTTGGCGAGGAAAAGCGTCAAATCCCTGAGAGCAGCTAGCGAGGGGCCGAAGGGTTGCGTTTGCCCGGGTGTGGCTGCACCGGGCCGGTAGCCCGTGCCTCTCCCGGAGAGACGGGTTGTTTTATGGATAAGAGCTGGAATGACTTAGGGAGGGAGACTGTAGGGCTGAGGAAAAGACTCTGCCATTCGTATGCCTGATTTGCTCTCCGTCGACCAGGTGTTTTGCAGCTCCACCAAATGGCCTTGACCTGGTGTGAGGCAGAAGGGGGGTCAGTCTCTGCCAGTTTTTCAGATGTAGGAAAAGGGGCCAAACCTGCCGTGTAGGTTTGCTGTCTGTGTTTGGTGGGTGCAGGCCACTAAAGCACCCTTCAGATAAGTATAGCTTTGAGGTGGTGTGTCCTCTGCTAGATTTAAATAAGAGACCTGGAGATAAAAGGCCAAGTCTCTCAAGAAATCGCAGTTGCGTTCTGAAAAGTTAACAGGGAAACTGTGAATCTCAGGTTTGAAAATGAGGGGAGTAAGGTAAGACTCACCAATGGCATCATGATGTTTACTGCCCACAGTTTTTTGCTGCGGTCGGTAGCACGTCCAGAGCGGGCTCCAAGAAGGGATTGCCTCGTGCTTTGCAAATATCATTTACCTCCTCGCAAAGCGCAGTGCTAGCGAGCCGCTGAGGAGTGGTCCCGTGCTCCTGGGGCGCCGCCGACCTCCGCAGCGTTGCAGCAGTCGCTGCGGCCTCCCTGCACGGCAGCGTGCCCAGAAGCACGAGCTGCACGGTGAACGCGGAGAACCTCGGTGGTGCCAGAGTTACGTAACCCCGTTAAAAATGCAGAAGTCACAGAAGCCATCAGTCACACCAGGAATCCAGAAAATGCACAGGGCGGCTGTAGTGTCCGTCGCAGCTGAGGGATGCAAGTACATCCTCCACTCATCGTATGGATCATTGCATTTGCAAGGAAAAAAGACCACCTCTCCCACTGAGTGCTACACGAGCTTTTCCCTCTTGAGATCAGTGGGATATTTTTGGCTTTAGTATTTTCTGAGTTTGGGGTCCTTTGACTTCTGCATCAGCCTCTCTTTTGGGCACAGGAGTGCTGGATGCGCATCTCCTTTGCTCCTGGCCCGGGATGGATCTCATTTGTAACAGCAAAACTTACCCTACTTGCTGGATTTTTCCTGAGACATGGGTTGTTCCTGCCCTGTTGGTTGTTCTTTGACTGCATCTCTAGTTTTTGTGTGCACACCACAATCCATTGCACAGCATTAGCAGGCCACAAAATCAGAAATGTGAGCAGGAAGAGGGAAGTATTCCTACGCTTATTGACAGTTATCTGACGTAACTACTTGCGCTGCACTTGCTGGATGCTGCTCCTTGGAGCGCCTCTTTCCCAACCTCTCCGGGGCCCATCGCAGCCCCTGAGGTGGCCCTTGGCAGGGTCATGTCATCGGTGACCTGCAGGATGTTTTGGGAGGGGGCAGGGAGGAGTTGGGTTTAAGCCTCGTCAGCTGTGAAACTGGCGTTTTCACATGGTCTGTGTGCTTAGCTCTCCAGGGGAGATGGGTGCATGCCCAGCTTTGCCAAGCGTTTCATCAAGCCTGTGCCAGCTGTAGCTGCCGTTGGCCTTGTTTTCTCAGGCATTTGGAGTCAGAACCTGACAGGCCTGACTCTCTTTAAAACCTGGTTCAGTCGTGAGTGCTAAACATCCAAAAATCTAGCTTTTAAAATTTTACAGCCTGATAATTTTGCTTTTCTCAGTTGTAGGTCAGAAATACCATGGGCGCTATATATTCTTTATGTTACAAAAGGGAGATAAATTAGTTACTTTATTTGCCCTTTCATGCCACATAACACATTCATGCCCCTATATATATTGGAGATTTGTGGTTTGTTCGTCCCTTCAGCTTTCCTCAGTAAAAAATCGTAAGAGGGATGCGTGGAAATCCCGTAAAGAGAGAGGAGGGCTTTGCCCTGGCAGCTGCCTGGGAGTTTTTCTCTCCAAGTTGTGCCTCCCCTTTAACAATTAACAGGATAAGCAGGCGAGCAGCTCCAGGTGTGCTGTCCTGAGCCTTGCAGGTCGTGTGGTAGCACTGACTCAAGGTGCTGTATTTAAAATGATCCATTTTAGCAGCAGAGCTGGAGCGCTGCCAGGAGAGTTCTGGGGAAATGGTGCAAATTCCCACACGAAGCACCCATAGATCATACAGAGGCCTGGCCAGGTAAAAAAGCTTTTGCTGTTTATTTTCCAAGCTTGCACTGGACTGAATTCATGGCATGGCTGACTCTGTAAATCCAAATGTACTGTGTTATCAAATTGTAGTTCATCCTGTAGTGCTTAATTTATTAATGTTGGAAATCCTGCAAAACAATGAATCTAACAGTTCTGAGATTTTTTTGTTTATATCTTAAACATAATTTTTATGCCTTTTTATCCAAAAATTCTTTTAGTTGTTATTGCCATTGTCACTCATGTTGTCTTTATTCCAGAAGCTGTATTTACCAAGATCTTTCTTCTGCTGCACTGCATTTTTTTCTGCAGCTCTGTTAATTCTCAAATACTAAAATGTAATGTCAGTGAAGAAGAGTTCCCTGTTGTTTGACATGGATCTGCTTCATTCTACCTACTTAAATTAGAACATGTAGACCCAAAACAATAATCCAAAATTAGATCCCATGCCATGTGTCATGCCACGTGTGTTTAAAAAAAAAAAAAAAATCACTTTTGTGTTCTGGATGCTTTATAAATTCTATGAACTATTAGGATTTTCTTAATGCTTTCCTGAAATGCTGGAAAAAATCATGGAGGTGGGGTGCCTTTATGCAATTCATTATTGACGCATCTAGAGTTATATATCAGACAGATTTGGAGATGTAGAGCAGTTTTCATATCTACTAAATGCAGCACACGCTGTGAGGATGTCAGCATTAGAGTGTTGTGTAAATATTTTTTATTTTAATCACAGCAAAGTTTTGATCAACCTCATAGCAATCAGTGTTGTGAAGCAAATGGAGGTCTATCGATTTCTATCGAACAAGGTGCTATATATGTTCTTAGGCGTAGCAAAGGCTTCTCTAGAGGATCGTTGCAGACAAGCTTTCCAAGTCATTGCGGAGAAACTTTCAGCACTCGGTGATGCTGCTCCTAAAAAGCTGTTTTCCAAAACGGGAAGAGCAGCTCTGAGTCAGCAGAACTGTACATTAAAGACCTTTTAATAAACCACGAGGCTGCGGTGCAGCCAAGAATCTCTGTCAGAGATTATCCTGAACAAACAGTGTCTGCTTTTTTCTCAGGCTGAATGGTGGGATTAAAATGTTAAGCTTTTCTTAGGAGTATTTTCTTCAGTTTTTTTATTCCCCCCCCACCTTTTGTGTGAAATTTACCCTTGACATATTTAAAAACATTATTAATCTTTGTCATTTGTATTTTAAAAATAACTCTGTGATGGAAGCCAGAAGTCCTTAAATCCTTTTTAATTCAAGCCGACCTTGAGTGATTATCTTGCAGAGGAGACACTGCAGCCAGCCTCTCAGTGTATTCACTGATAAGCGTGCGTTTTTAATGACACACCTGAAATGATGGCTTTCCCTGCACACTAATCCTGTTACGAGGCGTGCTAATGATGACGAGGCTGGCAAGCTTATTGTTTGCAGAGTATTTTTGTAGTTTGTGAAAGCACCTTAAAGGACGGAAGGTTTATAAATCAAGATTTACTAACCCATTTGTATTTGTATAAAACGGCCAGAATTCCTGCGTTGGAGAGATTGCACAGAGAGAGCCTGTGTCGCGGTGCTGGCTGCTATATGGCTAAGATAACCGGCATTACTCAGGCATGACAGAGCACTGAGTAAAATATGCAGGTCATCCAAACAAGTGCCAATAAAGCCTTGATTCCACACGTTAACCTTAACATTAGTATTTATGACATGCCATCCATATCTGGAAAAACAGGTATTCAGGACAATTTGAGCAATGATCCCATCTGCTTATGTTCCAGTTAACATGATTTAAAGTCTTGCTGAAATTTTACCAGAACTAGGGCCATCATGTCTTGCAGCTGCAGCAAAGCTTAAAAATTAAGAGAAAGGACATAAACCACGAGTGTTTTTTCTTAATAGCAAACAACCGATCATCCTTCGCTCTTCCTCCTTCTTCTCCCTAGCGTGCTAACCCAATGTCACCATGCAGCCCTCTGGATACCCCTTAACCGCCCCTCCTTGACGAACGGAGCGGGGCTGGTTTTGTCCCGGCGCCCTCTCTGAGCAGGGTTCCCGTTCGCCCCCGTGCTGTTGTCCTGCTTTCCGGAATGGAAAACCTTGAAGCGAGGGTTGGAGGGAAGTCTCGTTCCCGGAAGCTCCTCAGGCAGCTGGTGAGACGTTTTCTGCTGCATGGAGGTCCCTCAGTGAAATTTTCTGCTATTTCCAGATCTCCTGTCTACAGCAGAGGTAGCTAGAACGGCCACAAAGAGAGGAATTAAACACGGACCTTGTGAAGAAACTCATAATTTATTCAGTTTTGATATTTATTTCAGTACTTCAGACATAAGGCACACATTCAGCCGGTAGATTTGTTTTATCAGAGCCTTTCAGCTGATGGCATTCAGGCTGCTAATATTTACACAGAATGAACGTTTAAAATATTTACCGCAAACAGTTTTTAATAGTTTTGCTATTTAAAATGTTTTGGAACTAACAAATACTGGGATTGTTTGCCAGATCAGTTCTTTAATGATGTAACCGTTCTGCACTTTTCCCACTCCTTTCCTTAGGGATCCTAGGTAAGATTTCCTCGCTTCCGTGCGTCTCTGCGCATCCGAACGCGCTGTTGTGCCTGCCCGGACAGGCGACGCGGTGCTTCGGGGGGTGATGCGGCCCCCACTCTCTGCCCTAGGGCAGACGGGTGAAACTGGCATGGAGCTTTTTAGGCGAAAAGCCAGAGGAAAATCCCCAAACTGTCTGTGGGCTCGTGTGAAGGCAGCGTCGTGGAGAGCCGGGGGCCCCGTGCGCGTCGCCAGCAAGCGCTTTGCCTCTGCGCTGCGCGGGCGCTGCCGCACTTGCCTCCCGCGCGGGCCGTGAGGCCTTGGCACCGCTTTCCAGTGTGCAAGCACGCGCCGGGCTCTACCGACGGCCTTTGCCCGCCCTCGGCTGAACCCGCGAGGCGGCAGCGCACGCCTGTGGCAGGCCACACGGCACCGCACTGCGCCACGCGGCGCTGCGCCACGTCACATCGCGCCGCACCATGCCACACTGCATGGCCTGCGCCACCTGCAGCCCAGCACGGAGCCCGCACACAGGTACAAGGCACCCTGAGCCCCACCGCGCTGTGGGGCCCAGCCCCGCGCCAGGCTGTGGGGCAGCCCCCGAGCCCCCCGGCGCCAGGCCCTGCGCCAGGCCACGGGGCATCCCCTAACCCCCCCCAGCACCAGGCCATGGGGCAGCCCCCGAGCCCCCCCGCACCAGGCCATGGGGCAGCCCCCGAGCCCCCCAGCACCAGGCCCCACACCAGGCCATGGGGCAGCCCCCGAGCCCCCCAGCGCCAGGCCCCGTGCCAGGCTGTGGGGCAGCCCCCGAGTCCCCTAGTGCCAGGCCATGGGGCAGCCCCCGAGCCCCCCGGCGCCAGGTCCCACACCAGGCTGCAGGGCAGCCCCCGAGCCCCCCCGCGCCAGGCCGTGGGGCAGCCCTCGAGCCCCACACCAGGCTGGTGATCGCCGGCTGGCGGCTCTGGCAGGAGCTGCCCCAGCCCCTGCTCCGCCTGGGCCTGTGCATCGGTGCTGCAGCCCCGGCGCCGGGCTGCCGTCCGGTCCCGGCTGCTCTCTCTGCTGGCGGGACGGTTCGCGCTCACGTCCCTGGTGCTGCGGTGGATCCCGGACCTGTGACGCCTCAGCGCCCACCATGCCTCGGCCACCTCCCCCTTCGCGCTGTTAAACCGACTTGCTTTTCCAAGAAACTGAGGACTGCGTAGTAAGCATTCATGTTGAGCTTTGAGCAAGCAAATAGTGTGTTAACGCTAAGAGATGTTATAATCAATGCATTTGCTGGAGTAAAATGTGCCAGAAAGGAAATTCTCTTTAAAAATCCTCTGTAGTTGGATTTATTTGTTTCTTCCTTCTGTAATTGAGGAATACTGGTATGCCTAAAATACGTATGATCCATGATCTTTCAAGGGAAATATCTGAGGAAAGCTACAAGCAGATTGCTCAGTTTTTGCAGTCTCACATTTAAGGAAAACTAATCGCTTTCAGTAGAGGGGAATATATCATTACATGCACACCTGTCCCCATCCCCCAGATGCGCTATATTAAAAGCCAACGAAGTCAGAAAAGAATATTGCTTTCTTAATAATAAATATGTTTTGTGGACAGGGGTTGTACCACAATCTTTTAAATTAATTTCAGTTTTGTTTGTTTGGTTTCTGCTGGGCTTAGCTCCCAATTGACAACGATGTTTAAAAGTTTCAACTTACTGGAAATCTGATTTTCCTGCAGAAAGAATCCCTTAGCCTTGGTGATTCCCTTTCATTTCAGTTAATCAGAGTTCATCAAAAAGAAAGTGGTGTTTTGGCATTTTGTTGTATAAAATAATATCTGGCAGCATTTTTTCAATTTATATAACCAGATGATGAACCATGGAAAAGAGTTTTGGGTTTGGGGTTTTTTTTGTTGTTTTTTAAGAAATAATCTTAGAACAAAGATCGAAACGCACATACCAAACCCACCTCTTTATTGTATCTGGATTCAGAGCGATGCAGGGAGACATTATTTGTTCTGTTCTTATCTAGGTGAGTCTCAGCTTTGGGTAAGTGCTGTACCTTATCACAGAAGTGGCTATTAAGAGGATCTAGGTAGCCTACTAAGTGTTTCTGACGGCAGTTGCTGCAGTTTGCAATGCTGATTTAGGGAGTCGAGTAATTTGATTCCCATTATGCCCCTGGGAATGCAAGTGCATCTCTGAGGGGTTTCTCTGGAGGGGAAGGCAAGGAAACTGTGTAATGGAGGGCTTTGTTTATTGCTCCACAACCGTCCTGCTGCAGTGTGCGTACAGGAACGTCGGGTGCAGTGATGGCACTGTGGACCTTTGGTCACGCGAGGAAGCCTCTGTCAGCCATCTCTGGGCTGTCCAACTGCAAGCAGGACAAACCTGCCAGCTGGCAAAAAGGCTGTATAAGTAACTGGTGGTAAGCAGTCTGGGACTGCTGAAATCCTCGTTCCCTGCAAGTGAATTTCATGATTCACTGCAAAGAGTTCTAAACTTTATGCATTGTCTTAATTTTTGTTCCTTCAAGTTTTGCCCAGAGGCTTTTGAACTGTGGTATGTGGATCACTAATGGTCTGTAACCCACTTCTCTGGGTTACACACTGGCAGATCAAAGTGGCCTTTGAAGGTGTCTTGTTTTGCGCAGTGACCTGAGCTAGGAGAGTCAAATCTCTTAAAATCAGCAGACAATGCCTGCTATGGACAACTGGCCTTCCGAGTTAGGGATGTTCCTCTTCGGATACTCTTAGACTTCTGCAGCAGAAATATTTGTCATATAAAACAGAGCTTAAAGTCTGTCTATTGATTCTTTAACACGTAATGATGTTTAAGTAGTATTCTCCTAAAATATGACATAGTATGAGTGCCATCTCTTAAACTTGATTATCATCTGGATAACATTTTTCTTCACTGACTCTGTATCTGTTTTCTCTTTTTTTGTCCTTAGTGTTTGTATGGCTGTTATGTCCATTCCTCCATCATCCCCACATTTCACAGAAGGTGCTACTGGCTTCTTCAGGTAAGGTGATGTTAAATTCCTTTCTCATGGTATGACTCTAATTGAACTTGTATGGCTGCAGATTTTAATGGTATTGTAGAAGCTGTGGTTCAGCTACCCCATTCTGTGGGCATTTTTTTGATGTTTTGGGGGACTTTTTTGTCTGAGGCTGACGTGGATTTTCTTAAAATAATGTGTCTCTGTTTAAAGACGTTTGGTTTTTCTCTATGTAAATTTCCAGCAAATATAAAGCGGATGCCAGCTTAAATGTTCCCTAAACAGAGAGATAGCTAAATGAGATAGGTTTTTTAGGTTTGTAGTTTGTTTGTTTCCATTTTGAAAGGACTCACAGACGGTAAGGAGCTTAGGAAGCCAGCTGCTACATAAGCTTGGATGCCATGGGAGAGAAAGAAGGCCTATGTTTCTGTTTGAAATTTTTCTAATGCAAAATATGTGGCAAACTGCACTAGAAGGAGAACAGAACTACCTTCCTTCAGTAAGGAGTTTAGGTAGGGAGTTTTGTTGAATTATTAAATGATTTTTCTTCTCCTAGTTTGAGCACAATAAAGCCCTTGGAAATTTCAGGCAGAATTTTCATCTTTGTTCTGCAGTGTTTAGGTTATGGCCTGATATTAGGCCATAGGCTGTGGTAGGTGGTAGGTTCTCAGGTCCATTTTCTGAATTTTGCCTGGGGTGGATATTTGCTGAACCAAGAATGCTAAACATAGGTTTGCTGAGCTATTTATATTGATAAGTTATTGTTACTTACAAATGCTAAGCACGTGCAAGCATTTTGTTTTCTTTTGTTAGGAAGAAGTATTTGACAAATACTGTAATAATATTACTGTTTTAAAAATTAAAGCCCCACAGTCCTGAAAACAAATGGGTTCTGTTTCAAGTAGTAAATGGAAAATTTCTTCTCCTGGTTTAACAATCACACTTTCATATTAAAAGAAAAAAAAAAAGCTGTTCCTCTTAGTGCTGCTTAAAAGGATACCCCACAAATAATTGAGAATGGCGTCCACTCAGTGGACATAAGCAAAGGGAATGTATGCAGAATATCATTTTCTTCTGCTACTTTTACATGAGCTCTCTGAGCTCTATTTGCATCCTTTAAATATGAATGTCATGGTAATAAAGGGAAGAAGACTTTCTGTAGTTGCAGACAGAGTGGTATTTCATCCATTTCAGACTAGGAGCTGGTAGTTTCTACTCTATCCCTGCTGCTGAACACAGGGTTCACTCGGTGATGGCAAGGTGCACGGGCTCCTGCTCTGTAGTGGTGTGGGGGCCTCCACAGAGGAGACCTGCGGGATTGTGGCGTCACTGAAAAGACAGTGCAGCTATGCTGAGATCTGCATGCCTTCAACTCCTTTCCTAATAGCAGCAGATTTTCTACACAGCCCTCTGATGTACTTGACCTGTGCATGCGGCTACATGTGGCTAGATATTGCAGGTACTAAGAAGAGTGGGGAGCTGCTTATAGGTATAGCTAAAGAAGCCATTAAAAGTTCACAGTTCAGTGCACTGAACTGAAAAAATCTCTAAACTTAGAGTCCAGTTTGGCTTGGGCAGCAGGCAGCTGTTTGTTTTATTTTTTAGCTGCTGTCTCTGCTGGTGCCTGTGATGGATGATGTGACATGAGAATTCAAATGAAACTCCAAATTCATTCTGATCTCCAAGCACTGCACAACTAGCACTCCGTGCACTTCCCTAGGTAGCGTTTCTCTGGTGTCCTCTGTGAAGGCATAGAGGATGATGGTGGGTAGAACAGCAGATCGACTGGTTCCTCTCTGGTCTTGCAGTTCCTACTTAGGAACAGGATTTTGGGCTGGGGGATGGTGAAAAGATTCTCTCTCCAAAGTCCCTCAGAGCTCTGGGAAGTACAAATATTGCAAAGATAATTTTGTGGGTTGAGAGGTTTTTAGCTTTCCTCAGCACATATTCCAATACATCCAGTTCCTGGAGTGTGCAGCCTCATCAGCAGTGCTGTACGTCCTTCCCAAAAGCAACGGCTGCTGCTCTGCAGCAGTCCCTGAACCCAGGCTTCAGTCATTTCAGGTGTCTGCAGTTTTCCAGCGTCGCTAAAGGGTAGCCCTGCTCATTAAGTGTTTCACATAAACTGAAAAGCTTGAGAAAGACCTTTGTTTTTGAGCAATTCACAGGCTAGATAGCTGAGTCTCTCCTATATTCCAAGCAGAAGAGATGACTCAAAATCAAAGTGCAAAACTCCAATCTAAAATTAGTCTGTGATATTTAGGGGAGAAGGGTGACATGGGGAGTATGAGAACTGCTAGCCAGTGAAAAATGTGGAGGACCACATCTGGTGGTCAGGAGACAAGTAAGGTAACCCCAGCATCAAGGTTAGTGTTCGAAGGTGGTAGCATGTACCAACTCACCGCTGTTAGCCCTCTCACTTGCAGCAGTGTCCCTGTCAAACGTGCTACCCCTCAGAGGTTTGTCTTGTGATGGTTATAATCCTTCAAACCGCAAAGCTTTCTTTTCCTTTGAGAGACTATTTTCTAGCCTTGCACACCTTGCTGTGAGGAAATTTCCCAAGATACTGACCACTTATGCACCGTCCTGAGGGATGCCCACATAGCCTGAGTACTCCCCTGCCAGAGGCAGTCATGAGATCCTCCTCCGTTGCTGGCTGGCCAGACTGTAGCGGTCCCCCCGAAGGTCCTTCTCGCATAGGTCAGCCCTCCTTAATCACAGAATTTAAATTTCTCTTTTTTTTCTTCTTTTCGTGTGTGTGCTGTCTAGAAATATTGCTGGATTTTGCTGTTGTGACCACTGGCAACCTTATATCCCGTTAGTTGTGCTTCAGAACCATAGGAACTTCTTAACAACAACCTGAGCTCTGGCTCTTTCATGCTGTGTGTGTGTGTGTGTGCGCGTGCTCGCGCGTTGACTTTTAGACCATCTTCTTCTCTCTGATAATTGATTAGGATTGAGAGGAGTAACTTGAAAGTACATTTCTTATAAGCCTATTTATAAAATGTGATGCAGGACATCTTGTGGTGAGTGTACCATAATTTTATTCAGAAACAAGGACACATTGTGCCTTTGCTGTGTGAGGAATATGAGTCTGATTCATGAAAGCATCTTCCAGACGTAAATGGACATCCTTCAATCATGTGCTCAAGGTTATGCAACTGAGGAAAAAAAAGTTAGTCAAGAACAAATGACTCTTTTTCTAATGCCTACACAATATTTCTATTCAACTCCAAGATGAATTTAGGGCAAATAAGACTAGAAGATAGAGCTGGTATGACACGCGAGAAACTCTGATAAGTTGGGCTCTTTGTGTACCTGTTTCACAGTAATGGCAGGGAGGTAGTTTGTGCATTTGGAGTTTATGTGACTGTGGCATTCCTGATTCTTCTTTTAAATTTTTAACAAAGTGTATTTTTTTCAGATTTGAAGCTCAAGGGTTAAGAGTTTAAATATGTACATAAGAATATGAATGGGACTGTTTTGCAGAGCTAATAAGTGCCAGTAAGCTCTATCCTGGCATCAAGGGAAAGGCAGACACTTGTCACCTCTGAAATACAGGCTGCCAGTTAAGCACTTAATTGTTTTAGCTGGCTAACTTTAGATTTCTGCATTAGAAATGCTGGCATCCTTTTCTAATGACAATTAGCACCTTTCCAAGTGGAAGGAAAAATGATGGTTCATATAAACATGCAGTTTTTCTCTTCACATAACTGGCAGGCTGTTCTCAGTCAAGGAATTAAATTGTTTTTCACAGAATACATTCTTCCTTCCACAGTTGAAAATGGAGAATAAATATAAGTATTACTGCCTTTCAAAATAAAGAACAATATCTTCCTGTCTCTTTTCACCTACTCTTTAAAAGCGCTTGGACCTGTTTTGAGTAAAGCTGGGTGGTGATAGTGGGACCATTTCAGTATGCTTTATTTTATTACAAGGTTCACTAGCATCTTGTCAACTTCATATTTGAAATAAACTGGCACCATGGGTAAGGAGTTGGTGGCTGATAGGTGCGTGTGTAGGTTTAAATGTGGCAGGGGAAGAGGCAGATCCAAAGCGATAAACACCCTGAGAGGGATTTCCCAGCTCCGTGGGGAAAAGGGCAGTTCCAGGTGGCAGCAGTCTTGGCTCCTCCGATGCCTGGGGGTGTCAGGATAGGTGCTCAGTAGGTACGTAGTGAAGTTTACGCTTGCGTTTCCTCTGCTGTGCGGATATGCTTATGATGTTATTTGTCAGCTCCTCGTGAACCACTGCAATGCTAATTAGGTTTCTAAAGGGAACAGATATGTGAGTTGGTTTGCTGTTATGTTCTGTCAGTCATACCGGTGACCGTTGCTCCCTGCCTGGGCTCTTGTGCTCCCAGTAAATCTCTGTGATGTTGGGATGAAATGTCATTTCCTTGGTTCCCAGAGAGAGTGTTGGTGAAGTGGTAGGTGAAGTTTTGCTCTAGCTCTGGACTGTTGTTAGGCGAGATGTTGGTCTCATCTTTATGAGAACGGCGTGCTTGCCGAATGGGTGGTTAGAAATGCTTGTGTTTTATGATTTTTCTTACGACCTATTTTGCAGAAAGAGCTAAGCTGAGTTCTCTGGAGGTAGTTTTACCTGTGGAGAATGAAGCCCAAATTCTTTGACATTTTGGGATGGCACAAAATACACCAATTTGAAACAGAGGCCTGCCCTCTGTTCCTGCTGAACAGTGCAAAGTGTTACAGGCTCCCAGTGCTCAGAAGACAGGTCCTCTAAAGGCTGTGGCTTGATAAGGTTCATTAAGGTTGCCCTCATTTCCTCGAGGGGTCAGAAGCCGAGAAAGCAGGCAGCATATGCAGTCTGCATTCCTCAGTTCAATAGTAAAAATGCAGGCGCACACTCTCAGGGCTTTGTGAAACTGTCACGACTCTATTTTGTGCCAGGTTTGCTACAGCTGTCATGTTTCCATCAATTTGTACTGCTGTTAGTCAGCACTGGAGGAGTGCAGACCTTGTTCCCATCCTGAGAAGCCGTCGTTTGCAAGGGCTTGTGCAGCTATGGAGCCTTTTGGTCCTGTGGCAGAGTCTGGATAGTTTGAGCTGCACATGGCTGAGCGCTGCTGTCGTTCGTAATTCCCCTCGGCAAGCAGCCCAGGCTCCAGTGAACCCTCTCCTGTCCCTGCTCAGGAGAAAAAGGAATGAAAAGCTCTTTGCAGGTACATAACCTGTGTTCATATTACACGTTGTAAATGACTTCTGTCTGCTCGTTGGCAAACTGAGGCCTCTTCCTCCTCCTGCCCCCAGGGCAGAACTGGCTGAAAGAGGCGTTTGTGTTGCAGAGCAGCACAGGACATCAGGAGCAATCTGTTTGCCAGTCTTGTGGAGAAAAACTTGTAATAGAAACAATATTCTCTCATTATGAGGCTAGTACTCGATTCCCAAAGCCTCTTTCACTATACTGGGGACAAGGGAAACTGGGAACCATTCAGGTAAAGGCGGGTAAATTCTGCTGGAGCTGCGTGGCTAGGTGGCACACACATGTGGCAATGAATGCTACCAGGAAAACGTTTTTGGACCAGTTATCCTTTGACATTTACATCTTACTGCTCAGGAGGTTGGCACGACCAAGTAGTTTTTTGTACTACGGATTTGGTAAATCTAGGAGGGAGGAAGAAGTATGATTTATTGGCCTGGATTTCTGGCTGTCAGCGGAGGGCACTGCTGCGTTCAATCTGAGTGATAAATACGTGGGAACACCACAGATTAAAAAAAAAAAAAAAAAAAAGAAAAACCTTGCTTTTTTGCCAAAGAGATTTCTGGAGTCTCTGCAGCCCAAGTGCCATAGCTACTTGTATACTAAAAATCTTGTTGATACAGTACAATAAAAAAGCATTTTCATCTCCCTTTTTGTTGCAAAGGACCTAGGTACTTGAAAAGAATTGTGCATGGTCAGAGAAACGTTGTCTCTTATAAGATACACATGCGTAGGTCTCCCACCCTTTCTTCTTCCATATTCATTTCACATACTACACATCTGGCTCCAAAATACTGCATAGGCCCCCAAGTTTTGACTTTTTTTCTTACTTTCCCTCTGTCTTCCATTTCAGTACCACCTGATAAATGACTCTCACATTTCCAAATAGGTATAGACAGGGAAATGTTTAACATTAATCTCTAGCAAAATGTTTGGATCTGTAGTTCACACAGTTTAAATGTTGATTTTCACACTTTTTTAGCCATATAGTATTTTCCTGAAGTACGGAACTTAATTGCCTGTTAGTCTCTGGTCACTAGGAAGTAAATATAATTAATTATTCCTTGATGTGGCCTATGTTTTATTGGATGATCTTCCTCCAGATCCTATTGTCAGGGTAGATATTGATGAAAAATCCCCATGCGATTGTTTTTAATCCTTTCTTACTGGCATTTTCAGCATAAAGGACAAGAATCAAACAAGCCACAGAAATATCAGTCTTTATCATCTTGTGTGTTTATATTATGCTATAGTCGTTATTTATATGGCAGTATCCTATTTCTTACTTAAGCAACTTTACATTGTTGTTTGTTTGGCACAAGGTACTTTCTCCTGAGAGGCTGGTCAAAGAGATAAGAAATGAAAAACAGTTAACTGGACCATCAGGAGACAAAGTGTGGTTTTCTAAGACTCTGCTGCAAGAAGTTTTCCTCCCTTGGGCAAAAACTAAGACTAGAAATTTTCATTGTGAAAAATGTAAATTGTTGAGATGTATAATTAATAAAAATAACTAAATATAGATTGGAAGGCACTTGCCTCACCTCAGTTGTGGTGGTAAGTGCCCAAGGCCTAGAATGGTGTAGATCTTGCGAAGAGCTTCGTTCTCACTAGAGACAGCAGCAGTGGTTGGCATTTATGCTGAATTAGTACCCAAAGCCCACAAGGGGACAGTCCTGCCCAAGAGGACGGATTTGCTGCGCTTCTGGTGTATTTGTGAATCTGCCCAAGTGTGGATGTGGAACAATGTTTATGCTTTTTACTTCCTATCTTATTTAGGCAGACATTTTTCCTTTCTTTTTCCACTTGCCACTGTGTCTTTCTTTCTTAATTGTACAGTAGAAAGCTCAAAGAACAGAGCACAATAAAAATAATGAAGTATCTTTATTATTAAAGATAATAATAAAAGATTCATGTGAACAATGCTATAAGCCTAATCCATCAATATGTGCTCCTGCGGGACACAATCCTGGAACGCCCTCCTCTCCTATTAGACCTGCCAACTTATTGAAATGTATTTTTAATGAATTTGAACTTTAAGCAAATACTTTTTTTCACTAGAGAACAGCATTCTCATTGCAGTAACGCCTCAGTGAAGGGTTGAGCTCTCTTCTGCCTGGGTTTTCGCAGGGAATCTGACGTTAGCCTGCAGCAGAGTGAGGCTGATGCTGCTGGGTCTTTCAGAAGTTAGCAGTGGATGTTAATTTAGAGAAACAGCTTTTGTGTGCGCTCGCAAGGCAGCGTGACAGCCTGCTCTTGACTGAAAGATGAATGGTGTTCAGCTGAGTAACATTCACAGCAGACCAGATCCTTTCATCTTTCCAAGCATTTTCTTCAAGGTTCTGGCCAGCAGATTCATGGTAATAAATGTTTTTAGTGCTTGCTGTTGCCAAAGAGATATTACCCCAGCCTTGTTTTCAGGAAAAAAAGAAAAAATTCATTGTGATTATAAAATGGCACTGTGTGGTTGCGATAGCAAGTTGACTGCACAAGATACAGCAGCTGAAGTTTCCTCCTTTGTATTCCGAAGGGTTTATGTTTTTTTCAGACATTTTAAGCTTTCTTGATAATGGATTTTAAAATGCTGCCTTTACAGAAAACACCTTTAATATTAAAAAAAAAAAAAAAAAAAAAAAAGATTTTTGTAATTGTAGAACAAGCATTGTAGTGTCCCTGCAGGAGACTTTCGCACTCTGGGCACTGACGGTCTCTCACATTGACTTCTTGGAGCTGAGTGAATGAATAACAACAAAGGTGGTGGTGGTGGTGCTTTTCCATATTGTGTTCTCATACTTTTATTTCAGTTTGCTGATTTGTAGAAAAATAAAGCCATGGTCTGAGCGACAGAGAGATGAAAAGATAGGGCTGATTACATTAATTCTCTCTTCAAGGAGTATTTGCCATGGATGAATCTTCAGTAGCACCTTGAAAGGATACTACTGGAAAGCCTCCTGGACCTGTAATTTGCTCTATCTTTAATTAGCTATACACATCTTTGGAATGCCTTCTGGTTTCCAAATATTTAATTTGGCCCTCCATATTTCCATTCCCAAGAAAATTAATCAGAGTGTTAAAAAGAAATAGCTTTTGTCTTTGAAGTCTGAAGTCATGCATTACCTTGTCCTTTTAATCTTATTTTGGCTCTGTGTGAGGCAGTGCCTAAAAGCACTTTGCCAAAGTTGTGTATTGTGTACATGAGGCTTAGTAGCCTCATGATCCAGGCACAACTCCACGAGCAACCCGCTTTTATCATTAGCAACCTGCAATTCCTAGAGTCCAGCTCTTTTCACGGCTCCTGATGCAGAGCAGCACTCTGGAAAAGGCTGGTACTTTGCTGAGATTCCTCAGGAACCGTAAACAAATGCAACTTCGGCCTAGATTGCTTTAGGGATGTTTGTCATGTCCCACTGAGAGGGGGACCCTGTCCCCAGTTTAGCCTTCGAGAGGAAACCTAGCTGAGGAGGCTGACAGAGCTGATGCTGTGTGATACAGCTCCCTTTTTTGAAGGACTCCTCGTGGTTTTGCATGCTCTGTAGTGCCAAGCCGAGTATCACAGTAGAATGAATCATTTTTTTGGCATTACCTGTTAGTATTCTAAAAGAAACAGTATCTTAGCTGTTTGCAGTTAGTCAAATGACAAACAGCGCTGCTGAAATCTTCTTTTTAGGTGTGAATGATGGCAGGTCCTCAGACTGCTGGAAAGACTTCAACTCTTAGACACTATCACTGAATTTGTTGGCTTGTTTGCCAGTAGGACGTTTGTGTAAGAAGACAACTGCTGTGTGTGTTTAGACTTCCAAAATGGCACCAGATTTTCTGTCAACGGGGAAAAAAAAATGTTTGTACTTGTAATGACTAACGCAGCAAAAATGTGGCTTCTCAGATATAGTCAATTTTTAAACATTGGCACAGCTGAATAACAAAATATAGAGTTCCCTTCTGTGTATTGATAACTGGCACCCCAGGAATTCAAAATTAATCTAGCTGCCAGGCTCCTAGGGCTGTCTGCTGTTTGCAAAGGTTATTGGAAGCAGCCTTCATCTTTATCCATTACTACTGATGCATCTTTTGCTCTTTTCCACTCCTGTGGATGTAGGCAAGAGGCTGGATTTGTTGGACAGTCTTGACGAGGAGCAGGGCTGAGAGTTATCATTTTCCATCCTGTCTCTAGCAGATTCTGATAGCTTTTTCAGTGATGGTGTTAAAATGCTGCAAAAGTGGGAAGGAATATATTAAAAACGGTCTCCCTTTTTCTTAATTAAGAGATACCTAAGTCACATGCAGACTGTGCTGTAGGATCAGGCTAAAAACTTTTAGTGAATTCAGGGAGTGACTAAAATTTGTTCTTTATAGCATGGGGAAGAACTTTTCATACTGCCATCTTTTCTGTAACTGCTTGCTTAAATCTAGAGAAAATGTGTATTTTAGACACCTCAGGTTTCATGACTTTTATTATTTGTTTGTTTTTCCAAATGCCTTTCCACTTGCTGGAATAACTTAATAAGGACAATGGTCACAGCAAATAGAGGTCAGGAGTCCTTGACAGACTAAAGTGCTGCTGACATGAGAGGAAATCCTCCAGTTCAGCCTTTAAAAAAAAAAAAAAAGTATTGGAATAAAATAAAATGAATTATGAACATATATTCAAATAAAGCCATTGCATTTGCCCAAAGAATATTTATTATCTTACTCATTTGCCAATATGGTTTTCACCAGTGAGCTTTTCTTGATAAGCATGCTTGTAGAAATAGGAAGTGTCAGGATTACTTACATGAAGGGATATTCATTCTGTTAGTGTTTATTCATCTCAGCCAATCAAACAAATTAACAAGCATCTGAAAGCAATATGAAGGCAGATACCTGTTCACATTAACTGCTCACTGAATAAGTTAAAGTGATGAAAAAAATCTGTAAATATAAACGTCTTCATAGCTAAGTCAGAGAAAAGAGCGTGCTAATAGTTTGAGCTGCACCGGTGCAGTTGCCCCGTTCTGCCCGGCGGCAGGAGGAGCCCCGCTGGGGTCGGGACGAGGCGGCTCAGACACGGTGGCTCGCGGCAGGCGGACATGCAGCGGGCAGGAGCTCAGGCCGAGCTCGGGGCAGGGCACGGGGCTTGCGTCCCTGCAGAGGGGCTGCGTGGCCCCAGGCAGCCCCGCGCCTCTGCCTGGAGGAAATCAAGAGGGGGTTCCCCTTTCTCCCGCAGGCTGGCACATCATCTCTTAGAAAATATCAGCAGTTCGTATACTGCTATTTGGCCCCAACTGTGGTGGGTCAGACGTACCAGTACTGGAAGAGGATAATTCTGTGATGGCGGAGAGAAATAGGAGAGGCCAGTGCCCCTCAGAGAGAGTCCTCTTGTAGATAAGTTTCATGGTAACTGCTGAAATGTGATATCCTGTCCTGTGCTAGCTAAAAAATCCGTGTTGCACCTTTATTCCTTGCATACTCGCAATGTGTTCGCAGCAGCCAAGAGAGTCACCCCGATGCTTTACTGTGGCATAGAAAATGGAAGGAAAATGTCAGGGCACGTGGACAGTCAGGCTGGTGGCGATGTTCTCGGCAAGAAGTCTGTCCTCTCAGAAGCCAGTGAGAGACGCTGAAGGGGAGACTGCAGTTGTGTAATAATCTGTTAGCGGTATTTAATTGTCCTTCGTTCAGTTCTGCATGCACCAGCTGTACCTTGCAGAATATCTGTAAGCAGTGATTCAATGTCAGAGACCTAAATTTTAGCAACTGCAATATTTTCTCTTTCAACTATTTTTCGCTGGATTATTTCTTCCGATACACTTGAATATTCAGCTGTTTATGACTATTAATGCCTATATTGATGCTTGATGTTGAGTGCTCCTTTCCTAAAATGCTGCACATCTGAAAGCTGTGGGCAGAAAGTATCAGGGCCTGAAATTAGTTAAAATGTTTTTACGTAAAGTCCACAGCTGTCCCACAGAAATTTGGTGGTCCTTCCATCATCCTTGCCTCAAATTTTCCATTATGTCCTGAGCGAGAGGAAAACCTTCCCTTTTCTTTGTGATAGAGTCCTGACAGACCAGAATTTCCCATAGCTTCTGCTATGCTGCACAAGCAGCAGCTTCCACTTTCCTGGCTTGAGTAACAAAAGGCAGCTTGAAGGTGGGTTTTTTGTTTTTTAACGTAAATTGGAAGTATTACAATCTCATAAAAATTCCTGAGACTTTTGCTCAATATTAGTTTTTATTTTTCATTTGGGTAAAACAGAAGTGACTGGGCAATCAAGCATTAAAGATTGTGCGCTGTATGGGCGCACTTTAGATAGGTCCTGTATTGTTGGGGGAGTGAGGTATAAGTTAGGAACTCAGCATGATGAGCCTTTGCATTTTTTCTAGTAGCAATATAAACTGTTGCCGTTATGCTAGCACATTTTCCCAAAGTGTGAGTTTTAACCTATATGATCAAATTAAGTGTTTATTGAATTATCACAAAGGATGACATCGAGTATCTAACCAGAGTTAATGTGGTCTGGCATTCTGAGCACACAGCGGAGGCTGGGGAGGTCTGGCTCTTGTAGCACCATGCGTGACCTTGGGCAAATTATCCGAACAATCTGAGGTTCAGGATCCCTATCAGTGAAGTGATGATAGTGATGGAGTTCACTGCCTTTGCCTGAGGCACTTTGAGACCTATTGCCCTTATTGCCATTTACTTTTGCACTGTCTTTGCCTCATTGTAGTTGCCGTTATACAGTGCTTGTCATAACGTTAAGACAATCTAGAAGAAAATATAAATGTGAGGTAGTGTGAACTGTTACTTATTCCAGTGCCTAATCAGAGCTTGTGGGTATCAAAGGATTAACAGCTCTAGTTTTGGTCTGGAGACTCCCAGCTGTGTCTGGGAGATGAGGTGTCCCTGGGTTCTTCACAGGGAGGTTATGACATGACTGCACATGACAGGTTCCTGTCCATTCCCCTGAAAAATCCAGAGCCAGTTGCAGACAGAACCCCAGCTAGACGGACCATGAGAGAAATTCCTGGCTTCCTAAAATGCTGTCACAAGCAACGCTGAAAGGAGGAGGAAAAAGTCCTGCCTTGCTCATGTTTAAAATGTTTGTTATAATTTCTAAAGGCTCATGTGTTTCCTGATTGGTGGAATATTCCGTAGAGTGCCTACTTCTGACTGCTTTGGCTGCTGCTTTTGTGATGGCTGTGTTGTAAAAAAGCTCCGGTGAATTCCTGATGATTTTTCTCAGACACAGATCTGAGCGCTCTTGGGAAGACACATGCACAGTCTCTTCCTTCACTTTCCTCCCCAGTCTTCCAAGTCTCTTCCTGACTGTCTTTTTTCTGCTCACGTCTCCAAAGACGTATAAGCTGTGCTACTAGCCTTGACCTGACCCTAGCATTCAGGATCCCCAC
Source organism: Apteryx rowi (assembly GCF_003343035.1). Classification (NCBI taxonomy): domain Eukaryota; kingdom Metazoa; phylum Chordata; class Aves; order Apterygiformes; family Apterygidae; genus Apteryx; species Apteryx rowi. Next base: position 390,537 of record NW_020450949.1, on the reverse strand, counting down.
TCTCCCTAAAGCCCCGACCTTTGTTCTTCTCTTGTACTTTCAGGCTCCAAATTTTAAGACCTCTCTAAAACCCTGTTTCTCTTTGTTCTTCCTCTAATTTTCTACTGCCTTTTCTGCAAACAGTCACAGTTCTACCAAGGTGTCAGCTGTCCCTTTGGTCTTCATTTACCCCAAAGGACTTTTCTTCCTGCCAGGGCAAGCACGCCATCCTTGCCTCTTTAGCATAAGAGTCTCTTTGGAAAGAATTAATTCTGCAGGACCAGATAATGATCTACACACTGACAGATGGATATTTACAGAACAGGCTTTTTAAGTAGGCATGCTTTGATAACCTTAAATTCCTATCTTTAATGTAAAGCGTACAAGTGGCGTGATCATGGAACTATGCTTTTAGAGAAGACGTTCTAAGTATGGCAGGAGCGTGCAGTCCTGCTGGGCTGGCAGAACTGTCTGTTGCATTGAGTTACTCTGAGCTACAGCAGGAGAAGTGCTGTCAATATTCGCTTTGGCCAGAAGTCAATAGGAAACACTAGTAGCTGTCCCCAGTCCCCTTGCATCTTTGCTATGCTTCACAGTGCTTCAAGGTACTTCAATGTACAAAAGCATTATCCTGTGAATGGAAAAGTTATAGACACCTTTGTCAAGATTCCTTAATATTCCTTTTACATTATCTCTTTGAAAGACCATACGCTCCTTTCATCTTCTCATGCACTGTTTTTGACAGATATAATACTCCTTGCCATGTTCCTGTTTCCTTGCTAGCACAGTAACAGCTATGCCTCCAGACTTTCTATCGTGTTATTCAAGGATCATTAAAGATATGAAAGATTCCTGAAATCTGTGGAGCTGTGCAAAAAGTATTGCTCAGCCCAATTAAAATTTCAAGGGTTTTGCTAACTCTTTTTTTTAACAGATATTTCCTCCTTTGTTTTCATTATTTGCAATTATTCTGATGTGTTTCTAACAAATACTCACTCCTGAAAATAAATTTTAAAGAAGCCATTCAAGAGAGGTTTCATCTGAGCCTCTCTCCAAACACTTTTACCCTTTTTATTCATTTTGGTTAGAACACAGAAACTGTTAGTTAAGTTAACCTGGTATCCACTTGCCAAACTCAACAAGACATAGTCTCAGCCGGGATCATACTGGACGAAGCTCTCTTTCAGAGTCGGATGAATAGTTAAATATGTTTGATGGAGCCTTTTTGTGGGTTCTGTAAATTGCGTGAAACTAGTGTTCCATTCAGCATGAATGCCCAAAAACTTAATTTTAAATAGCATTAGATATAGCTTTCTTGCTAACAGTTCATGTTGTGCTCTGCTGTGCTTTCACGTTTTGGACAGATCCTTTTGGTCAGTAGGCCAAAATGTTTTGTTATGTTTGTAATGTAAATTGTTACAATGCAATAGTGCTTTCCTTGCTTTTATGTTTTTGCTTAGGAAATACTGCCTTTTTTTTTTACATATCTCATTGTTCTGAATTAGAAAACTACCATTGTGGGTTTTCTTCTCTCCTTTTTTTTTTTTTTCTTGACCAGCTGTGAAATTAGCCTCCCCCCCCCGACCACTCCTTGAAATCTGTAGATGTCCAGTGTAATATGCAGAACCCAGCCGTTAAACCCAACAGTAAAGGGAAAAGAGAAATGGAGAGGAGATGTAGTTCCTTAGAGATTAAAATTATTAATTAGTTTTACTATGCAGAACTTGTCATTCTGCTAATCCTTTGCGAGGCAAACTGCTTTATGCTTCCAATGCTGTGTTTTGTCAGCTCTGCGAAACAGTTGCTTCGAGTATAAGGGACTACACAAGACACTTTGGTTGCCATCTTAATTTGTCAAACCAAACAAATGCTGTTCTCCTCCTGTATTTGACACCTTTGAAAAGGCAGAAAGAAACTAAAAGCCCTGTAATTTTCATTCTAGATTGAGGGCTTTTATGCAGTTTTCCACTTTGTGTAATCTTCTTTTGACATTATGCTCTTAATGTAATCATCTGTAAAGCAGAGGAGGAAGTGATTTTTTTTTTTAAACAAAACAAAAGTTTACCCCAGGAAGCTTTTTTTTTTTTTTGATCAAAACAAATATACCTGCGCTGTAGTTAAAACAAAGATAATCATTTTGTGCACCAGCTTTGTGGTGCCTTTAAAAAACAACTTTGCTGTGTACCATCTCTGTGAAATTAGCCCAAGTATAAGGCACTACAGGACAGAGGAAGTGAAAATCAGAAATTGAGATATTTTCCCAATCTGTATCATTTTTCTATTTCATCCTTATCGGTGCATGGGTATGGCTCCTTGCTTTGAGGTTTTATCACAGATATTTTGCAAACATTAGCTTTTATAAACGGGTATATGGGGTTAGATGGTTCATTTCTTTCTCATTATCTTCCAATCAGTGCTATCCTCTCAGTTTTGCTGTGACACAGAGCTCAGAAAAGATCTGCAACCTGAGCTCTTGCATGAAGTCGAGGGGTTTGAAAGTTCCTGACGGGGATCTGTTGCAGTGTTCAGTCTCCCGGATCTTGCGGACGGTTCAGAAGGTCCCCTGAGCTGGTACAGCTGCAGCTTCTATGCCTTAGGCACTGGAGTGCTGAGCTCTGGTCCTGAGGTTGCCAAGAATGAAAATCCAAGGCTGGACCTGAGGGCTCCAGGATCACGGACGTTGAGAAGGAAAGCTAAAATGCTTCCGTTTTGCTAAAATAAAAATGATGCCAAGACTAAGAAATTAAACAAACAAACTTGGAGGAAGAAAGGACATAATAATAAGGGAATAAATAAGAGAAGCTAAACAGCGAATAGTGAATGATATGGTAGTGTAACATTCCTCAGCACTCGGTTTTTCTGCAGGGTTTCCTGCAGACCCCTCTCAGGTGCCGGATCGTTAACCACAGTCCAGCTCCTGTTTCCCAAGTGGGGAGCTGTTTCTCTTTCCCCACCTCTGTGTTATTGACGCCAGCGTTGGCCTCAAGTTATTAGCTCTCGGGGCTGTAAACGGTTGTTGCTGGTTGCCCTAGCCTAGCTAACCTAAGTGAGGTGCCGTATCTTTCACTCCTCGCAGAGCAGCGCAAAGGTGCTGCTTTTTATTGAGCAACCTAGATTGTAAAGCCCTGGTAATGAAAGCCGTGACTCCTGCACAATACGCTGGCTGGAACACCTCTTTCCTGTTGTCATTAACATCAAAAAATGAAAAGGAACCCATTTCTCTTTGAGAGGATTCAGCTGCTGCAGGTCTGCTATTTGTCATCCTCCCTTCTGATCACTTCTGCATCTCCCTGAGGCGTGTCTGTGCCATGAAAGAAAGGGGGAAGGAGGCCCACTGTCGCTGCCAGCGCTCATGATGGGCATTGAAAGTCACTTGCTGCGACAGCTGCTCTTGTTCTCGCTGACACTCACTCCTGCTCGCAGCCTTTGAAACAGTCTCCTTTATTTTGCAGCTGAGTGGAGAGAGAGCTCTTCTGTCTTTGTGAAGCGCACTAACCTTGACAGGTGTTATTGGACTTTTTTGGTTCTGGATCTCACCAGCTTTCACTGAAGATGGAAATGTTTGCAGTTCACATTTCATATTAGTGATTTGTGCAATGTGATTGCTATTTCTGTCTCACAGCTAGCTGATGTACTGCCTGCCCATCCTGGCCAACAGGTTTGCCTAAATTCAGTCTTCCTGCATTTCTGGGAGGCAGAGCACCTGCTCAGGAGGGCGCATGGCTGGCCTGGGCAGCCCAGGGCAAGGACCGGGGAAGGGCGAGGGGCCCTGCCGGCGTTCCCGAGACGGCTGCGCGGGGCGGCAGACCTGCAGCCCGAGGCGCGACGCTGCAGTCAGTGCCCACGGTGCCTCGCCTGGGGATGACTCACCCGAACAATTCTCTGTGGGCTGTCTGCCTCTCGTCTTCTCATTCCTCATTTTATCCTTTTCGCACACGCAGGATAAGCAGGACAAAAGTGAGCAATGAAGGATGGTACAGAAATGATAGAGAGCCAGAGCCCTTTAACTCCCTTCTGACACAATGATGCACTTTTTAATGAATGTGTAGGGTTGCTCTCGGGGTAGCTGCATCCTTTCAAATCACCTTCTGTTTTATACGTATGAACAGATAAATGCGTATATATTATCTGTTCAAGTCGAAGGCTATTTTTGTTTTATCTTTCCTCTTTCAAGATTTGCTCGTTTGCTAGTGTTAGCTTCTCATAGAGTCTTCACCTTCACTAAAATTAAATTCCATCTGGCAAAGCTCGTCACAAGCTGTGTTCCTGCCGGCAATCTCCTTCCTCTTTATAAGAACAATGCTGTCCTGTGTACCATGCTCCAAAATCATCCTGTCTTCTTCACTCAAAGCACATCCCATTTGTTATAAGAGGAAGGATAAAACCTTAAAGTGCTAAGGGAACAGCATCTATGAGTCCCCTTTTTTGGGAGCACCAGCAGTGTGTCTGTTTTACATCCATTTTAGCATTCCAGCCCATGAAAAGAAATCAGGATGTTGCTTTCATGAGAAATGTTTTTTCTGACAAAAATCTGTAGTAGATAAAATTGAACTTGCAACTCAGACTGGGCCATACACTTTTATAAGTCTGGATACCTTCAAAACAAAGATGCATTTTGACACCCGCAAGATGAATAAAATGGGACTGCAGTGAAATGCAGCAATAACCCTCTTCTGATGTTCCAGCAAAGAGGAAACAGAGAGGATTACAAATGAAACAGTTTCTAGAAGGCTAGAAACATTTTAGCAGGAGTGCTTTATCTTTTGTAAAGTTTTTATAAATTATTTATTAATACCTTTGCTGCATTTTTCTTAGAAATTGGATAGGAAAGCAAAATGTATAGCAGGCAGATTATATTCTCGAAGAAAGACACCAGTGATTAAAAAACAATTTTCAACTGTTTCAAACATATAACTTTATTTTAGATGAGTAGTCTGCTATTTTTGTATCACTCTCCACCATTTTAAAGAAAATCCAGGATTCATTCCCTAGATATATGAGAAGACTGACATTAATGCAAGCAAACTAAAAAGCAGTCAAAGAGTTTTAGTTGTTGCTTAAATAATCTGTTGTCATTTATAGAAGAGATGCATTTCCCAAACTGCTTTGGGACATGCATTGGTTGCTAATTGAGAGGAGTTATTATAGGGGCAACATAAAAAAGTCCAAAACATGGCCGACTCCTACAAAAATGGAAAGCAGATTTTATGCTTTTGGCTCTTTGTGGAAATGATGCACCATTTGCACTTTACATCTGATTTGGGGGATTGAAAGCAGCATATCTGTCACTTTATAGTTGCTGTAATACCACCATGTGCTATTGGCTCAGCTAATGTAACAAGGGAGAGCAGCACATGCCTGAACCTACAGTGTTCCCAGGCAGCGTTTTGTTTATAATTCTGGCAGCACAGCACTGATGTGACCCTGGTCCTATGCAAATAGGCTTTTCTCTATCTATTCCCGGTAACTTTTACCAGGAGCACCTGCACTATCAAAAATGTGTTTTGCCCTAATGGCTACGAAAAGAACAGAAAGCAGGATTAGCTCAAAGGTGTCTGAGGACTCTGCTGAGGTGTGGTGTTGCTGGGGAATATTAATATCCTAGTGATGCCACAGCACAGAACCCAGAAGCCCAGAAATGCTGCAGGTTGGAACCAGGTTGCTTTTGCATGAGTGTACTGCCCACCTGTTTGCCAGGTAGGATCTCACAGAGTGGGCCCATATATGTTTTCACATTCTGCTCTGGCTTTTGGACCTGTGATGTTATCACTGAGTTATCCTCACTGCAGGAATCACAGTCATATAATGGCACAACTCAGCTGGAAATTAAATCAAACCACAGACTCCAAGACACTTATTACTATTCTCTGTATACTGAGGATTAGGCTTTTGGTGACACTTAAATTGAATTCTAATGCTATTTTGAAATTTATAATAAGCTGAATTTACTTCACCTCAGGTTTGAGTTAATGGTTTATTAAATTATGCACCTCGCAGTAGCAAAGCTGTTTGCTGGTGGAGGACATTTAGACTTAGAGTATGAACACAGCAATTTTGCTGATCTCATCCACATACTCCCTGGTCAATTATTAGGTCTGCAGGTGTCCATGAATGTATTAGACTGTCAATATAAGTTTCACCCTTGCTGGAAAGAAATAATCTGGGATTAGGTTGGAAATTCTGTAGTGATTCAGTACAGGGACTTCAAACTTATATGTTTCTAGTGCCGTTTGCTCATTGTTATTCTTGTTGTGCCAAGTGGTGACGCTGTACAAGCACAAATCCTATATACCTGCGAACTCATAAAATATTTTATGCTAGGAGAGCTGAGAACTGTTGCAAATACCCATATCTGCCCCTCAAAGAACAGTGGAGTTATGAGGACGTTGGGCTATTTACTACTAAAATTGTGGCAAACAGTAACCAAGTTAGTAGGCCATACCATTGCCAAATTAAGGGGGAAAATCTTGTAATTATTAATGGAAAAATGAGTGGGCTGTCAGAAGCACTTCGCCAAGGAGCTATTTATAGTAGGAAGAAGAATTTTCTTTGCCTGTTCTCAAGGGATTACACTGAGAAGTTTTTACTAGCATCACAGCAGATAAGTTATTCCATCACTTATTTTTACCACGCTACTGTTTTCTCAGATTCAAGCTTCTCTTCTTTGTTTTCTTGACCTTATCTTGGTTCTGGAATGTCATATTCATTCCTCATTACTTTGCTTTGCCAAAGCATTTTTTCCCATTTGCCCCATTTTGTTCTCCTTTTAAACCTTCCTCCATTTGGGGAGGTGCTTTGTCTTGCTCCAGATAAATGGGGAGTGAGAAGAACAAAGGTAATTGAGTAAATTCAGTATTTTCCTGAATCACAGAGATCTAGAGGGGATTTTGGTGTTGGGGCCGAGTTCTTATTTAAGCTTACATCAAATGTATGTCTGCCGTTAGGCCTTCTGCCCATGCAGAACTGTGATAAGTTGCCTTCAGTGCAAATAAGAATCCAGAGCTGTATGGAGGTTCGAGTATGTGTCGGAGAGCATTGAAATCCTTTCTCCTCTGGAACGCTTCATTCCAACCCAGGGGGTCTACCTTTCAGGACAAATTCAAAAATATGCTGATTTAATTGCTGGTGATTAAGACTACATCACTGTCCTAGAAAAGTTGTTCCACTGGCTAATTAGCCTCAGTATCAGAACAATGCACTTATTTTTAGTGAAAACCCGACTTCAGCTTCTAACCATTAGGTCGTAATATATATTTTTTTCTTTGGACTGAAAGACATTTGTTGCCAAATTTCTGTTCCCCCATCATGATCATATGCCTGTGCAATCCCAGCTTGCTTTTTGTTTGTTTTCCTGAGATTAGTTCATCTTTATTGGTAAGCAGAAGGTCTAATACAGATTTTTTTCCTTTACTAGATGCAAGATGTTTTTATAAGAAATTATAATTTCAGTTTAGAAATCTGGAGTATATTTTGGTATGGGTAGCAGATGACTTCTAACAGATGTTGCTGAGTCTCTCATTCTAACACAGTATATTTTTTTCTTGAAATATATAGTCACACAAGATGACATGAGGATGAAAGTCACACAAGAAGCCCTGAGAGTCGTTTGCCAAATATGAGAGCCATAATTTAGAACTCCTCAGGCAGTATTTTTGCACTGAAATACTGTACACCATGTAAGCATAAAAAAGGGGCTTTTACTGAATGGGGAGGAACTGCTTTCCTTGTTATCACAGGAACTCGTACCTGTTTATTTCTAATGTCAGCCTAATGAATGGGAAGTGGCCTTTATGTGCATGAACGTATGTGCTACATTACTCTTGGTGAAAATTGGTAAAGGTTATTAAAAATGCCCCAGTAGTCACATTCTATCCTATAAAATTATGTGCCTACCTCTGAAGTCATGGGAGTGGCGTATGCAGTACATCATCATCTATTGGCTTTGTCGCTCTGCAGTTCTGATGATATGACTTTCAACAGTTACAGGATGATATAAAAATCCCAGTGGGAATGTGCATCATTTGGATATTTGATCTCAGACAACAGACACTGTGTTGCTTTGCGTCTAAATATAACACCTACCAAATTGAGGCAGAGATCAAACTCCAATCACCTTCATGCCAGTGCTGTTGTGTGCTAAACTACAGTTTAGTCCTCTGTAATGTTATTTGATGGTTTTCTCTAATGTCACAGTGAAAGGGCAAAAGCCTGAACAGAGTGACCTAAATGACTTTCTCTCCTGAACAGGCGTGGGACCTGAGGGCATAATTTTCTGTGTCAAGAAAAAAGTGTGAGACTTTTCTTATCATGTATTTTTTTTGGTTAAAGATCAACCAGTCTGCATCTGCTCCTCATGCAGCTTCAAAAAGCATGTCATATAATAGTCTGTTGGCTCACGCTGGCGTCATTAAACATCAGCACTAAAGAAACCACAATTCAGATAGAGTAAAATGGAAGTTGAGGTTTTTATCAGTTTAGTCTGTAAAATGGGACAGCCTCCTCCCATGGAATTAGATTTTCCAATAATGCAGTGAGCACGAAACAAGTCTGTTGGATTGAATGCGTCTTCATTTTGTCCTCCTTTTATTGCCAAATACTGCAAAGATTTGTGAGAAAGATTGAAGGTATTTCTGAACTTGAAGTGAGTGGAAAATAATGCATTTAACAGAAAGCTGGTGAAGGGACATCCGAGGTGATGTTGCGTCTGCCTGTGATCTAGAATAGGATTCTTTAGACTGCAGTATGTCCTCCCTATAATTTATTTCATTGAACTATGCTATATAACAGGGCAATTTCTTCCTGATGCCAGTGATCATTTTAAGAGCTGAGGCTCTTCTCATGCTGTCTTGAGGTAGCCTCACGAAACATGTTAATTTCTGACCTTCTTGTGCATGTCTTTAGGTAAATAAATTTTAAATATTAAAAAGGATAGCATCATCCTCAATGGGAAGCTGCAAATGTACAACTCTTAAGAGCTCGTCAGTCACAGGGCAGCTGAAAATAAATTTCAGATTTCGCTAGATAGCCATACATCTGGGCTTTAGAGTCCCCACCTGGGTGAATAGTGGTACTGGCTGAATAGCAATACTGGTGAATAACAAACCATGGGACTCCGAATGAGACTGAAGACACTTACCTGCTTTCCTCTAAAAAAAAGGCACTTGGGAGATACCAGGCTGGATAAATCCAGGAGCTTATGAAGGGCTGACCGTAGTAAAGTGTACCGAATTCCAGAAGAGAGGCAGTAAGTCCTGCCACAACATCACTTCTGAGCTGATGTTTTCCTGGGAAATTTCCTTCTAACCCAGAATTAGAGCTTGGTTTACAAGAGGTTATAATGACAAATACTCCTGATACTGTCATTGATAATAGTTAATCATTCGACCTTCTCTTGTACTCTCCAATCAAGAAAGAGCAAAGTGCTTTGCAAACATGCGTGCCTCTCCCTTTACAGAGGTTATCTTATAGTTGCATAATACTTGGTGCAGGAAGGTCAAATGATACCCAAGGCCAAGAACTGGCTAAACAGCATACCCTGGAAAAAAGCCCGGGAATTTTCACCCTCAGGACCTATCTCTGTGAACTGGAGAGTAACTTATTTCTCATCATTGGAAAAATAGCAGGCATTCTCAGAGAAATGTTATAAAGAACATTAAGCTCTTCAGCATCTTAACAGCTGCATAACATATGCTTTTAAGAATTGTCTCTCTGCAATCCTTAAGGATGTGCAGGAGAATCTGCACTGTTTGAGCAATGGAAAAACATGCTTAGCTGCCATCATTGGACTGGCATCACCAGCACCGAGTTAATTTGTAATGATGACTGTTAATAAACACTGTGCTCAGCCTATAGCAGGGTAGTTTTCTAAGTAAATACATAATAGTTATTGCATTGTCAATGGGAAAGAAATTCAGAAAAAAAAATCAATGTGCATGACCTGAAACTGTCTTTAAATTTAAGAGATCTGCTGTTCAGAGGAGCTTGTTTTTGCCAGACAGAGCTCTGACCCAAAGGAAACCTTTTAGAAATGTCTGTCTATTGCTTATCAACAAGAATTAGGCAGAAAGGTATTTCAGGATCTGGTAGTCCGTGTGTGTGTGCGCGTGTGCACATGTACTAACTACTACAGTTTTTAGTAAATTGTTTGATATGGATTGTCATGAAGACAACCCATATCAACTTTAGGAGACTCTTGCAGGTTTTGGTGGTTACCCAACAGTTGCAACTGAATCCAGCCCAAGTCGTGATATGCGGAAAGGAAATAGTGGGGGATAAGGTGTGAATTTAAAGAGTATTTTGGAAATATGCCGGGCCAAATTTTATTTTCTACATTGAACTAAAATAGGGAAGAATTAAAACGTTAGTAGCATTTTATTATCAGAATTTATTTGCTTTCTGTAGTCCTAAGAGCCCTAATCATGAACCAGGACCAAGTGTGCTAAGTGCTATGCAAATAGTGGCCGAGAATGCTTGCTTTGTGAGGCTCTGAAAGTCTTTCTAAGTAAAGAGGAATAATCCAAACTGATTCACAGAAAATTAAATTTGGAAAAGAGCTCTGAAAAAGTAACTTTAAGGAAGATACTTCACGAATAGAAATACTTTCAGAATAAGCAACGGTAAAAAGACTTAGGAGTGATGGTAGAAACAAGTTAAATGTATGTGCACTGAACGTTGCAGCAAAATGCGATTTAGCCCACTTCAGTCAGAGGGATTATGTCACAGAGAACTGGCATAAGCCTGGACTTTGTAATAGCAAAACACTACTTGCACTATTTTATTGTCCCGCTGGGAGGCCATTACCAAAAAGCTAAGGAGATTGTTCAGAGAACAGCAACACATTTGACAGATGTGAACAACTGATTTCAGAGGACAATTTTAAAGAGCTAAAATATCTAATATAGAAAAATGGTGGCTAAGAGGAATATGGCAATCAGTTGTAGATATTTGGCAGAGGAGGAATTATTTAAAGATGGCGTATGCTGTTGGGTGGCGTATGGCTAAAATGGGTGAAAGTCAATGAAACACATTTCAATTAGAATAGACGGTGAAATAATGCAAGGTCTGGGGTAGTCATATGAGAATGATGAAATCCATATTACTTGGGATATTTGAATAATATTGGACAATTGTCCAAGACTAGAATATGGCCCATGCAAAACATGCCTGTGTTGCTAACTTAAAAGCTTTTTTTCTGTGATATTGTGATATTCTGTGGAAAAATAGTACTCATGCACTTACGATTACTTACAGAATATGTGCAAATGCAATGTGTATGCAGTAGGCAGCTGTTAATAAGCAGTTGTCAGGAGTACCGAATACAAGATAAAAACCAAAGGTTTTTCTGGTGCAGCTTGGGTATTTCTTAAAAATTCAGATAATGCTCTTTCAGTTTATACTAGACATAGAAAATTGTTCATTATTTTCAATAGTGTGTTTGATTTTCAACTATTGAAGATATTCCTCGGATGTCTCATTCTTTTTGTTCATTAGTTAAAAATATCCTGTGGGAAGACTAAGTAATCAACTAGAGGTACTTCAAAAGCCAGAGGTTTTAAAACTGGCTATATGTATAGCATGAGACCACTCCAAGGCAAGACGCTAGTTAAGGGGATGTGTATTTAAAATTATTAAGCAAATATAATGGAGATACTCATCCGTTTAGCTTTCAAGGAGGCTAGCAGTAATTTTAAAAGATTACTCGCTTGATTTCCTATATGAAATCCAGCAACTGGATAGGCAAATTTTCCTCTAGGTTAGTTTATTTGCTCTGGTATGAAATAGTGTAGCAAACTTAATGGGATCACCTCAGCAGAGCTTTTTGTATTAAGACAAAACTAAGTATTCTGGCAGAATCCTGCTGTGCCTTCAAATATCAGAAGGTTCTCAGGAATCACAGAATCACAGAATCACTGAGGTTGGAAGGGACCTCTGGAGATCATCCAGTCCAACCCCCCTGCTCAAGCAGGGTCACCTAGAGCACATTGCACAGGATTGCATCCAGGCG